>NW_028261386.1:115130666-115483166 GCF_051295495.1 Thamnophis sirtalis | reverse complement strand
AAGAATAATCACCTCATAAAGCGAGCGCTGGATATTGATGCACGGATTGGATGATGCAAACTTTAAAGCTCTGCACAAGGTGCGAAGGCTATAATGAGGCTTACGGCCTGTCCCATCCACCAGTTTTGATTCACACTCTTTTCTCACTGTCAGATAGAAGCTACAAATGAAAAGAAAAGGATAAATAACTTGGTTTCTCTGGCCTTGACATCAACATCCTCATGAAATTTGAAGTTGCCAAATGTTTCAGACTCACAGAAACAACATAGAACACCAAAAAGCATCCAGGATAAAGTAACATAACCCTTAGCCACCCAACAAAACCTTAACACAACAGTCCTAAATAAAAACAGATCCAAAAATTACAATACAAGGTTTCTGAATTGTTATAATTGTTGAAATAGGTACAAAGAGTAAACCAATATACAGCATTTGACTTACTTGATGATCCCATGAACTATGGTTTTGCTCACATTTAGCCCTTTCAGATAATCCATTATAAGAATATATAAATCATCTTCATTCTGTAATTCTTCTATGTAGATTTCAGTAAATCTGTAAGGTGACAATACATTTGAAAGTTCAAGGTACCATCATGCCAAGTCATACTAATCTAAAACTAAAGACTAAACACCAATCTGCCATTCACAATATAAAAGTGTTACATGGTAATACAAGATCTAACATGTCACAGAGGAACATAGCAATAGCACTTAAGACTTTTATACTGCTCCATACTGCTTTACAGCACTCTCTAAGTGGTTTTCAAATGTCAGGATATTGCCCCCAACAATCTAGATCCTCATTTTACCAACCTCAAAAGGATGAAAGGCTGAGTCAACTTAAACCCATCAGGATCGAACTCCAGACTATGGGCAGAGTTAGTTTGCAATACTGCATTCTAACCACTGAGCCACCAGGGCTCCTAAACACAGCATGAGCACTCAGGTAGGGCCCATTCCTGGATTGCATAATTTGCTTGTATATACCTCAAATTCAATGGCAGTTTAAAATGCCTGACACTGTATAACATGACTTTCATTCAGAAATAATCCTTTGCAAAACAGAGAAATAACCAAAACCTCCGTTACACGACTCCATATATACAAATAGTATTTAAATTACAATGGCAATTGAGATTCCAATGGTGCAAGAGAGACGTGACAAGGATTTGGAGAGGGTGAGTGTAGGTTTGAGGCAGGCATGGCTAGGGTCAAAGAGAGCATGCAACGGTGGCGCAATGAAGACTGGGGAGGGTACACCATAGGGTGTGAAGATTGGCAAGAGAGGAAGAATCATTGGTGTTCCCAGATTACAGCTATCTAGGAAGTCAAGCCAACATTTGAGAAGCCCTGAATACCACAATATGCTTTTATAAAATGACAGCATTCACTTATATGTGTATCTGTTTTTGTGGAGAAAAAGATCCCAAACTAACTTCAATCAAATGTCAAAAGTTGGATAAAAACAATTCACCTCAATTATATTGTTCAGGAAGTCGTATGGGCTGCAAAAAGTCAAAGCGTTTGACTTTCTGCCTCAACAAAATTTAAATTTAATGTTCTTACAGCTAAAAGCCATTTTAAAATACAGAAGTG
Source organism: Thamnophis sirtalis (assembly GCF_051295495.1). Classification (NCBI taxonomy): domain Eukaryota; kingdom Metazoa; phylum Chordata; class Lepidosauria; order Squamata; family Natricidae; genus Thamnophis; species Thamnophis sirtalis. The sequence goes on along the minus strand of NW_028261386.1, from coordinate 115,481,568 downwards.
GAACGGTATCATTTGGGAGGGAATCATTTGGATTTTTTTTCTTTCAATTTTGGCAGAAATGTTGATTGAAAATTTTTACTGAAAGATTTATGTTGAGCTTACAAGGCTTTAAAATATTTATTTTTCATTGAACAAAGACAGGAAATCGCACATTTTTTTGCTGCTGAATATGGGTGTTGTACTTTTGGGGGGGCACAGAAAAAAAGCTGAGGACCCACTGAGCCCCACAAGCAATTCAGTCCAAGTGGGGTTACATATAGAACATAATGCACTGGAATTTCATTAGTGAAGCTCGCTAAGCAACTTGCAGGTCTTTTGCTGCTAAATAATTTTTAATTCTGCAGAGACAGTTCCATAAGCTTAAATTTAATTCTACTGTCAAGTGCAGCCTGCTAAGTACTCAGTCGGGAAATCAAAGTGTAAGTATAGAATATAATGCTTAACAAGCACTTGGCAAGCCACCATTAATGACATAATTCTCAGAGTTCTCCTACTTGCCATGCTAAATCAGAAAATATGGCCTACGATAGATCAAATAAGCATAAAATTCACTCATATATAGCCACCCATCTGCTATGCAGCTTACTAGTAATGCTGACGTATCAGAAGATACCCAACAGTGGTTTTTTCCTTTATATTTCCCAAGGGATCGCTATACAATTCTAGCCTTGCTCTGAATGTGATGACTCAAAACAAACCGAACTACAGTTCCCAAAGTTTGTACAATAGCATCATCTACGCATTTCAGACACACACTGGTTACGCTTTTTGCCTGTGCATTAGCTAACAGTATGGTCCAGTTATAGTATGATGCAATATATATTTCAGATATTCAAAAATATTTGTATTTTGCTTCATGAACAAAGGTGGATTTCAGAACACTGTATAAAGAGAAAATAATAGTAGTTTCTACTACCATCAGCTTCAGAATAATTACTTAATTTTGTACAACTGGTTATTCTGTTTTTACCTGTTTCGTATTCCTGGAGGTAGATTTCTTTTTCCAACATCTGTAGCTGGATTCATACAGGCAAATAAATGAAAATTGGGATCACGTACCAATGGCTCTAAAAAGAAAAAGCAGAGATATCCAATTTCAATTCCAGTTTTCCTCAGGAAAACAAAGAAAAACATATTAACAAGCAAGCCTTGGGCAGGTGTTGTATACTTAAAAGTTGGTAATAGTTGGTTTTGTTGCTTCATCCCTCATATTACTCATATTCTGCATAACCCAAGTTTATGTTTCTGTAATATCTATCAACGTTCTATAAAACAACACCAGCCTCCTGATCTCATGAACTATTTTTCCGAAGAACTGCGGCCAAACATTCACATTTCAAGTCTCTAACTATTTAGTCAGTTTCATTTCCAATTTATAAATGAAAAAATAGTGATGGCAACTCTAAGCTGAATCTGAAACATACAGAAAAATATAATTTTCCAAGAAACAAGTTTCCACAAGTGAGGATTGGAGCCAAGTTAAATTCTCTTAAGACAACTTCTGAGAGAAAAATGAATTTATCCTAAAATTCATAATTCAGTATCGATTCAAACTATAATTATGGGAGAAAAAAATGAATCATTCTTCCAGTTAAGCTTTCTATAAACCTGTCTGAAAAAATTAAAACATCTCTCCTAGGACAATTATTGGCAGGTCGATGGCATTACATTTTAATGCCTTCCTTCAACCTTCTGCTGAAAATACTTCACATGAACACATCCACTTATATACAAACATTAACATCTGATGATCCAAAAACTTGCCAGACCTTTACAGCAATCAAGATAAAAATAGTTTAGCTGAAGAAAAGGTTTATTCTCTCCAGCTACTGCAAACAGAGTTATCCATGTATCTCAGTCCTGCTTGCCCAATCAATCTGCTGCCACTTTTTGGTCGGTTATAAAAATTTTGCTTTGAGACCTCAAAGCAATATTTTGAGAATGAGAACACTACAGAGTTTATTTGGATAAATCACGGGGAAATGGGTAGATAGATAGTCCAGCATTCTCAAGCCACAGCAGCCAAGTAGTTATGAAAAGGAAGTACATAAACAAGGACTAAATAATACAACTTGTTGTCCTTATCCCTACCAGCATTAAAATATTGACTTCTGTACTGGATGGAACAATGTAAGGTTGTCATATTAACTACAGGTAGTTTTCTTCCCCTTTAGAGTTACTCATCACCACAAGTGGGTTTCTTCACAAAAATTTTATCCAAACCTACAGACCTGGTATCTCAAATTGTGAACTGCAACACAAAGATTCCAACACAATCTCACCCACATTAGAGGTTAAAATATTACTATAACCCCAGACCCTTAAAAACCATTGTAAACAATGTAATGCTATAAAAAAATACCTGTGTCTCCTCTGTCTAGTAAAACTAATGAACCAGACAACCCTTCAAGTAAGCCACTTAAACATTCTAATGTCTCCGCTGTAGCTAAATTAATCTCATCCAGTAGAATCCATTCTCCTTTCTTCACTGCCTGTGCTAGGGTGCCCTGAAAACAAAACAGAGAAAAAAGTTACCATAGCTCACTTAAGCAGACAAAATGAAGGAAGGAAAGCAAAGAGAAATCTCTCTCTCTTTCTTGTATCTCTCTATGTCTCTCTGTCTCCCCCTTTTTCTCCCTCTGTATCTCTCCCCCCTCTCTCCGTATCACTGTCTCTCTCTCCCTCTCTGTATCTCTCCGTATCTCTGTATGCATCTCCCTCTCTATCTCTTCCTCTGTCTCTCTCTTTCTTTCTGTCTCTCTCCCCCGCTCTCTCTATCTGCCTCTCTTTTTCTCCCTCTTTATCTCTCTATGTCTCTCTCCCCTCTCTATCTGTCTCTCTCCCCACTCTCTGTAACTCTGTCTCTCTCCCCCACTCTGTATCTCTGTCTCTATCTCCTTCCCTCTTTCTCCCTCTCTCTGTATCTCTCTATGTCTCTCTCCCCTCTCTATCTGTCTCTCTCCCCCTTCTCTGTAACTGTCTCTCTCCCCCACTCTGTATCTCTGTCTCTATCTCCTTCCCTCTTTCTCCCTCTCTGTATCTCTCTATGTCTCTCTCCCACCCCTTCTCTCCATGTGAATAAAATTTCAGAAGATGCATCAATATCCAGAATAAAATATCCTGCAGCCCTTGTTTTTCAAAACATGGTAACAGTAATAAAAATATTACCTCTACAAATGCAAAAACCAGTGCATTTTCTGTCATCTTCATCTGCTGCTGAGCATGATCCAATCGGATACCAAATTCTTCCCATTTTTCCTTCAGGGGCAAACCTACAATGACAGATTTCTTCGTTAAAACCAGGAGTATAATACAAATACTTATAAACCATCACTATAATTAGTATAGTTCAAGACATATCTGAATTTAACCTTATAGAAGGAAGTTTTACAAATAAGGCACTGAATGGAAATATGGAACGCATCAAACAAGAGTTAAAACATTTTATTGGCCATGAAGCTATTTATCAATATATCTTATATTGTAAAATCCACTGGCAGGATATTAGATAACTGCATTGAATATGTTAATAAGATGTGAGCCTTGTTGCATTATTTTATTGCAGCACTTACTTAAGACACTGGTAAAAAAAGCAAAATCCTGCAATAATTTGTATATCTTTCCAACTTTTCTGATCTTCCTTTAATAAGGAAAAAAAAAGTATGGCCATAATATATTGCTTTGTATCCACCCAGTTGATTTGATTCTGAGGGTTAGCACACTTCAGGATCTTTCTCTGTAACAGCACACACCTTCTTGAAAGAGGTCCCCACAATCCGCAACCCAATATCCAGCAACATCCTCTGATGTTTGTTTGAAACCAAGAGTATAATACAAATACTTATAAACCATCACTATAATTCAGTATAGTTCATGACATATCTGAATTTGTGAAGATCTGACTTTTCACCTAGGATTTCGATGAAGGAGAGAGAAAGAGACCCCTTGCTTCATTCCTTCTCTCTGTTGTGCCTTCCATCTTTTAAAACTTTTTTCGCACCAAGATTAAAAAAAAGGAAAAAGTTTGTCAAATTGTTCCAGAAATATATGAAGGGCTAATTTTTCCCCACTCAGTCTAAAAAGGAAATATGTTGAAAGGCATGTCTGGAATACCCCGTAACTCACAGATGTCTTACCAGATGCGTTTTCTTTTGCCTCCTTATTAATAGCAGATTTGTAAACATGCTGCATCAGTTTGAGAAGGTTATGCCAATGCTTCTGGCGGTAACATGTTTGGATATGTCCTAAAAAGGTCTGGTTTTGTTTTCTTGAAAATGTCTGTGCAAAAAGTTCCTCAAAAGACTCTCTCAAGGGTAGCCATATCAGCTTGTTATCCACTGGCTTGTATCTGTAAAGAATTTAAAACAAAACAGCCACATGAAACTGATGGCATTAGAGCGGTAGTGCCTAAATTTGATCAGTCAAGGATAAGCAAAAGTGAGCTACAACATAGAACAAGGTATGTTTCTGTCAAAGTTTTCCTTCTATAAGAAACCTTCTCACATTTTTCCTGTACTTTTGCCTCGCCTCCCTCTCCCATCAGCCCTTTGGGTGGAACATCCCTTTCCTTCTCTTTTGTAATATCTTTTCTAATCTGACAATTGAACAGGAAACCATATTATGCTAAAAGTTTTAAGTGCTTATGAGCTACACTTACCCAATGTCAGGCCTGCAATTATATTCCTTTTAGAATTTTGGCCTGCCACTTTCTCTTATTTCATTATGCTGTTTCATTAGTATAGTTGATGGGAGGGGGGAATAGAAAGGAGTAGGATTGTGGAATGTGTTGTTGTCATTCTTTTCTAGAAGACCAAAGTCATCTTTTGTCTCCACACTTTTACAGCTGACCGGAAGCAGCTGGGTGGAGATGACAGCGTGGAAGAAGAAGATTGGACCGTGTGATGGATTTGTGGGTATGGGGACAAGATCATGAACTTTTAAATGGGTGGAATCCCAGGAAGCTCTTTAGAATTGGGATTACACAGATGTGCTAAGATGTCTGATTTATTAAATTGGAACTTTAAGGATCATTTTGCCTTGGACTCTGATTTAATTCTACATGATACTTGGAACGCTGACACCCAACCAAATATGTTTTCTTTCTTCCAACTCTTGTTGGGAAGGCCTAATTCCCTATTGATTTGGACCTTTCAAAATATATTGTATTCCAAGGAATAAAATGCATATTTCTATATTGCCAATACTGTTTGTCTAGGAAGGAGATTGTAGAGGGTATTTTTTTAAATTGACTTATACACTCACCCTCCTAAAAGATCTGCAGTATCACTCTGCTGGTTCATGTTGATAACTTTCAAACGGTGCCCTTAGAACAAAAAGGTACAGAAAATGATGAATTGGTTCCTGAGTAAACACTTCTATAGTATCTTGGCTACGGTCTCAGTACTGTACTTTACCTGTAATTTGGGCCAAGTACTGAACAGCAGAAGTTTTTCCTGTTCCCGTTTCACCCACAAGTAATAGAGGCTCTCCTTTGTCCACACATACTGCAAGCTGCTCAATCAACACTGAAGATGGGCGTGTGGGTGCAAAGCTTTGCTTTTTCCTGCCGAGATGAAAAGGCAGAATATTACATCTTTGCACCACCAAGTCTTCTATTCATCAAGTCCCTAAACATACTTCTCTCTCACATCACAGAAGCAACCACACAATAATAAAAACCACAAATGCTGCCATGGATTTTGCAATTAAGCACTCTGCCTTACACTACAAATACACAGGAGGAAAAAAAAGAGGATCGCTATGTGTATGCATTGCTATGTTATAAATTTATCACTAATTTCTCTTTTTTGTATTTCTTTATTAGAAAGGAAGGATGAGTAATTTCTGGGACAGGGTCCAGAGCGATGCTTTTTAAAATTTCATTTGGCTCCTTGTGATGTAATGCAAGAGGGATAGAATTATGCCTGAGGGTTTATTGGCTTCTTTTGAACTCTTCCCTGGAAACTTCAAGAGAAATTGAATAAAGAGAAAACCCTATTCTTGCCTATGAGGAAGGTATTCAAGAGGAAAGTAGCTCTAATGGAAAAGATCAAAAAGTTCTGCAATGCAAGCATATGGCTCTCCTTATCTGGGTTCAGAAGATATGAAAAAGCTGCCATGGGTAGTACCTGGATGAGATCCTCTCACTTAAGCTAAATTGGAAAGTTACAAAGAAAAATCCCAGAAAATATAACAGCAAGTCACTTTGTTATGGCTGCCAAGAAAGCAACACGGATGAGTCACATCGCTGGGAGTCAAGCTTGACTTCAGACCCACACAGGAGTTTTTTAAGAAGGGAAGCTATAGGCTACACAATTAATGTAACATGCAATCCGACAAGAGTTTTTAGAGGAACCTCTCCAAAACAATCAATACCGTTGCGTAAGTAGTGTGTGTGACTGCTTCTTAATGAGCTGAGTTCTTCCCACAGAGACTTCTTGTTCTCCTATTACAATTTCTGGTTTATGAAGTTGACAGTAGTATTCCACCTATGGAAAAGGAACATTCAGATCTACCTTTATTTATTGCACACCAATTCATATATAGTACTTTCGTGAGTAGTGAGCTGTTTCAGCCCACCGAAGTGACTTTGCTGCTCGGGAAGCATCTAACGAATGCATTTTTCAATTTCCCCAAAGCTTCAGATTATCAACCGCTTTTCCAATTAATTGCAAGGTGGATTCACTTAGTGGACTGAGCCATCCTGAGTTCATTTGATTTGAGCTTAAAAGTGATGTATGAATCGAGTTGTCACTGTTGGGGAGTTACTTGGAACAATTGTATATATTATGATTTAGCATGGAAAATAGCAATAGCAATAGCAGTAGACTTATATACCGCTTCATAGGCCTTTCAGGCCTCTCTAAGCGGTTTACAGAGAGTCAGCATATTGCCCCCAACAATCTGGGTCCTCATTTTACCCACCTCGGAAGGATGGAAGGCTGAGTCAACCCTGAGCCGGTGAGATTTGAACCGCTGACCTGCTGATCTAGCAGTAGCCTGCAGTGCTGCATTTAACCACTGCGCCACCTTGGCTCTTGGAAGCCCAATGGAAGAAACTTCCTTCAAAGTTCACAACTAGCTGCAGCCAATTTTGAGTCATTTCCCATTGAGAGAAGCACTTATACAGAAATAGGCAATTTGTAAATGTACCTTATGCTTGGAAATGTTCAATTTGCTTCCAATGATTGTAGCCATTTTTAGTCGATTGGATTGTTTTGACAGCATAGCTGTGAAACAGTCTAATGCCTATCAACAGAAAAAGTTACGAGTTAATAGTTAAGAAACTATTGTCTCCAAATAAACCAACTGTAGTCAAAGAGTAGTTAACTTTCTAGCAATGAATAACTCGTATACTCTTGTGATGGAAAGAAATGTCTTATTCATTTATTTTCATTCTTCTTTTTTAAAAACTGGAATATCTCAGAGTCATACTATTGAAAGAGGCCATTTAAACCCAACATCCAATCTGTACTATACTGTACGGTATAAACTACATGCTCCAGCCATTATCTAAAATTATCTTAATACTCCATCCATTATCTAAAAAACAACTTGAATTTATGTTATAGAAAGTAAGTTTTTTTTAAAAAAAATACCCCCATCCTAAAACAAGAACCGTTTATTTCAGACCTCACGAAATATGTTCAGTGCAGTAGATGAAGTAGAACTGTTAAAGTTGAACACGATTCTGTTGCACCAATTGAGTAAGTCCCTGAAAAAAGAAAAGATGATGTGAATGTAGTTTCAGAGTAATGCTCTCCTTATCTTCCGACAACTATAGCTTCTTTCTATAGCTTCTTTCTCGCTTCACTAGGTACATACCGTATTTTTCGGACTATAAGACACACCAGAGTATAAGATGCACCATGATTTTGAAGAGGTAATTTTTAAAAAAGTTTTTGCATTCTGCAGGCCTCCCAAACCCCTTGCACGCCTCATTTTTTGCAAAAAAGAAAAAGAAAAAAAAAGGCTATGCAGAGCTTTGGAGGCTTGGAGAGTGCTCCTGGGGGCGGGGGCAAAAACGGCCCATTTTTGGCTTGTTTTTGCCCTCCCCAACCCCCATGAACATTTTGCAAGCCTCCCAAACCCTCTGCACGTCCATTTTTATAAGGGGGGTGGGACTTCAGTAGGCAAAAAAATGCTATATTCAGTGTATAAGACGCACCCATATTTTCTCTCTCTTTTGGAGGGGGAAAGGTGAATCTTATACTCTGAAAAATATGGTACTTGGTGCTGGTTTTCGAAAAACACCCACTAGTCACATTTTCATTCAATTAATGCCTTCTCAGTGGGAACTTCAATTAAAACATGCACGCAGATGATCTTTAAAACTCTAGATCAGTGTTTCTCAACCTTGGGAACTTTTAAGACATGTGGACTTCAACTCTCAGAATTACCCAACTAGCCATACTGGCTGGGGAATTCTGGGAGTTGAAGTAAAGGTCCCAAGGTTGAAAAACACTATTGTCTAAGGATAATTTGCCTCCTCCAAACTAAATATTCATAGCTTAACTGCACATTTAAATACCTTAGAGATAACTCTCTGCCCTCCAAACATGGCTTTTTATTTGTAGTCAAGCCTGATGCATCATCCATTGTATTCTCATTGCCCACAATTTGGTTTTCAGATAAATGTTTATCACCAGTAAGCTCAATGTAGATATCCAGCAGACAATCTGTTACAGTGGCAAGTTTAGGATAACGTCTCTGAAGAATCTGAAGGAAGAATAAAAGCTGATATATTATGGTTTCATCCTGAACATCGGATAAAGTTATAATTCTATTCTACACGTTTTAGTAGGAATTAACATAATGGAATACTTTTTTTCCTGAAATTAAACAGCAAATTTGAAATGAAATCCTGAAACAATTTTTCTGTCAGTTCATGGGGCTTATTCCCTCTCCTCACTTACCTCTTTGAGTTCAGCCTTAGGCAAGTTGTTAAGCATAATTTTTGTCCAGTACTTGTCCAAAAGAGCAGCATGGCTGTTCTGCTGCCTATACCAACCACCGCCATAACTGAAGACTCTACATTAATGAAACCACAAATTAGTTTTTAGATTCTTTAGAGCATTCCATTCCAGATGTGGAGAACTGGCAGCCTGACGTTACTTAAATATGTCATGAACTACTTTTCCATTGGTCATGTTCAACAGGCTGCTGGGAGTTGTAATTTAGCAACATCTGAAGCGGCAAAGGCATCGCTGCCAAAAATATTACACGGTGTTGTAACCACCTGTCATTAGTACTATATTCGTACCTTTAGTTGAACAGACAAGGGGAAGGTAACTCTTATTTGTCCAAGTATAATTGTATAATATAAATGTGTTCTCTTGGATGCAATCTATTCGCCTTAAAACTTCCAAAAGTCTTTCTGCTCAGTCATCTCAAATTACAAGATGGGCAACAAATAAATTTAATAATAAATTTAATAATAATATTCCTTAACTGCAACACCAAAACTAAAGGAATTAAAATCTCAAATGATAACGACAAAATGTCAAAAATGCCCCATTACAAATTTCTAGGTATGAATTTGCTCATTATATTGATTCTCTAAATAATGGCAAATGAGATTAATATTAATCAGATATTAATAAAAGGATATGATGATCTGGTAAGAATCTGGTTGGATTGCTACAACACTACAGACCACTACTGTATCAATTCAGCGACTCCTCCTGAATTTTTGTATATAATTTTATAATATTTTTCTAAACAGCATCTTAGATTCAAGGATTATGTTTTTAGGTATACACAGAATTATAAGAATGCCTCCCACTGATCTATAAACTATTTTAAAGTCATTATCAAACCCTTCCTAGCAGGCTACACATTCTACCTTCTGGTAGCAAAAAGATGGAAACCAGGGGCTACTTTTATGCAGTCATTACGTCCAGGAATCAATAACTCTCCATTTTCCAGAAGAGGAATCAATACAGAGATCTAAGGAAGAGAAGAGAAAAAAACTAAAAATAGAACAAAATTGCACTGGGCAATACCTAAATGACAAGGTTTATTCATGTTACAGGGTTTTCTTCTCTTTTCCCAAAGAAGTTTCTTAAAAAATCAGATCCTCCAGAATCCAACCTCAGTACATCCCAGCCATTGAGAAAGCCCGATTCCACCCATCTGTTCACTAGTTCAAGCAGCTACATTGATCCTATTTTGCTGCAAACACAGTGGATTGTCTGATGTGCTACGTGAGTCAAGAGTTGGGATAGTAACAGCATGTGGTCTCCATGCTTTCCCATCTTGAAACATATGCAACTAATTCTCTAAGTTACATTTTTTAGACAGACGCTTCTCAGATAGGCAGTAACAAATGCTTTAACTTATTGTAGATATAACAACTTCCATGGCCCTGTATAAAAGAGCACAGGTGAGACATTCTATTTACATACTTAGGAGTAGTGGGGAATGGGGATGAAGGGGAAGATATTCCATTCTAGTTTGACCACCATAGTTCTGTGGCACATTCAGCACTCAGTTGTAATCAAGATCTACAACTCATCTGCCAATTACCTCCAATAGACCGATCAGATCTCACAGATTAGGCCTCCTCCGAATTCCATCCGCCGGCCAATGTCGACTGGCGACTACCCGGAGGAGAGCCTTCTCTGTGGCTGCTCCGACCCTCTGGAACGAGCTCCCCGTGGGGATTCGAACCCTCACCACCCTCCAGGCCTTCCGCAAAGCCCTTAAAACCTGGCTGTTCTGACAGGCCTGGGGCTAAAAAGCTTTTGCCCCCCTCCTCGAATGGTATGGTTGTTGTGTGTTTTTAAATTGTGTATTGTTATGTTCGTCCTTTTATCCCCTGTCTGTACCCCCTTCCCTGACTGAATTGTGAGCTGCCCTGAGTCCCCTTCAGGGAAAAGGGCGGCATATAAATGTAATAAATCCAATCCAATCCAAAGTAAAAAGTACAGGGGGCCTTCTGTCTGAAAGAGTTACCGGTAATTAAAAAGAAATAATCTAGAGTAGTTGTCTGGAGAAATGAATCACTAGTTTCCACGAAATAAAACCTTAAGAGAAAGTAAGCATGATTCTCATTCCAAGCATTCACAAAGCGCTTCTATAAAGTACAAAAACATACCACATCAAGGGCAGCATAATCAATATCTTCTAAAAGTATCCAGTGCCCTCTGCGAACTGCTTGAGTCAAGGTCCCTGGTTGCCACACAAACTGTCCTGGTATATCTGTGCAACGATACATGCCCAGCAAAGTCTATATAAAAATAAAAATAAAAACAGAAACAAAATGTTTGCATCATTCGCTTTCTTTTCAAATGGTGAGAGCTTCTGAATGACAACAAATTTCTGGTCTTTTTTCTTACGAAGATAGTAAAGGTATCACTTGCAAACAATTAGATAAAAAGTTTTTTTAAGCTTCCTAACAGCAGCAATCACAACAAACCAAAGGATCACTAAAATAAAATGCACTGAATGATTTCAATAATTAAAAGCCCTATTATGGATTGTGCCAGTTCCTGACATAAGTATCCAAAATGCATATGCATGATGATGTCATCAGAAACATGTCGTTTGTCCTCTCTTGTTCTCCAGGATGACCATGCTTTCCAAGATGTGAAATGTATTTATATTTTGATGCTTCATTTCTCTCAAACAAATCCAGAAGTTCAGCAGTACATTTACTCATTACAGATCAATATGGTTTCTACAACAAAAAAAATCCGCCAAGAAAGCGTATGATCCAATTGGCTTTTTAACTCTTTTTAAACATCTAAATATTAAGGTGATACTTTCCTAAAACAGGTTTCAGTTTACCTTACTATCTGTTTGATCTCCTAGCTGGACTTTCAGAATATGAGGCGGCTTTGTTCTTCCTGTAAGTGCTGCCAAGAACTCTACCAGGGATGTTTTGCCACATCCTACTGGCCCTTCGAGGAGCACTGCCTTTTGTGAAGACACAGCCATGGCCAGATTCTGGAGATGCGCACAGACAGAATCCACCAACACAAAATGGTTCAAGGTGTTTTCCTGCTGTAATAGAGAAGACAATGTTTTCAGCTAATATTAGATTTAAGAGGAACAAAACATAAAATAACACAGAACTTGTAATAACTAAGAAATTAGTAATAATTTCTTAAGTATCTTAGGGATGAACTGAGCGGAACATAAAACTGGAACCTGTTGATTCAGAGAATTCCAAATCAAGCTGCCTGTATATGGAAAAGAACACTTCTGTTTTGTCATATGAAGCTTCTCCTGAATCTGCTATTTGCCTTTCTCAAATATCATTCTCTATAAAGAAACCTACAGGAGAAAGAGTAGCCATATTTCCCCTCCCTAATGTTTTCCACTGCCTTCTGGAAGGCTCAGAAAGTCTCTGGGAGGGGAAAACGCTATCTCAGAATGCTAACCTTCTCCCTGCCCAGGCCCTCTCCCTGGCAGTCCACATAATAATTTCAATTGGAAGAGCTGGGATTATGGTCATTGAGCAAAGTGGCCATTTGGCAGCTTGCTTAATGACGACTTTGCACAATGACCGAGATGCCAGAACCCAATTGTGGTCCTGTATGGACAATAACCTGTAGATTGTAAATAACTGAAAAAACACAAGTCTTTAAATACTCTCATGCAAGTCATAATACGTATCAGTTTTACTTACATTTTCTCTAGGCTCCGACTGTTGTCTAGGTAAGACAATGCCACACACTGCTACCACCTTTGCACAAAGGTCAGCAGCAACCAGCTCTCCCTGAGTGTACCGTAGCTTCTCCCCTTTGTTCCAGAAGTTTTGGTCTGCATTGGCCAGAACTAAGGCCTGTTCAATGTTCTGCACCCGAGACTCTTCCACAAGCCTATCAAAATTGAAATTATGGTTAATACAGCAGACTGATCTACTAAACGGATATTTTAGAAAATATTTTTGCTCATCAAAAGGGAGCAAATAGAAGAGAAGGGTGAAAACTTACTTAAGTCTAAAATGTATTAACTCTTCTGGATTAAAAGTTTTCTTCAGGAAAGATAATCGGTGCTCATCATTCATGCATGTAACCAAAGCAAGACAGCTGGCAGTATACCTATGTAGGAACAATTGTTCAGGTAACATTATAATGTGAATTCTAAACTTATTTTATTTTAGAGAGAGATGAAAAATGGTTATCCTACTCCAGGGCTGTCAAACTCCTGGCCCGCGGGCCACATGTGTCACATGCTGGCCACGCCCACACCTTTTAACAAAGGGGGGTGAAGTCGCGATACATCACGTGATGATGTTGTGATGACGTGAGTTTGACACTTCTGTCCCACTCCATACAATCATTTAGTTTAATAGTTTCTCTAATATACAGTATATCACTAGTTTCATGAAATTAGTTACAAGTTGCCCATAAAAATGGGCCATATCAGTTTTATTACCATCATTTTTAAATGATGGTAATGACATTTAAATGACATTTATCAGAAGAGAAAAAAGAGAGAATAAATTCTGATGACATAAAATTAATGTAACGAGAAGAACAAACCAAGGAAGCAAGCTTCATATTTTAGAGTGAGACTAATGAAGGAGTCTGGAGTTTAGCTGTGGAAATCTACAATATTATCCTAATGAGATTTCTAACAAACCCGATTGCTTCATCAGTTTTAAACTCAATAGCCTAAGGAAGGATGAACTATACAGGGGGGGGGAAGAAATGCTATAAAAACATCAAATTAGTTTGCCTGGCCACTTTTCATAATTACCTTGACATTGATCAGATTTTCTAGAAAGATTAAAGTCAAGGTAATCAAAAGATAAATGTTAAATCCACTTTCTAATAGAAGTAAATGGAAAACATCACCCACTACTAAAATTCTTTTAAGCAAAAACTCTACCTTGGAGATTTTATAAGTCTGAAAAGATTTCTATCAGAGCACTTTCATGTGTCAATAAGCACAAAATGCATATAGGAGAAATTTCCATAAAACAAACTTGTCCATGAACACATGGTAATCAAGTTATCACACATAGTATTCTAAATGAGAAATGCAAGAACTAATTTATATATTTCATGAGTAATTCTCATTTTTGGGAGTCTAACAAAAACATTGTCTGACAGTCCATTTTGCTTACATTTAGGCTACATAAAATTGAATAGTTTTACTGAATGTTCCTTTACCTGCCAATTTAGAAGTTCTTATATGCTCAGGGAATCTTGTCTGCTTAATAATCTAACTTATGAATTATGTAATAAAGGTAAAAATGCCCGTAAGGCCTTCCCAATTCATTAAATGAACCATATAAATGTAAGAAAATGAAAGTTACCATCGAACCAAAGTATCATGGCTCCTTAGTAAAGGGAAACAAACACTCCAATCCCATAATTCTCTGAATACAGACTGATCTTTTTGGAGAAATTTGTAGGCTGCCTCCATGAGATCCCTCAACTTCATTCTGCGCCGTCCATATCGAACCACATTTGTATCCAAACTTTCCAGGAAAAGTCGGTGAAACACAGGTGAAGTGTCCTTAAAGTATTTCAAAGCAAATCTGCACAAAACAATAGAATAATATACAGCCACAGCAAAAACAGTGCACAAAGATCAACTCATTCAGTACTCACTAAAGCTTTTGCTAGAACACATATAACATTCTAATATTTGATGAATTTGGAAAATAATTTTAAGTAAACATTCATAATGGCCATTTCAGCAGACTTTATCTTAAACAGAAGAAACAAGCACCATTAATTGCCAAAATCTTGCTTGTTCAGAAATTAAAGTCAACTTACATATCCTAGAAGAAAAACCATGCCCACCCCAGCTCCGTGAAGGGAAGAAAATCACAGTATATCACATGACGGCAACATGAAGCAGCGAGTTTGACACCCATGTTCTAGATGCTTGACTGTGGCAATTTATTATTTATTTTTTCTTTCTATTATCTTGAGTTTGTTGTCCTGAGACTGTTAAGACTGGAGCAGTATATAAATATGTTCAAATAAAAATAAAAAATGGAACCTTAAAAAGCATCTTGGTTTTTAACGTAATATAATAACAATCCATATGTGCTTGATAAAACTGAAAAAAATGTACAATGCTAAGCAGATACTCAAACAAGTTCAAGGGAATCTAATTACTCATTACGACAATTCCTAAGCCAAATCAGAATCCAACACACACATACAATTTTTAACCTGGATAATCATGTGAACCCATTGTTAGTCTCCATCCAACTATCTGCTATTAAAAGACATGTAGACTTATATCATCACTTACGGCATCACATCTGGATGATCACCAATAAGTTTGCTCATTGCAACACAGAGTCTCTCATGAAGATCATGGTTGATCTGGCCACAAGATTTAATTGTTTCTGCATTTCTCTCCAATAAATCCAATAAGATTGGACGAAGCTGCCGGCCAATCAGAAGTGTGCATTCTTTATCTAGTAATAACTGTGATAGGGCAGTGAGAATGGACTGACGGTCCTGATGACTCCAAATCTGAAAAGGAAGAAATGTCAAATTAAAACCAGGATTCCCACCTATCCCTAATTACGTTGAATCATCATCACTAGAGAGGACAAATACAGTGCCAGTTGCCTAAACGAGCTACAAACATAAATATATAAACTAAGACAAAAAACTGTCAAAAAAATACAGAGACCCTTACAGAGATATTGCATTTCTATCTGCCAAGATTTTTGAAAGAGTCCTTTATCAAAAACAACTGAGCAAAATTAGCAGTTAACAAGTATTCTTCCCACAGATTAATAATTGGTTAAAGTAAATATAGAAGATAAATATTGTACATGGACAGCTCATATAAAGTGTTACCTTAGAACTGACATTTCTAAGTTAAGTATATTTCAAATTCACTATTCCTATCATACATTTTACTGTAGTAATGGTTACCAATAAGGATGATTTCAAAGAAAGGATCAGGCAAATCAAGGAAAAGACTATAAAATTAATAGCCGATGTTAGTTCTACAATCAACTTACACACAGACACACACATTTATTTATTCATTCATTCATTCCATACATTGTTTCTGAGATCTTTGTTATCAGGTGCAAATTAAAGTGGTTGTTACTTATAAAGCCCTAGGCATCATATGGCCTGATTAATTGAGGAACTGCCTGTCTCCCACAGTTCTCCATTCAGTTGACACTCTTCAAGTTCCTCAATTACATGTCATATGTTGGGATACTGGAAGCATATTTTCCCTGTAGCAGCACCTGTCTTCTCAAAGAAGATTCCCAATGAGCTCCAGAAGGCTCTCTCTATTGCTGTTCAGAAAAGAGGTAGAAATCTGGCTCTTGCCCAGGTGTTTGGTAAGGGAGAGTAAGACCCTTCTCTTCATTCCATCTGGATGGTTATGTTTGCCAACTTCTATTGTTTTATTATAATTTGTTTGATTGTTATGAACCATCCAGAATCACTGGGACTCAGCAACATACAAATGTCAATCAGATGTTTAGACTAGATTTGGTATTTTTATCCACCTATCAAGTCTACCCTGACCTGGGATAGGCAGATGCTGTTTGAAGATATCATCACAGAATGTAAGCTGTTCCAAGTAAAACTGTCTTTTGCAATTGACTGATGGTGATGTTGTCAATGCCAGTTCAAGTTTGTTTATTGAATTTATGTTGTTGCCTATTCGCCCATGGCAACTCAGAATATAAAATCACATTTAAAACAATAAACACTAACAAAAAGAATTAAATAAATTAATATAGTGTAGTATAACAAAATCACCCCCACCCCCGCAACAGATAACACGAGCCACTTAATGGGCTAATCCCGTTCTGGGTTATCCAGACCCGCTGGCAGAACCAGGTCTTCAGCACCTTCGGGAAGAGTATTAGAGTGGGGACCATACTAATCCCTGGGGGAATGATGTTCCAGAGAGAGGGAGTGACCACGGAGAAGGCCCTTTTTCTGGGTCTCACCAGGTTATCTCCTTTGGGGATGGACTTGCAACATTCCCCCCACTCTGATGTGTCGGGTAGATGTGACGGGCAAGAGATAGTCCCTCAGATAACCTGGTCCCAAGCCATGTTGGGAAACAATAAAACAATAGAAGTTGACAAACACAGCTGTCTAGATGGAATGAAGAGAAGGGTCTTACTCTAACTTACCAAACAACTTGGCAAAGAGCCAGATTTCTATCTCTTTTTTGAACAGTTGTTGTACTCCAGTATTTGGGATTTTCACCCAAGGCAATCTAAAAGCTAATCTGAAATTTATTTTAGAAGTAGATTAATACATTATCCTGTGTATGATCTTAATACTTAATTTTAGTCATAGCTCTTAATTTAGATTTTAGCATTATTGTTTCTTGAGAGTGTTCTTGAGACAGAAGTGTAGTAGTTAAGGAATCAGGCTAGAAACTATGATACCATTAGTTCTAGTCTAGGGCCAAAACTGTGATTTTTTTTTCTCATCCCTAGGAATAAAGAATGGCAAACCATTTCTGAAAAACCTTGCCCCAGAAACTGTAGGGTTTAGGCAATCTCTGAAAATCTTTACACAAGTGAGCACTGGAAAAAAATACTGTTTTTAATTTCTCGGTTCATATCCCAAGTTGGTAAAAGACTATAGTTAGTATTTGATTTGATTAGGAAATAAAATTATTATTGCCTGAATTTATGTATTACTTTAATCATTAACTGTCTTCCATCCCATGTTTTTACTAAAACTAACTCAAAACCAAACGAACAAGATATGAAGTATAATATTAATCATGATTTATGTAGCAAAACTATGGATCAGAACAAGATGTGAATGAGGATAAGCAAAATCAAATCCACAACATTGGAGGTTGTTTTTTTTAGCAATAACAGAATATCACTGCTGTTCAAAAATGTACCATGGCTGATGCCAAAGAACTGAATATTTTTCCTTAAATCCCTCATAAATAATCTTGCAGTTTCTGAGAGAATCCCCTAGAGCAGGCCTGAGAGAATCCCCTAGAGCCGAGGTGGCGCAGTGGTTAGGGTGCAGTACTGCAGGCCACTTCAGCTGACTGTTATCTGCAGTTCAGCGGTTCTAACCTCACCGGCTCAAGGTTGACTCAGCCTTCCATCCTTCCGAGGTGGGTGAAATGAGGACCCAGACTGTGGGGGCGATATGCTGACTCTGTAAACCGCTTAGAGAGGGCTGAAAGCCCTATGTAGCGGTATATAAGTCTAACTGCTATTGCTATTGCTGTCAAACTGGCGGCCCGCAGGCCACGGCCACACCCACCCTGGCTCCAGAAAGGCCAAAAATGTCACATGACGTTTGACACCCATGTCTTACAGTTTATAGAAAATGTTAGTTCTTTCCTTCTGAGGAATGTGGAGAGGGAGGGAAATCCATCCTTGCATGTAAATGCCTTCTCCCATCCCCCACACCCAAGTCTCAAAGATACCAGAGATGTAAATTGGTGTCCTGTAAGTTCTCAGAATATCAGCAAGTTTAAGGGAGAGACACATAGCCTAGGGTTATTATTGATGTTAATTTAATCCATTATTCTTCACACTGATTTGTATTAAACTCTACTGCTGAATACATACTGTAGAGCTAGCACACTATAGTTTAGGAGTAGGGCAATTATGGCCCCTTCATAACCTGTGCAATCCAACTTCCAGAATTCCTAAGCCAAGCACAATGGCCCAGAAATTCTGGGAGTTGAGATCCACAGGTCATAAAGGGGCCATAGTTGCCCACCCCTGCCTTAGACTATAGAATGTAATGCCCTCATTTTAGATGTACTACAATAGCCATGCTAGTGAGCCTAATCTCTCCTGGAAACTACATTGAAAATGAAAGGCATGTAACAAAAGAGCAGTATTTTGGAAGATGCTCTCCTACCCTGATAAGGAAAAGTTATTTTCAAGACTTGCTCAAAATTCACACAGGAAAATTTCCCATTCTTCTCTTGTCTTAAATCAATGGTAGTAGAAACCATGTGTGACTTATGGACAACGAGAAGAATACCAGCCTAGTTCTGTCTGACCCAGTAGATGAGAAAACTTTCTGAAAGGGAAAGCGGGTGAAAGTGTATAGGAAATAATAATAGAAAATACATGTAAGCTCGGGTTTTAGATTTTGGCCCTGACTTGTTTCAATTTAATCTTCAATCTAAGAACGTTTCGTTTACCAGACCAGGTAACACCATCGAAATGTATGGCGTTTCGCTTTTGACCACCAAAACACCATCTATTAATCTATTGCCGGAGGTGAGAAAGTTTCCACTTGCACCGCATTTCTCTTGGAAGGCGATCAAGGGGGCAAACGGAGGAGGCTGGCCAATGTTTGTGTGTGGCCGTTGCGAGACTAGTGGAAAGGGATTCTCCTGCACCCTCGCTTCTCCCTCCCCGACCTCCTTCCTTTTCAGACAAAGAAGGTGAGAGACCCCCAGCTCGCCCTCTCCTCCTCCTTAGCTTCCAAGCCAGGCCGATCTTTTGCGGAGAAGACGGACGATCAAGACTTCCGCGCTATGTTCAGGTCCACCCTTCTTTCCCCACCCGCCGCCCACCCAGTGGCGAGGACGGAGAGGGCGCCGCTGCCATTGTGGCTCTCTCCCACCTGTTTGGCGAGGAACCGGCTGAGCTCGCCGCTGCTCCTCTCGTTCCTTTGCGCTATTAGTTGCAACGGGCCCGCTAGACTGAACTGCAGATGCTCCATCTTTAGGCACCCGCGGGAAGAAATCCCTTCGCCTGGAGGGCTCCTTTTCCCGGGGAAGGGAGAGGGGGGGAGGGTGTTGCACGCCAACCTGGCCAGCCACCCGCTCTCTCCGCCCGCTGTTAAAAGCGCGACACGTGGGAAGAGAGTGAGTTTCGTTTTCCCCCGGAATTCTACGTCATCTTCCAGCGACACAAGCCCCCACTGAAAGCTTTCTCAATGGTCCCTTCTGGCCGCTCCTCCCCTTGGCCAACTCCAAAACAAAAACCCATTCTTGCGCGGTCCGGTTATGCTTTGCGACCTCTTTGTACAAACGCAAAAAGTTAAATTAGTATTCTGACGGTACAACGATCATATCTGGGTACTTGGGTTGTTGGGGTTTGTTTTCCACCCTGAGTTCTGCACCCCGAATGCACTGGAAGATGCATTTTCGTTATTGCTTCTTCATAACTATTTCTCAAAAATTGACCTTGATAGGTTTTCCAAAGGAACATGAAAGTGTCATATGAAAGTAATTCCGTTGAAATCAATGGGAAATTCTGAGGAAATATTAAATTACGATGTTCAGTAAGAATGCTCCTGTTTTCACTTCAGATCTACAATATTTTCTCTGAACAATTCAAATGAATGCTTTCGAATTCACCTGCACAGAATTCCAACAGATTTTTAAATGCTATAATCTTTTATTTAGGAACAACTGTCATTTAATTAACTGAAGATTTCTAGAACTGCACTTTGATACATTTGCCTTCTACAAATAGGAAACTTGGTTTTCTGTCAGCATTTTCTTACTTAGAGGAGTTGAAAGGTTGCCAGAAAGTTGCCTATACTAATAATTTTAGATAAAGGCTTAAGATTTCACAGAGATTAAGCAGTTTTTTATACTGCCAGAGCACAATGATCCATAAAATAGCTATTGCAATTTGGCGTTTCAATGTGGCATAAGTTGAACTCACAATGAACATGATATAGACACATCCAGCAGCTTTTGAATGCCCATTATTGTATATGAATGTACTACATTTTATTTGCCTGTTACTTTACTATTTACTATTCTAGCTTCCTCTCTCAACAAGCACTTGCATCCCTTGGACTGCACTACTAGTCACCTAGTAGTGAGTTGGGCAGTCATGTAAATTTAATAAATACCAAATAAAGATATGGTAATCTTTAAGAACATTATTAAAATAGTTCTGTATAGTTCTGTTCAACTGTACTCTTGATACACTTTAGATCTTATTCACTAATACTTGTAAAAGCTTCTGAATAAACTTACTCTGAAAATTAGCATCCAGTAATACAAATAACAGTTATAACAGTACATGAACTTGAACAACAATTTATAATCGGTCTGCGTGATTTTTTTACAGCAGCTGAGTATGTGATCAACAGTTTCATCAGCTTCTTTGCAAAGTCTGCATTTGGCATCATCAGAGGATTTTTCGATTTTGGCCTTAATGGCATTTGTGCAGATAGCTTGTTCTTGCGCAGCCAGGATTAGTGACTCTGTTTCTTTCTTTAATGTACTTGCTGTTAACCATAACCAAGTTTTTTCACTGTCCACTTTATCTTTTATTTTTTCCAGAAATTGGCCATGCAATGTCTTGTTCTGCCAACTCTCCATTCTTGATTTTATCACATCTTTTCTGTATTCTTTTTTCGTCTGTTGGGCCTTCAGTAGATTTTTGTTCTTTACTTCGATTAATAGATGTTCTTGACTTTCTTTTAAATGAGCCAGTGCATGTTTTTCTTCTTCAACTGTTTGCTTCACTTGTAATAATCCTCTGCCACCTGATTTTCGGGGCAGATATAGTCTATCAGTATCACCACGTGGATGTAAACTGTAGTGCATTGTCATTAGTTTCCTGGTTTTTCGGTCCAAAATGTCCAAATCAGCTTGTGTCCAGTTAACTATACCAGCTGTGTATCTTATAACTGGTATTGCCCAGGTATTTATGGCTTTGATTGTATTTCCACCATTCAATTTAGATTTCAAAATTTTCCTAACTCTGTTGGTGTACTCTCGCCTGACAATAGTTTTTACTTCTCCATGCTTGATGTTATCCAACTGCAGAATGCCTAAGTATTTGTAGGCTTCATTTTCTTTGCATTTAATTAGTTGGCCATTGGGCATTTCAATTCCCTCACATGCAGTGATTTTGTCTCTTTTTATGGATACAGTGGCACATTTTTCCATGCCAAACTGCATTGAAATATCGGTACTGAATACTCGGACTGTATTTGTCAATGATTGGATTTCTATTTCTGACTTTCCATAGAGTTTCAAATCATCCATATATAGTAAATATGAAATTTTTTCAGCTTCTTTGGCTGTTTGGTAGCCTAATTTCATTTTTTTTTTAAGATTACTGATAGTGGGATCATTGCGATGATGAAGAGAAGAGGTGAAAGTGAATCACCCTGGAAAATTCCTCGCTTGATATTAACCATTCCCTAGATCTCATTCCCTACTGCCAACTCAGTTCTCCATTGTTTCATCGCCTTTTCAGTAAAGGATGTAATATTTTTGCTAATGCCAGTTGTTTCTAAGTATTTTATGATCCAACTATGTGGCAGTGAGTCAAATGCCTTTTTGTAATCAATCCAGACCATATTCAAGTTTGTCTTACAATTTTCTAATATCATTTTATCAATTAGGAGCTGATCTTTTGTGCCCCTGCTCCTTCTTTTGTTGCCTTTTTGCTCTACTGGCAAGATGTTGTTTGTTTCCAAATAATCCATCATGTTATCTGCAATAATGCCTGTGAGTAATTTGAAGGTTGTTGGCAAGCATTTTATTGGTCTGTAGTTTTCAGGTGTTGTTCCTTTAATTGCATCTTTCTGAATCAAGTATGTTTTTACAGTTGTCAACCATTCATCAATTTGGCCCTTTTGTAAAATTTCATTCAGTTGCCTGGCCAATATTGCATGTAAACTGGTCAGATATTTGAGCCAGAAACCATGTAATTGGTCCTTTCCAGGTGATGTCCAATTCTTTACCTTTTTTACTCGATTTTTGACCATCTCAGTTGTTATTTCTAATACTTGCATTTGTTTGTTGCCAATGCTTTTCTCAAAGTCATGTATCTACTTTGCTTCCTTATTGTAGTCCTTTGCATTTTCCCACAATTCTTTCCAGAATTCAACTGTGGCCTGCTTTTCTGGTTTTTCACTTTTGGTGTCACCATTCACATTAAGACTTTGATAAAAACGCCGTTGGTCTGATCGAAATTGCTGATTTATTATTATTATTATTATACAATTGTATCACAGCGGCCAGTTGTTTCGCCGGATTTGGCATTGGTTACTAGTCGGGCCCCACCTAGGGGCCTAGGACGTTGTAACGTATTTTCGTAATATGCACGCAGATCCAAGCAGTGCGGCTTTTTGCATTTGACTGATGGTTATTTTGTCAATTTTTAAATGTAATTCCAGTGCTTTTGGAATAGCACCCAGTGTGCCAATTACCACTGGAATTACCATTGCTGGTTTGTGCCATAGTCGTTGAATTTCAATTTTTAAGTCCTGGTATTTTGCAATTTTTTCATGTTTCTTCTCAGCGACTCTGCTATCTGTTGTTGTTGTTGTTGTTATTATTATTATTATTATTAGCTTCATTTCTAAAAATCACACAAAACATATTCCCTGACTGCAATGGAGAAGATTCTATTTTATTTTTGATTGGAAAAGTAAAAAAACCTCAGGATGTCAGGTAACTAAATACTGGTTATAATTTATACAAAATTATTATTACATCTAATATTATATTGGCACCCTACAAATAAACAATCTACTATAACCATTTGTTTGAAATGGTATTGAGTTTCCTGCTTGAGCAGTAGGTTGGACACGAAGACCTCCAAGGCCCTTCCAACTATTATTCTGTTATAACAGTCCAGAGTATACAATGGATTGATTCCCGAATTAGTTATATTATTCTATACAATACAAGCAATACTCAGCAGCAACAATATGTAGAAAGTCAGCACCCATCCTCCTAGAGAATAAAATATTTTGGGGAATATTAAAAAGGCAGGATAGAATATTTCCCCTAAAGGAGAAATGGGGGGGGGAATCTTAAGGGAGGCAGAAACCAGACCAGTCTGCCTGCCCCAAGCAGAAACTGAGACCAGCTTTTAGAAATGCAATTTGGTAATTCATTCAGAAAGACTGGGTCAGACAGAAATTCCAGATAAACTATTAGGCAAGACAAGATTAACTCAAACACCTAGTATTTGTATTTTCCCTTTTACCTAAAGAGCCAGCTGTGACCCCATAGAAAGAAAAAAGTTATAAAAACCCACTCTACTCTTAACTCCATTTTGTCAGCTGTTCCAGAACTGCACTGTCTCTCTGTTGTGTGTGTGTGTGTGTCTGTGTGTGTGTGTTCTGTTAACCAATAAACAATCTTTCTTTTCAATTGGCCTCCATGTTATTTGCAGAATTTTTCTCCCAGTTTGGAACTGAACCAGATGGCGTTTCCTTCCTACAATTATATATATTAGTAACTGGTGCTTTTGAAATTTTGTTATGATTCAGTGGGTTTGGTGGTCACATATATGTGATTCTTGTCTTCATCTGGGATTTTTTCCCCCCTTCATTTTTTAGTCTAACCGATGTTTGCAGAATTTAAAAGAATTCTGGAGACGAGGTTCGGAGTAGAGTAATAAAATTCTTTATTATCAAAAAAATCAAAGCTAATTTGAAAACGGTTTGCAAAGCGTTGGTGGGTCTCACCCTGACTTCACCTGAGTCACAAAGGAGAGCCACACCCACAATGAAAGTGAGACAGCAGTTATACCCTCCCTAACTCCTCCTACTCCCATATCAGCTAGCCTGATAGGGGCGGTCACAAACTAGTCAGCGACAGTAACGCCCTAACTATTACCTTATATAGAATTATGACATTTAACCAATCAACTTCTAACATTGTTTTTCTTTAACCAATTAAATGATTACAAAGTTCTCTTCTAAAACTCTCTCTTGGCTCCCCCTAGTGTTCATACAAAATATTAACTCTTTTTCAATTTCATTCCATCAATTCCCCCATCTCTTATATGGCAATTTTCTTAATATTTTCCCTTATTTCTTTCAACCTTTCTCTTTCTATTATTGTACTTTCCATAGGGAATGTATTCATACTTTCCAATAATTGGATCTGGTCCCCAATTTCTTTTAATACCATCATTGACTTTTCATGTTGCTGAGCTTGTATTATGCTTCCCACCGTGGAGGTGACAACATTTCTTATTATGGGAATTAAACATGGCAGCATCATTAATCCAATAAAAATTATACCAACCATGAACAATGCTTGTTTCCAATTTCTAAAAAGCCCCCCTAAAAAGCCCCCACCATCCAAATTGAATCCCCGCCATATCTGGTCAGGATTATGAGTTAATTGCCGCATCTCTGCAGTTAACTGCTTCACAACGGCCCCAGTTTCATCAATTTGTAAACAACAGTTAGATAGATTAAATTTTCCACATACACCCCCTTCCTTGGCTAACAAATAGTCCAGTGCCAAACGGTTTTGATATACTGCGGTTCTTATTTTGTCTGTAGCAGTAGACAAAATATTAAAAGCTTTATCAATTCGTTGGCCAGCCAAATCTAATACTGCTTGGAGACGAATAATTCTATTTATCATATAAATGGGTGTACGGTACCCATAAGTTCCATCTTCTGCCCACGTTGCTTTACCATATGTACATATAATTCTTTCTGAGCTCCAAACATCACTATTTTCAAATTTCGTGTAATCACTACAAAGAAAGTTGGAAAAGACCGAGTTTGATTCTAACTCTCGTCTTCTCCTTCTCTGAGAGCCAACCTTTTCATATAGCGGGATCCCTAACACCTGTCGAGCTTTTATAGGCAACAGAAAAAATGATGGTTTTATCCACCCTAAAATACAAGAGCCAGACCAATTTCTAGGCAAGGTTTCATACGCTAATTTTCCACAAATCCAATACATAGCATTGGGTGCTCTCCACATATCATTAGTAGAGGAAGAATTCAAATAGCTCAAATTAGTCATATTAAAACGTAGGGGTTGAGTATTATTAGCCGGGGAAGACCAAATACTATAGTCAGGACTCCATGTTCCCAGACAAATTAAATTCCCAACATGAATAGATCCATTCCTAACAAAGCAATTTCTCCCTATCAGGTTGGTAGACAGAGTCCACACAATTCCAGTGAAGTCTTTTCTTGCTGTGACATTACCAGCATACGAAAGATTATTATATGTCACCGGATCAGCCTCCAGAGCTTCCCATGGCCATTGCTCTCCCATGTTAGTCCCTCCACAAACAAAACAGTTTTTAACAGTCAAGGTTTTAGCCACCTGCTCAGCCATTTCTATAAATAAATTGTTAGCCTTAGAATTTATTGGTAAGGGGTCATCTAATTTTTGTAGAGTATCATACACAGACCACCCAAGGGATTTTATTTCTCCATCTTTAATCCTCTCAACTTTAATAGTTAGATATGTCTCTGGATCCAACCCTTTTCCGTCAATTCCAAAACCATACGTCACCATGGGTGGGATATTACGGGATATTTCTAATTGGATAATATTTCCGACACCCCTTCGGAAGGAAGTTATATAAGGGCACCCCTTATAACCACCCCCTGTGTGACCACAAACACATTCCCATCCTGAGCACTGGATGGTACCTCCACAAGGGATCCAAACATTAGGATTACCATAATTCCAGTTGGTAACAGCTTCACACAAGTATTTATGATTAGTTTTATAACTATTAATCCAAGCCTGGTTTCCACAAGGCACTCCTCTCCCCCACTTAGTGGCAGTACATGCATCAAACACCAGAATTAGGGGTTGTTTCCCCTTCTGCAACTGTATAGTATAATTAAGGAAATACAGCTTACCCTCTCCCTCGGGACTCTTTCTAAAACCTGTCTTAGGCAAGCCTGCCCATAAAGTAACGTTAAGGCGAACTGGAGTGTTGGGATTATAACATATAGTTTTTCCTTTTAGAGTACACAAACTGTACATCGTTTTGTTGTGAAGGCAATCCATTTTAGTAGGTTTACATCCCTGGGGTGGATGCGTATGATATATTAAGGTGTTGATAGTCCGTTCACCCACCTTAGCCTTGGTAATGCAGGGTGAACAGTTCTCTGACTCAACCTTAGTTACAGCAGTTGGAACCCTTTTAGTTCGAGAAGGGCTTTTATTGTACCAACTGGGTTCCCATAATACTTTACACATCCCACTCCATCCTAATTGCATGTTTTGACTCTTATTATTATTATTACAGAGAAATTGTATATCTCCAGGGCTTTCTTCTGAAATTTTGCAGCTACTAGACCATAAAATTTTATCAATCCAATAACACCTTGGGTCTCCATTATCTAAATCTTTCTTAGTTGCATTTTTACATATTTCGAAAAGTCCCTTTCTCCACCCATCATTTTGATTCTCACATGACCAGGCCAATCCTCTCTTAGTTTGTTTTGCCATTACTTCTAATGTTAGATTGCATCCCTCATGTGTCATTTTCGAATATTGGAATTCTCCTTTCTGTAGTCCTCCTCCTTTTATACAAATGGTGTTTACAGGTGAGTTTATGAATTTCTTCGCATGATGGTGAAAACTTATCTCTCTTTTTGAGCGATTCTGTTTAGAGGGAGGTCCATAGAAATCCTCTACTATTCCCTCCTTATTTTGATATTCACATGCTCCCCACACCACCAAAAGTAACATACCCATCATTATTGTCATGCCTAGAAAATGCAACAAGAAATACTTGCAAGATGGTCGAGGAGCCCAATAGTCCCAAAATCCCGTTTCCTGGCCAAGTAACAGTCCTCTGGTGGAAGGGCATCGTGGTTTCATCTTCTTTAGGGCCCGGCGGCGTGATAATTGTCAGAAAAGGGATTATCAAGTGCTCTCTGTACTGTTGGGGTAATACGGAGGTCTGTGGTGAGAGCAGTTGAAAATAGACTCGGATAATAAAAATATGCCGCCAGGTATTGTTCAATCAATATAATGTCACAGGGGATCCGGCAGTGGATACAAAGTACACAGTCAATACAATGGGAACAGCAGCAAGCTTCACACGGACAAGAACAGAACCAGCACATTGGTCACAAGCCAAGAACTCACGGGCCTTTTCCTTTAGAAGAATTACTGCCTTTTCAACACCAACTTCAATGGCTCCTTCTGAAAGGCCTTCCAAGTTTCCGACTCCTCCAAGTTGGCTCTCTTCGCTCTGGTGTAGTGGGTCCAGCCTTTTTCTTCCGTCCGGATGGCAGTGTCTGTGGTCAGCAACACCAGGAATGGTCCATCCCACTTCGGCTTTAGGGAATCGTCCTTCCAAGTTTTTATCCACACCTGGTCTCCCACTTCAATGGAATGTACTTTGAAGCTCAAGGGAGGAGTCTGTATTAAATAGCCCGCTTTCCTGAAAGAGTCAAAAGTCTGGGACAGTATTTGCAAGTATTGTATCAATCCTTTGTCTTTACTAGGTAAATTCCCCATTCGTATCCCAGCATTCCTTAGTGGCATTCCAAATAACATTTCATAAGGTGAGACTCCCACATCCCTCCTGGGTTGTGTTCTTATTCTAAATAAGGCTATCGGCAATGCTTTTATCCAATTCACTCCTGTTTCCAAATACAATTTCGTCAACATTGTTTTAATCTTTCCATTCATATTTTCCACCTTCCCACTAGAGGGCGGATGCCATGGACTGTGTAAGTCCCATTTTATTCCCAATACGTTAGCCACTCCTTGAGTAATTTTCCCCGTGAAGTGTCTTCCCTGGTCACTATCAACTCTCTGAACAATCCCATATCTTGGTATAATATGTTCTAATAATAATCTAACAACAGTTCTAGCAGTTTCATCAAAACATGGGTAGGCTTCTACCCATCCTGTCAAATGATCTATAATAACTAACAAATATTTATATCTTCCCACTTGTGGCATTTCGGTGAAGTCTATTTGTATATTTTGGAAAGGATAGAGCGCTAAAGGCCTCCCTCCCTTTTGTTTTTCCCTTAATTGATTTCTATTTACCCTTTGACAAATTATACATTTTTGAGTTACTTGTTGTGCTGCCGTATAGACTTTTACTCCTGCATATTTTTTTAATACTTCATCAATCAAGGCTTGAGTTCCCCAATGACTCCCCTCGTGTAATCTTTCAAAGATTTGTCTCATGAGGGGGTAATTGAGAATTTGTCTCCCATCTGGTAACCACCATTTCCCATCTTCATCTTTCGTTCCCCCCATCTGTTTAATTTTGTTTTCCTCTTTCTCATTAAAAATTGGTATCTCCTTCATTTCAAATACATGGGGAATCATAATTTTAATTTGTTCAATAACTTCATTCATACCAGCTTCTTTAGCTTCCTGGTCTGCCAACCTGTTTCCCTTCTTCTCAACCTCATCTCCCTTTTGGTGTGCTCTCAAATGCACTACAGCAATTCTATGGGGCAGGGCAAGGGCTGATAACACCTTCTCGATTAATTGCTGGTGGATCAGGTCCTTTCCCTGACTTGTCACATATCCCCTTTCCCTCCAAATCTTCCCAAAGGTCTGCACCACTCCAAACGCATATTTAGAGTCGGTGTAAATCGTTAAATTTGATTTTTCCCCCAATATGAGAGCTCTTTTCAAGGCATACAATTCGGCTGCCTGTGCAGACCAATGGTTTGGCAATCTCCCCCCTTCTAGAAGAGCCCATGTGCCCTCCTGGATTATAGCGTATCCATTTTGTCTTTTCCCTTCTACCACTCGTGAAGAACCATCAATGTACCATCTTTCTCCTTTTTCCAAAGGGGTATCCTGTAAATCTGGCCTGATTTTTGTTTCTAAATCTACCATTTCACTACACCAGTGTTCAATTTCTTCACTTTCAGATGAACTGGTTTTATTGAGGAATTGGGCTGGATTCAATGCTGAGTCAGTTGTCAGGACTAAGTCAGCATGATCCAGTAACATCCCCTCATATTTTAGCAACCTTGAATCAGTCAACCACCTCCCAGCTTTTTGTTTCAACAATGTTCTCACTTGATGTGGGCTGCTTACAATTAGCGCCCCTCCCATTGTGATTTTCTCACTCTTCTTTACTAATAACGCTACTGCTGCTATGGCTTGAATACATGTGGGCCATCCTTGAGCTACAGGGTCAAGGTTTTCGGACAGATATGCTACTGGTTTCTTTTGCCCTGCCCAACTTTGTGTCAAAATCCCCAGGGCTGTCCCTCCTTCCACTGACGCAAAGAGGTGAAATGGTTTCTCTAAATTGGGAAGACTTAAGACTGGGGCACTGACTAACAAGTGCTTAAGTCTCTGAAAGTCCTCATCCAACTCCTTGGTCCACCCAATTTTAAATGGTTTTGTTTGAGTTAACTGTTCATATAATCCTTTGGTCCATTTGGCATAATCTTCTATCCATAACCTACAATATCCAATTAATCCTAAAAACTTTCTCAACTCTTTTTGCGTTTTGGGCCTTGGTTGTTCTATAATCCCTTGAATTCTTTCAGCACTGATCTTTCTTGAGCCCTGACTAATTAAATGTCCCAAATATTTCACTTCGGGTTCTACAAACTGAAGTTTCCCTTTACTTACTCTCAGACCCTGTTGGGCCAAAAAATTCAATAAAGCCACTGTTCCTTCCTCGGTATCTATTTTCTTCTTGCCTGACACTAAAAGATCATCTACATATTGGATCATGTTTATTCCTTTTGGTAACTTAAACTTTTCTAAGGTCTGTTCTAATACTTGTCCAAACAAATTTGGAGATTCTGTAAACCCTTGAGGCAACACTGTCCATTGATACTGCTGTTTCCTCCCAGTGAAAGGGTTCTCCCATTCGAATGCAAATAGACCCCTACTGTCTTTGTCTAAAGGACAGGACCAAAAAGCGTCTTTTAAATCTATTACACTAAACCAGCGGTGTTCTACAGGTATTTTGCTCAAGATAGTATAGGGATTTGGGACTACCGGATGTCTGGTTTCTACTATTTTATTTAAAAGTCTCAGGTCCTGCACCATCCTGTAAGTACCATCTGGTTTTCTCACAGGCAATATAGGGGTATTGTAAGGTGACATAGTTCCTTCTAATAATCCGTCGTTTATTAGTTGGTCTATCACTGGTTGAAGACCTTTTCTTCCTTCCATCGGAATATTATACTGTCTTTGGCTTACTACCTCACTATTAGGTTTCAATTTTATCTTTAGAGGCTCTATCTCTAACCCGCCCCTATTTCCCGGTTGCACCCACACTAAAGGGTCGATCTTTTGTTCTTTATCTTCTGTTAGAACATAAACTGTTTCACTTTTGTCAAAGCTTATTGTAATTCCCAAGGCCGACATCAGGTCTCTTCCCATGATGTTAATTCCTGCTTCAGGCACATACAATAATTTTAGAGTCCGGATCTCATTTTTCCCATATCTTATTTTCACTGGTTCTAACTGCTTTACATTAAAAGCTTCCCCCTTTACCCCACTAACTTTTATTTTTGCTTGATCATCAATTTTTCCCTCCTTTGGCATCACACACATAGAGGTGCGAGATGCTCCAGTGTCCACTAAGAAGGTATATTCCTGGGTTCCCACCTCCAAATTTATCAAGGGCTCCCGGCGGGAACTCCTAATGAAGGGCCCCTGACTTCCCTAATATATATCTTCATCTTCCTCCATCAATCGGTTAATTTGCTCCTCCCCGGCCAGAGTGGGACATTCTCTCTTAAAATGTCCTGTCTTGCAACAATGGAAGCAAGTTCCTCTTTCTCCCATTGTTCCCCTTCTCATCATTCCTCGGTTAACTCCGCCTCTGCCTCTCATTCCGAGCTTCCCTCTAAGTCCGGTATCGTCTCTCCCTCGTCCGTGTGGCACCCAGCCCCGCCCCCTTCCTTGCTCGGGCTGTGTTTGCATAGCCCCCCTTACTGCTATAGCCATCATTCGACTTGTCCTCTGTCCGTCCCTTTTTACTTTTTCCTCTTCCCTATTCACATATATTTTCTGCGCTTCCTTTAACAAAACTTCTAAAGATTCTGTAGCCCAATTCTCTCTCTTTTGTAATTTCCTTGCAATGTCTGGCCATGCTTTAGTTACAAATTGAATTTTAACTATCTGTACATTTAGGGCATCGTCAGGATCCGCCCCCGCATACTTTCGCATTCCGTCCTTGAGACGTTGCAAAAATGTAGCTGGTGCTTCTTCCTTTCCCTGCTCTATATCCATGGCTTTAGCCATGTTCTGAGTTCTTGGTATTGCTTCCCTCATCCCCTTTATAATTATTGATCTTAAATCTTGCATGTTTCTTCTCCCCTCTGCTTCATTATTATTCCAATTTGGCTTTACCAGGGGATATTTAGTATCTCCTCTATCTTGATTCCCTCCCGCCACCACAGGGTTTTCTCTTTCCCACACTGCCATGGCGGCTACTCTGATTAAATTTCTCTCTTCGGGGCTAAACAAAATACCCATTATATTTTGTATTTCTTCCCAAGTATATATATTAGGTCCTAATAGCGAATCCAATTGATCGCTAGCTGTTAATGGATCCTCAATGAAGTTTTTCATTTCCTTTTTAAATGCCCGAACCTCTGTTGCCCTTAGCGGTTCGTGTACATATGTTATAATTGGGGCCCCTTGGGCATTTACTCCATTCGGGGTCTCTCTTAGAGGAAATTGCTTAACCTGTTCCTCTTCACCCAATTGGTTTATTAAATTCTTCCTTGCACTATCCAATTTGTCCTTTGAACATCCTGTTTTCTCATCAACCCCCGGAGAGTATGGCATTAAGGACGGGATGGGGGGGGTGTTGCAATTAGGAGTCCAAACTGGGTTCTCCCCTCCCTGTGGACTTAATACGGGCATCGGAGAACCAGGCCACTGCCCTGGGGTAAATTGGCTTATCCCTCCCTGCATTCCAGGATATAATGGGGGAGTTACTGCATTAGCCGGGTGTGGGGGATTTTGGATATGAACTGGATTATACGGAGGAGGAATATTTTTCAACAAATCCCTTTTTGGGGTTTCTTCCTCTTCTTCCTGCTCTCCGGGCTTCACCATCAGAATACGTTCTGATGGCCAAAGGTCCGGGTTCCAGAGCAGAGCATAATCTAACTCATTGTCCAAATGTTTACACTTTTTCTGTTTCACATAATCATATAGATTACGGCATTTAAAGAAATTCATAGAGCCGTCCCGCGGCCACTCAACATTATCATCTTGCCACCAAATAAAACAGCATAAATTTACCATATTTTCTTTAGTCAATCCTAATCTCAAAATTTCCCGATTATAAGGTGGGGACCCCCATCCAGCCAGCATTTGGCCCAATGGGCCATTCGGGTCAATTTTAAGCTTAGGATTCTTTCTAATTTTCTTTACACACTGTGTTCCTTTCTCAGCTGAACTTGTATTCCCCCCCATCTCTTATATGGGTAGGTAGCCCTCCCTTAAGTGTGTGCTTCTGTGTCCCTCCCAGCAGCTCTTTTCAATTCCACACGTCACCGTCTCCGGATATTTACAATATCCCCATCACTCACTCCGTCCTCAAAAGGACTTATGCCCAGCCCCACTGCCAGTTCTCACATTCACACACTCCCTGACCGCCCTGGGTCTCGTGCTCTGGTGTTTTCAAAACCAGTACTCACCAGGGTCCGCGCGCAGGAGTTATCCGGTCTGTCTTCAGGCTTTTTCTTATTTTATTCACTCCCCTCCTACTGTTCGTCTATGACACAATTTTTACGGGCTTCCAAAAGCTACGTAGTCCTCTGGGTGGTTCCCTTCCTCTCAAAAAAGGAAAGGGGTGCACCTGAGGGGAACCCCTCAGAGCCCCAACGCAGATTGGATCCCGGACACGAGCCCCCAATTTGTTTGCAGAATTTAAAAGAATTCTGGAGACGAGGTTCGGAGTAGAGTAATAAAATTCTTTATTATCAAAAAAATCAAAGCTAATTTGAAAACGGTTTGCAAAGCGTTGGTGGGTCTCACCCTGACTTCACCTGAGTCACAAAGGAGAGCCACACCCACAATGAAAGTGAGACAGCAGTTATACCCTCCCTAACTCCTCCTACTCCCATATCAGCTAGCCTGATAGGGGCGGTCACAAACTAGTCAGCGACAGTAACGCCCTAACTATTACCTTATATAGAATTATGACATTTAACCAATCAACTTCTAACATTGTTTTTCTTTAACCAATTAAATGATTACAAAGTTCTCTTCTAAAACTCTCTCTTGGCTCCCCCTAGTGTTCATACAAAATATTAACTCTTTTTCAATTTCATTCCATCACCGATAACCCTGACATTTCTTCATTGACTCCAATCCAAGCACTAACCAGGCCAGATCCTCTATAGCTTTTTAAAATCAGCCAAGATCTTATGGACAATATTTTTTTTAAAAAAAGTTATTTTGTCAAGCATGAATTACATAAGATATAAGTATAATCATGATTATGAATACATGAAATGAATACGAATACAAGGGAATATTAAAACAGGGACAGTAGGCACGCTGGTGCGCTTATACAGTAGGAATGGTGCGTTTTTAAACTGTTTTTAACAAGGCTCCGCTCAGCCTCATTCTGTTAATAGTTATTTAACTATTAACTGTTCATCACAAAACTCTGCGATTTCTCCCGACTTTGACTTTAGATTGCCGTTACAAAACCTAATATCTTCCCATTACCAAAAAAATAATATACGCGAACAGTGCAGGCTTTTTAAAACAATCCCTTACGAAAAAGGTCCCGTACAATTTTCACGGCTCATTTCAACAATACGGGCCAACCCAAACATATACAAGGCGGGCTTAAAGATGATCCTGACGCTTTTTGGCGCCAAATCTCTTCCTGGCGGAGGTGGGGCCTAGTGACGTCACGTCAGAGTACGTGCTCCAGCGTCTTAAGTGATTGGTTACGTTTTCCTGGCCCCACCTAACCCCCCGCCGGTTTGGCCTGTTACGGGTGGGGAATGGAGGGGGTAAATCTTGCGAGAAAAGCGAGAAGATGAAGTCCCTGCAGGTTTGAGGGTGGTGGTGAGGGGGAAGGTCGTCTCCGCCACGCCCGTTGAGCCTCGGAAAGGAACGGCAGGACTCGCCGCTTCACTCCGGTTCGTGAGAGGGATGGAGGCTTGATGGCGGGGTCGTTGGGGGAGCTGTGGCGGGCTGGCGGTGCTTCTGAACCCTCCTATCTCTGCTCGGAGCATCCGCTTTCGCCTTTCCCAACCTGCTTGCCTGCATGATGTGCTGTGGCCTCGGAATACCCGTCATTCCGGCCAGTCTCTTTGGCTACTACCGGTATCCGGAGGGCACCAAGACGTGCCAGCCCACACCCACGCTTCACCCCGCTTTCCGTCCACTCGGCCCGGTCAATCCTGGGCCTGGCCGAGGAAAAAGGGGGATTTCTGAAGTGACAAAATTGGGTTTTTTAGCCTTCCTCAGGCTTGAATGAGGGCCCTGTTACGCGGCGTAAACAAACCTTCACGGTCCGTGAGGAAAGTGGCACTAGGGCAGATCCGGTCGGGCCCATCCATCTTCGACCCGTTTCCCCTTCTTTTGCTTTTCATATTAGCTCGGGGAACAATATAGCTGCCTCTGCTTCACGTCCAGAAACAACAACCAGCCTCTCAAGGCTCCGCTCAGCTTCATTCTGTTTCTGATAGAGTTTGTTTGTTTGTTTATTATTTTTTCAAATCTAATCCTAGTCCCAAAGGTGCCTTTTTTTTCCCTTTCCAAAAGGCAACATGAGTTGTTTTTCCTTTAAGACATTTCACTTCACATCCAAGAAAAGCTGCTTCGCTCAGTTCCAAAATGAAGAAGCTTGTTGGATGAGAAGCCTAAACATCTTCAAGGAAAAACAGTTGACTTTTTTTTGGGGGGGGGGGGGGATCAAGGCAAACCAAGTTCTAGGTCCACAAAAAAACATGTACAGAGTGCTGTGCCATTTAACGGGGGGGGGGGGGGAGACACTTCACAGCTGTCAGACTACAACTTTTTGGAGAGTGCTTTTCTTGGCATCTCTGGCAAAGTGTGATGGGTGGATATTGGAAAGGATTTTGGGAGTGAGAACACCTTTGTTATAATTTGTTCTTTCAAGCAGAAAATAACAGCATGTTGATAATATGATTGCGTTTCCTCCCCCCCCCCTACACTGATGTATCAGAGTCTACTTACTTATCTAGCTAATGTTATTTGAATAATAGATTTCTATTACTGTATATTTTTCATTCAGGAACTCAAAGCCACACAGTGCTTTCTCCTATTTTTTAACACCAATGTAGGATGGATTGATAGAGACAGAACCAAAGTTACTCAATGAGTTTCTGTGACTAATGGTGGACTAGAACCCAGGTCTTAATGGTCCTAGTTCAACACTACAGTTGAAAAACTTTTATGAAAGGATCTGATTTTTAAAAAACTATTTACATAGTTTTTAGATTTATGTCCCATCTTTTGTTCAGGAGTTCAGCATGACATACATATTGCTATGTTCTTCCATTTTTTTCCCTATACCAATCCTGTGAAAAGTCGGTTCACCTAAGAGACAGTGACTAGCCCAAAATTAAACCAGTGAGCTTCTGTAGTTGCCTTTCATATAAAAGGATAGACAGTTTGCAGGTTATGTGCAGCCCCTATGATGGATATAAGCCAATAGTGTGACATTGCTGTCAAAAAAGTCGAAGTTTAAGGCAACATCAGTAGAAAAACAGTTTCTGAATCACAGGAAGTGATTGTTTCACTCTGTTTTTCATTGATTCTTGAGTGCTGTGCTCAATTCTGGGTGTCATATCATTAAAAAAATTAAGATAAATAGAACAGATGCAGGGATAGAAAACAAATATAAATGAGGGAAACTAAATCATGAGAGATTTAAAAAAATGGGCATTTTAGTTTTGAGAAAGGATATCTACAGAAAATTATAGCACACATCAAATTTGAGTCATACAGAAAATGCTATGGCATGACGTATTCTCTATCAAACATAGAATAATGGTTCCAAATGATGTCATATTCCAGTTAAAAGTTAAGGAAAACTTCATGATGGAAAAAGCAGAAATGGTTCCAATCATGGAATCAATTACCCAGAAAGTGGTTTGCTCTCTTTCAGTTTAAATTGCCATCTGTTGAGGATAGTTCATTTTTTGGTTTCCAGCACTGCACCTGGCTTAGATATGATGGCCAAAGCAAGGTTTTATTTTACAATTATCTAATGGTTAAATTGCCAGCAAATTATTCTTCCTTTCTAAATCTGGGAAAAAAACATTAGATAGCTTGATGTTGCCAAATGGCAATATTTTCTGAAAAATCAAGATTCATGGAAAGGAGATGGAAGTTCTCCCCTCACACATTTGTTATTTAAAGTGTGGGATGGAGATATGTGAATGTGTATAGATATTCTCTTTCATGCTGGACCAGGCGGTCTATGTCTGATATAAAATGTTTCTCTTGTTTAGACTGATGTCCTAATTTTTTTCTATCAAACTTAGATGGGGTATACTTAGGAAGCGATTATAATGGGAACAGAGGAGGATGAAGATGGAACGACACTTTCTAATCTACATGGCAGTAAGTAAATCTGATTATTTTACTTTTTGGAGACATCAGAAAAATGCTCTAACTATGGTATTATCTAGAAAATAGGCAATGGTGGAAAAAGTCATATAACATGTTTCAAAAAGTTCTATTCAAGTAGATTCTTGTATATGTCTATTTCAGGAGCTATTCCTTACAATCATAACCTCCCTTCATGCACTTTTGAAGGAGCCCAAGAAAAAGAAGTTTGCTGATAAGTTCTACAATATGTTATTTTAATATTTTTTTATTCAGAAGCAAAATTGTGCTGATGAGCATATGACTTCTTCTTGATTATAATAATATAAATAATGATTGATATCGTTCCAGCAATTCTTTTAGAAATAGGCTATTATAACTATCAATTAAATGATAGAAGGTAGGCATTAACATTTCTGAAATGTGATGTTATATTATGTAGTTAATGTCACATCATTTATGACACAATAATATTTGACCAATTATAGGTAATCCTTTCGTTACGACTGTAATTGAGCCCTACAATAATGGTTATAAGTTGCAACAGTGGTGAAGCAGATCATTACTTGATCAGACTTTATTATACCAATTTTTGCATTGGTTGCCAAGCAAATGCAACAATCATTAAGCCAACCCATTGTTTGCTATTGGAAATTTTTTCTCCAGAAATCAGAAGTAACCATCAGCTTCTGGAAAAAATAAATTGTCACATGACTAGATCACTGCAAATGATTGTAAATATGAGCCAGTTGCTGAGACCAAAATTGCTCTCATGTGATGGGGTGGATGTTGGAACCTTGAACTGGTTCGTAAGCAGCTTTTGGGAAGTCCGTCATAATTTTGAATAGTTTGATAAGCAACTATCATAAGTTGAGAACTATGTTGTACATTTTATTTTATAAAACCAAGCTTCTAAATATGCAATTTGAACAGAGATGCGAGTCAAATGGTACATTTCAGAATTCATACTGGTACTCGGGAGCTAGCAATAAAGAGCAATGCAATGCTTGGGTAAATAAGTTGATACTATTGCAGATAAAAAATAATAAACAGCAACTACTGTAAATTCTAGGTATCATGGCATATTTGTATTAACCCTTAGTTTAAATCTTTTTTTATTTTCCTCTACCTATTACCTTGTAATAGATTTCTTCTCATTTGTTTATTAACTTTGAATTTGGAAAGCACCTGTACAATGTTTTGATTAATGGACCTGTCAAATCTCAGACTCCTTCTGACTTTGCATGCTTCAAATCCCCAAAATTCCCCTATTTGACAGTTATTTTTACTCTACAAGATAAAATATACAGATATGTCTTTCATTGGGATTAATAATCAGGAAAATGCGTAGTTTAAAGTCTAGAAAGCTTCTTTTTCTTATGTGTCTTATATTCCTTTTTAAATTGGTGCCAATAAGTGAATTGAACTGATCAGGAATTTAATTATTAATCATATTTATGACCCTCTTCTGACCAAACAAGCCATAGTGATTCACAGTAACAATCAAAACATCAGTAAAATCATAGTTACAAAAACATAATAAAGCCACATACAATATGAAATCAGTAAAGAGATTGAAGTACATCAGTTTCTGTTTCAGTATGTTTGGATACAACCTCTTCAACCTAATGATAGGTTGGTTGGATAAAATGTTTTTTGTTGTATTGTAGATGTATTGTTTGTAAAGCAATCTTTATCTCTTGTATATTACAGTTATTGTAATACATGAACAGCTAACATCTTTTGTGGGATGTTCTTTCTATTTACAGTTTCTAATGAAGGGGGAGATGGCGACGAGAGTTCTGTGGATATTTATGATGACTTAGACAGCACTCCAGTTGTTTCTAGTATGTTATTTGCCTTGCTATGAAGTTTCTTTTTTATTTTATTCAATTGAATTGTATGATACAGATATTTTTTTCTCCCCGCAACCCAGACAAGCTTAGTAAAAATGATGAAAACCTGGTGAAACAAGATTTCATAAGCTTGGTATCAGCTCTAATAATTGATTTTCCCAGGCTGTTATTGCTAGGGAATTTCAACGTTTCTTGGGTGTGTCTTAGCTCAGAATTCATTCCTGTCAAGACAACTTTGATTTCTGCCAAATCATAGGTCCTGCTCATGGAATGGAAATGGATGGGTAACACAGTGAATCTATTATTTAAGTGTACGTTAAATGTGATCTGGTAAGGGAGACATTATTAGCAAGTCCTTGTACTGACATGTTACTTTTGGATAGCACCACCAACTTCTGTATTAGAAAGACTTAGATTGTCCACCCCACATGTTTTATGAATCTGTCTGATTTGCAGAAGGGGCTTGGGGAATTTCCCAGATTTATCAGGCAGTTTGATCAGGCCTCTGATATACAGATTCTGTAAAAGCAGTACTAGGATTACCTCACCCTGTTATTACTCCTGGGGTTCTCTTTGCTTTAGTGATAAGTTCCAGAACATGAAACGAAGAGGCAAGATAGTAGTGAAAAACAAAGCGCAACTATTATAAAATATGGATATGAGCCCATATTAGGCTATGTACCATGACAGTAAGATCAATGGAATATTGTTAAATTTCTCATACTGCATCCATAAAATGCCACTCAGTTATACTATTTAAAGTGACCAGAATCTTTGGTGGAATCTTAAAGAGGAGAAACCCTTAATAGATCGTTAAGATAATTTGATACGTATTCATTAGATAAAATCATACATATTCATTTAGAGTTAGATGCTGCCTAGGCAGAGATCGGTCACTGGCAATTTACTCAACTATAAAAAGAAGCAAAAATGCCGCACATCTCAATAAAAATAGTTTTAGCTTTCATCTAACAAGTGAGTTCTTATCTGGTCTATCTAGTGGGTTTTAAATATATGTTGAAGTTTCAAAATGCTGTTAATAACCTGTTAACATATTGCCACCTATGGCTGAATAGGAAATACAATGGAAACTTGACCTGGTCCAAAAGGGGAGGAAAAGGCTAAGATTTAAAACCAGCAAGACACAGTGTCTATTGATTCAGAACTTTCCATTCCCAGAATAATTTCATCTTTAACTCCAGGTGGGATTGCTCCACTCATCTGTCCATGTGCTTGCTCACTTCCAGATACGTTCCCCTTGGTAGAGTGGACAGCCTGTCAACGTCTGACACAGTGTGCTGTTCAAAGGGGCCACAATGCGCTGTTTTGGAGTTGCCGCACACATGTAGGGGAATGCATGGGTGTTGGCCAGCTGCAGTCAGTTCAGAAGGCATCTAGGCCTGAAGAGTACTTGCTGGAGCCAGGCCAAAGAGACCCATTCTACTCACAACGTGGCCTCTTGTTTTGCTGGCTTGGTTTGGAACTGTGACAGCCTGTTAATGCAGTCATTGTAATACCTTTGTATAAAGCTAAGTTGGCCGTGACCCGTCAAAAGCGCGGACGACAAAAGCGCAATCGACAAAATTGCGCCTTTGACGTCATCACAGCGCGACGAAAAAGATCGAAAAATTCAAATAAAAATTAATAAAAACTAAATTAAAGCAAGCCGATTCACATAAAGGTAAGGGTTAGGTTTAGGGTTAGGGTTAGGGTTAGGTTAAGGGTTAGGGTTAGCTTTAGAGCGTTAGCGTTAGCGTTAGGGTTAGGTTAAGGGTTAGCGTTAGGTTTTTCGTTACTTTAACGGTTAGGTTTAGGGTTAGGTTAAGAGTTAGGCTTAGGGTTAGGTTTAGGGTTAGGTTTGGGGGGCTTAGGGTAAGGTTTTCGCTTTATTTTTACATTTTTCGAACTTTTTCGTCGCGCTGTGATGACGTCACAGCGCGCTTTTGTCGAGCGCGATTTTGTCCTACGCGCTTTTGTGGTGGAACCAAGTTGGCTACTAGTCTCTTTCCACATGTATTCAAAGTGCTTATTATTTATAAAGCCTTATAAAGTTTGACTCCTGGTTGCCTTTGAGAGTGTCTACGTACAGAAGGAATCAGTCGACAGGATAGGTTGAAAACTCCTACTCTTTAGGAAATGGGTAAATTAGGGGCTTAGACATTTCTGTTATGGCCCCACCCACTTTAATATTCTCCTGTCTGAAGTAATGATTACTACTTTCTTATTAATACTCAGAATGGCATTTAAAACATACCTTTTCTACAAAGCGTTTGGAGACAAATATATATTATATCCAAACTGTTTTGTTACATTCTTGTTAAAACAGTTTTAAAAACTTTTTGTAAATATCATTTTGCTTATTATTTGATATACCTATATTTTTTATTGTACTGGTAGTAAGAAATTTAAGAATATTGCACTGAAGCAGAATACAAATTTTATTAAGTAAGTAAGTATTTCAGTACAGATTTGAACTTAAATCTCATCATAATGCAGTAGATTAGAAGTGGTTTTCCATCCAAAGGTGTGTACATATTGTATATGTTAATATTTATAAGATTTGGCTTTCATATGTAACAAAGAGTAAACAAAATATAAATAATTTTATTTGGCTAAAGCTAGGATTCTGAAACTATGCCTAGTTTCATGTGTGAAATAGTTTCAGGATTCTAAAACTGAAACCTAGTTTCATGTGCAAAATTGGTTTTGGAGATGTGGGGTATTTTGTGTACTGGCTTGTAGTGCTTCTTTGTCTCCACACAATGAATCCCCTTTGAAACTGAGGAAACATTCAAAACCAGTTTAATGACTTGAATGAGTCTCTTTATGATGGTCTTTGCTCAGCATACAAAACTATAAAATAGGAGGAATTATATAAAAACGAAGCTATACCTAGAAAATACAAAGAGAGTAATTTATGAAACTGAATAGAGGTAATACCTCTGTTAGGTATTATGATACTATGCATTGTCAGTGATGAAGATGTATAACTGTCCTTTATATTCCTGAGGCTTTCATGGAACAACTACAATATTTGGAATGTTGTGGATGATATAGAAACCCATTTTGTTGAGGTTGCAGTGTAGGGCTGGGACTGAACAAGTGTATGGAACCATACGTTTGAAGATGTGAAGCTTCTCATATGATTTCGAGAGAGTGCACTGGTTAACCATTGCTACCAGCTTAATAAAGTCTGGTAGTCTTCTTTCAAAGAAAACAAAGGATTCTTTCTTTTTTTTAAAACTACTTTTCATCTCTCTTGCTTTAGGCAATTGTGCTTCAAAAGTGCCGATCAAAAGTAATTTAAACCTTTTCGATGAAATCCTGATTGAAGAAGAAACAGCCAAGGAAGCCACTTTCAATGAAGTATGTACTTTACATTGATAACACATCAGGGAAATAAATTGCAATTAGGTAACTGTAATAACTAACATTTAGTTATATTTGTGCTTATATTAATATGTATACAGTAATTGAAATGATAAATTTCAAAATTCTCTGATTTTAAAATTTACTTTATGCAATTAAAGGGAAGTTTCAGTTTGGATTCTAAGGAGAAGGAGCTTGATTTGTAATTTATTAATAATAAATTTTAATGTTATCAAAAACTGAAGTATAATTAAACATTGTAACCGGAGTTTGATT
The DNA here is from genome assembly GCF_051295495.1 of Thamnophis sirtalis. NCBI lineage: Eukaryota > Metazoa > Chordata > Lepidosauria > Squamata > Natricidae > Thamnophis > Thamnophis sirtalis. Next base: position 115,438,891 of record NW_028261386.1, on the reverse strand, counting down.
TATTTTGCTTTACAGATAGTTCCATTTGTCCATGTTGCAGCTAAAATGAATGGGATATATACTTAATATGTATGTGTTTAGTAGGGGATGAAAACACTTCCTTATAATTCAGAAAATATTTGTATTATTTAATATTTGCTGTATCCAAAGTATGTGTTTTAATATAAATGAGAAATCTTTGTCTTGACAGTTGCAGGCTGAACATGAGCAATGTAAGCAACAACTTCAAGAGTTGACGAAGAAGTTTCAGGAAATAGAAAAACAGGTGATAAAGCAATAAGTATTAGGATCCAAGACATACATACAGATAGCAGAAAGTGCAAATGGGAAGATTACTGCATAAAAGTGGTTGTATTTTTGAAAATAGTAGTAAGAATTTAATAGTTATTATAAAGCAGTTACCCTTGAAAACTAACCTAACATGTTAACATATTCTGGTCAGTGATATTTATTTGCAGGAAAGTATCAGTAAGATTAATGGCTAAATATGCAATCCTTTATGCACTTAACTACGAAGCATTACGTTAAATATGTTTTGAATATAACATATTTTTTTAGCTTATTACAACTGAAAATGTAATAAACTTAAATGCCAATTTCTTAAACTTTATCATGTTTTTGTTCATATATTCAATTCCTTGTTTATAATATGTTAAATGTCTGTGTTCTTTCTGACTTAGAACTCTCTTCTACAAAGTGAAAATCTGTCCCTTAAAAAAAATATTTCGGCACTTATCAAAACAGCTAGAGTGGAAATAAACCGCAAGGATGAAGAAATTGGTAATCTGCAGCGAAGGTATGGAAAGTTAACCTACACATTGTTTTTGAAAGATTTTAAAGATGAAAAAAGTAAAGAAAGAAGGGAAATCTTAACTTAAAATAGAAGTGTTGTTTCCAAACATTTTCAATCCCAGGTGAAAGTTTGCTATCTTAAAGACAGATGTATGCTCTTAGCATTTATGTATGTATATTTCATGAGATAATTTTTTAGGATAAAAGCCAAACTTAATTTTATGCAGAGAAAACCCATTGAAATAAATTAATTGTAAATGTATAACATGACTTCTAGTGGCATACTGTTACAGTCTTGTCAGCAATGTAGCAGTTTTCTGTTGCTTCTTGGCATTTCTTTTTTTTTTTAATTGCTTCCCAGCTTAGCTTGTAATTCTTATACTCCTTGGAGATCCCTCATCCATGTATTAAGCAGACTCTGTTCTTAATTTCCAAAGTCAAACATGAAGGTTAGTTGCTGCTACTTACTAAGACAACCTAGTCATAACTAGCATCAGACTTTTATTTTTCATTTCTGCTATAAATATATAATTAAGTTTGGGTTTCATTCATTATTATTTAAAATATCGAGAATATTTGGGGTGTGTTTATATGTTTATCTGCAACAATTAACAACAGCACTTAGACTTATATACTGCTTCACAGTGCTTTACAGCCCTCTGTAAGCAATTTACAATGTCAGTATATTGCCCCCAACAATCTCGGTCCTCATTTTACCAACCTCAGAAGGATGGAAGATTGGGTCAACCTTGAGCCAATGAGAATCGAACTCCTGGCAGTCAGCAGAATTAGCTTGCAAAACTGCATTCTAACCATTGCACCACCATGGCTCCTTAATTCATCAAATAATTGATTGCTTTCCTAGCTTTCCTAGCTTTCACATGTCCCTGGGTATTTAATCAAAATCCCAGTTTGGAACATAATGGTTTGTTGTTCCTTGGTTTGCATCTCCAGTTGCATGAAAAGAAGAGTTAATGAGATACATGTATTGGCCTACATGTTTACATAGTACAGAGTTCAGCATTCTTGACTATTCAAATGTGGGTAATAACTGGTAATAACTATTGAATCTGATACCTAGCCTTAATGGTTACAAAATGAAATCAAAATTAAATTATTACATATAAAAATATATCAATATCATTGATATAATGATCTCAGTAATATCAAAATTAGAATATTATTTTAAAAGAATTCAATTTGTAAACATTTCATATTTTTATTGATTGTGCTTGAGAGTACATTGTCTTTTTGTCAGTTTAATCTTCTATTGTACTCAGATTTTGGATAGTTATTGTATAATGTAGCATATTAAAATAGTGTTTTTATTAACAGGTTAACAGAAGCTCCAGTTCATCACAATACCTACAGTAAAATATATACAAGGAACTTTGAAGGATCAAAACAAAAAAATAAATCCAGTGATTTCTTCCCAGAAAATAATTCAAAAACTGATCCTAAAAATAAACAGGACATGCCCAGAGATATATCTCATAACAGTCCATCTTGGGATACAGGAAATAAGAAAGTTCATTTGGAAAAAAAAGATACTTCTTACATATTTCAATCTCATCCTGAGCAGCTTCACAAAGACGGCATTCCCACAAAACTGTCAAAAGTTGATAGCTCCTGTGATAGAGAAAAGGAGAAAAGGGAGATAAAAAATAACGAACATTACAATAAGGATAATGATTGCAGACACAAAACAAAAACACAGAAAAATGTTGGAAGTGTTGTAGATTGCATACTGGATACTCTTGGAAAGCCACAAGTTAACCCAGAAAAACCAGTCAGAAATGGACTGTGGAAAGATAGAAAGGATTTAAATATCAAAAGCAGTTGGTGTGCTGGAAGCAAAACTGATAATATCTCTTCTAAGGAAAAACAATCGGTTCCTAGGGATAAATTAATGCTTAAAACTGAACACATTAATGAAGATAGAATTGAAAAATTACAAATTATAAACCAGAAAGACTTTAAAAAAGAGAACAAAGAGGAAAGCAGTAGTAAGAAACACAGACAACCTGATAAATATATAGAAGAGCAAAGAATTGGTAAAGCTACTAATACCCCTGAAAATAATACACTTGTTAGAAATCCTAAAGAATTAAGTAAAGGTTACCTAGAAGACAAGATAAAACGTAATGATTGTTGGAAAACTAAAGGAACAGATGATCCTGGGCGCCAAGGAGGAAAATCAACATTGCCACATAGTTCTAATAGAGAGCGAAAACTTAGTAACTCAAACAAAGATAGCAGAAAATATGAACCTGAACGCACCCATTCCAAATCAGACAAATATCGAACGGAAGCAAAAAGGAAAAGTGGAAGAGACAAACCTAGAGAAAGCAGAAATTCTCAAACTGAAAGACGAAATTCAAAAGAAACCCCCCCAAAGGCAGTAAAGGAAAACATTAAACTAAAAGACAATGCAAAAAAAGAGAAAAAGAAACCTTTTCCACCCAAAGAAATTGCCATGATAGTTGAGGCTGCAGACGAGCCTGTGCCTATTAAGGTGGAAAGAGATGAAGAGCAATCAAAAAGCAAAGACTTAAAATTGAGCTTCATGCAGAAGCTGAATTTAACACTCTCTCCTGCTAAGAAACAAATGGACAAATCCAAAATAGTAGTAGTAGTAGAGACTACTAACGAAGATGAGATGGAAATTCCAAGTCAGGAAATAATGTTAGTCCCAAATGAACCAATTAATACCACTAATGAAGTGAAAATGCCATTGGGACCAATTCATAATGATCCCCTTCAAACTAAATCAGAAAAAACTACATCTGTTTCTGAGATAAAAGCAAATCAGCAGAACGAGACTCCAGCAGAAATTTTAGATAGTAAGCCATGTAAAGCATTTCCACAAAATGTGACACTACAGCATGAAATTGTTGGTAATGAGAAACTCTTTCCGCTGACTGAGACAGAGATGCAAGATTCTGAGGAAGCATGTGTGGCCTCAAGCCCAAAAAATCCCATGGAGCCAGAGGCGCTGTTAAATTCTTTTCATAACCTGGAGACTGGGAGTTCTTTAGATTCTGATACATTTAGAGTAGTAGATGAAGTTAATGGGACTGATTCAGAGTCCTCCATGGCAAAAGAAGAATCCAGTAATTGTGCAGATAAAAAGATCTTGGAGTACACTGAAAATGAAAGCCTACCTCTTCCCAAGACTAGTACAGAAGATGATAAAATACTGTGTGTAAATAATTCAATAACTGACCCCAAAGCTGAAGATTTGAATCCAAGCTCTCCCAAGCATGGAAGCCAAATGGAGTCATTGTACAATAAAGGATTAAATGCTGTGTCTCAGACAAGAGACTCAAATCCAGTTTCAGTTGATGATGATAACTCAATACTGAGCATTGATCTAAATCACATGAGGTACATCCCGAAAGCAATCAGCCCTCTTAACAGTCCAATACGACCCTTGGCTAAAATCTTCAGAATGGAAACCTCTTACAAAGTGACAAATGCAGGTATATTTTTAATATTTTTGTTGTACTTGTTACAAAAATGTTGTCCTTTTGTGGTTGGATTGAATGCCTTTGGAGGAAATATTTTTATGCCAAAACCAAAAAACTTCATGGTAGATTGCAAGGTACAGCAGTAGCAAATTCATTGCTCCTTCCCTTTACTTCCTGCTGGTTGAAAGTTTGGACATGAGCCATGAGTTTAAGGCTCAAGGAAGAATTGTACTTCCTTTCTTCCCCACTGTTTAATATAATAATTCCTCATCCATTCAAATCACAGTTTATCCCAGACCTTCATAATATAATTTGGTCAAGTCTCCAATAGATTACCGATTATAGTTTTACTCTTATTTGCAATACTGATTTTTTAGGATTTGTTCAAAATCTATTTTGGTGATCCAGATGTGAAATAACTAACATGTTTTTAATAAGCTATGAGGCACATAGGAGAAAGTCATCATAAGGATAAATAATCTGGTTTCCAACTTTTCGGAAGCTTGGTCAGGAAATTAGAATAATAATTATATGTCTCTGTGTGTGTGTGTGTGTGTTTGTGTGTGTGTGTGTGTGTGTGTGTGTGTTGTATGTATGTGTGTATGTATGTGTGTATGTATATATAATTTATTTATATTTATATTTAGTGTCACAACCCCTGGTATGCCCCAATTATGGGAGGAAGCTAACTGCTTCCATTATCTGTCTATCGGCTTGTCACGACAGAAACCCAATATTTTTACTGTTGCCTTTGTTATATTTGTGTTGTATTTGTGCTGATAAATAAATAAAGGGAGACTAATATAGATCTATTTCAAGCTATTTAGCTCTCATCAGCTAGCCATACCCTTATTGGGATTCGAGATGCCTAAGATGTAATACAGCACAGGTTCGAATCCCAGTAAGGGTATGGCTAGCTGATGAGAGCTAAATAGCTTGAAATAGATCTATACTAGTCTCTCTTTATTTATTTATCAGCACAAATACAACACATACACACACACACACACACACACACACACACATAAAACATTTCACTGACATTAAAAACATGGCTTTATTTTTAACTCTTCAAAAGCTAATTACAAAGGTTTGTTTATTTTTAGATAAAAAAGCAGTTTAGCTGAAGTGGAGGAAAGTCACATCATTACCTTCAGTTTATGCAACATTTTCCATTGAGGTTTGGTAGGGAGATGCTAGTTTCAATTTTTTTTAAAATCTCAGAAGCCTTAATGGATGGCTATTAGCAAATACTGGGTCTGAGAATGAATAAATAGTGCACTAACTACAATAACGTGTGTTGATCCTAAGCATATTATTTTAATTCTAAATCTGATTTCCAGCAAAATTAAATTGCAGATACTTCAATATAATTTGAATCTGATCCCAAGTTAGATGGCAGCTATTGTAGTACATTCCTATACAGTAAGTTTACCATATTTGGTCAGGAGAAATCTGGTTGACTATTTGAGATACAGAAAAAAAACTTACTTTTATCTGATGATCATACAGATTTTTACAGCCAAAGATTTTTGCAACCATATCCTACTAAATATGCTAATGCTTAGGTGCCTATATTTTAAGGACAAAATTGACGTATCTTAATTTTATTTCTGCATAAATAAGGTATGCACAGTTACAATGAAAATCCATTTAACATAATGTTTAACTTTAAACATATTCTGAGGTTGATCTTCTGGATTCACATACAGTAGATTGTATACATTATTGCTTAAGATTTTTAGTGACAGTTTGTTAAAATGTGGAGTGCAACTTCAAACTTATCATCAGTTGGTTCCTACAACAGTGTTCCTTAAAGTGCTTGTAGCCTATGTTGCATTTCTAATATTTGGTGTGAAGTACTTTTCATGAAAGCATTTATTTTTCAGTTCTAAAGTTTATTTTATTTTCACCCAGTTCTTCTTCCAAAAAACTCAGAATGCATCTGTAATCACTCTTGAAGTTTGTCATGCTAACAATTCTGCAAAATAGATGCAGTGAAGGGAAAATGTGTCTAGGACAGTAATGCATTCAGCTTTATGGCTGGGTAGGAATTTGTACAGGATATGAATGCTTTTGATAATCTATTATATTAATCATGCCACATGTATTTTGAAAGCTACCTTTTTAAAATATAAAATACAAAAATTATTAGCAATTACAAGTGGAAATATTTAGTCATGAAATAAATAGTAATTGAATGATACTGTAAAACAGTTTGTTTTGACACTTCCTTTTTGGAGTGATATTTTTCACTTACTGATTGTTTTGTTGGTTGCAGATTTTGCTCCAGATAGTGCAGTGGATTATCTGGGGAGCAACAATTCAAGTGAACTCAACAAAGAAAATCAAAAGCCACTTTGCAGTGATCACAAAATCTTAGAAGAGTCTCAGCTAAACATATCTCCAGATGAATTAGAAGAAGGAGAAATTGTAAGTGATGCTGATGATGAACCCAAAATAGAAAAAAACTCTGAAAGTAAAAAGTTGAAAAGTAAAATGTCTCCTGAGAGATCTAATACATCTAAGAATACATACAACTACAAAGTCAAATCTGTATCTTCCAATGAGTGTCCTGGAAAATTGGCTTCTGGGAAAAAAAGTAAAGAAAAGCCTAAAGATGGAACAATAATATTCTCAAAGGAAATGAAGAAAAATAAAATTGTGAGTATTGATTGTCTTGAAAAAATAGTTCAAATTACTTCTGAGCCTTCTACTTTACATGAGTTTATGCAGATGCTGAAAGCTGTAAGAAAACAAGTACGAAAAAACTATATGAAATTTAAGATACAGTTTCCAATACAGCAGTTTCATAAAATAATAGATTCATCAGTTCTGAATTTTACATCTTTAATAAAATATATTGACTTCTCTAAAATGTGCAAATCAAATGAGTCCATAAAGATAAATCTCTGTGAAGTTATTGAATCTGAACTCAATCAGATTAAAAAGAATACTGCAATCGAGTATCTATTCGAAAAACAACAATCAGATATGAAGAAAAAATTGTGGAAACTTGTGGACGAACAGCTGGATTATCTATTTGATAAAATAAAAGAAATCCTTCTAAAGTTGTGCAATTTAATAAGTTTGGGAACTGAGAATGATCATGGTAAACGTAAAAGAAAGAAAGGAAGCTCAAAATGCCTTGACAATAATAAAATTGATAGACAGAAATCAAAGAAACCAAGCTTAAATGCTAAAGTGAAAAGGTCTGAAGAACATGTCCTTCCAAAACCAGTAGTAGGTAGCCAACTGTTTAAGAAAGATCGCCAGGAAATAAATAAAATAGCTCGCCACAAAAATACAGTTACAAAATATAAACATTCCCATACAGATAGCACAAGACCATCTCTCCCTGAAGTTGCACATTTTAAGCAGAATTCCACAGAGGATACTGCTTTGAAAACTGGAAAATATGAAAAGGAAGGATTAGATATGATTGGAGATCCTCAAAAATCTGATATCAGCTGTGGACCTCTCACAGAACAACAAATGTCTGGGCTAACATTCAATTTAGTTAATGATGCTCAAATGGGTGAAATGTTCAAAAGTTTATTACAAGGCTCTGGCCTTTCAGAGAAGAACATTGACTTCATTGATGAGAATCAGTGGGAATTCAGAACACCAGAAAAGCAAATGCCAGAAGGTCAGAACGATAGAAATAATCCTGTATATGAGACTGAAGAAACATCCTCAAGGGATATCCAGGTAGAATCGAGAGTACTTGATGGTATTAAATGGCCCATAGTTTCACCTGAAAGAGATTCAACATTTTTAGCTAGATTGCAAATGCCCATTGATCCAAATATTCTAGATGAAAATTGTATGTTTGAAATTCCTACTAGTCCTATCTTGAAAAAAGGTGAGGTATGTGTTCTGGAAAAACAAAAATCTCTGGTTTCTTCTATTCTTTTGGAAGATCTAGCAGTATCATTGACTATTCCTTCTCCTTTGAAGTCAGATGCTCATCTTAGTTTCTTGAAGCCTGATGTATTGGGATCAGTTCCTGAAGATGTTCTAAATGCACACTTCAGCGAAGATGCTCATCTAGAAGAGGAGGATGCATCTGAACAAGACATCCACTTAGCTTTGGAATCTGATAATTCAAGCAGTAAGTCAAGTTGTTCATCATGGGCAAATATCCCTGTTGCTCCCGGATTTCAATATTGTCCAAACCTTCCAATGCAAGCAGTAATAATGGAGAAATCAAACGATCACTTTATTGTTAAAATAAGGCGTGCTACATCATCTATGTCACCCACTGATCAGACAGCCATACCAGATGATCCATTAATCTCTGTTATTGAAAAAGGGAAGGATGAAATTATATATGAAAAAAATCTTGCTACTTTAACTTCCCAAAGTATCCCTTCAAGAGAGATAGAAATATCTAAAGAAATTATAAATACTACTGACACTGAAAAAGAAAAGGATAACCGTATTATGAAAAAGCAGATTTCTCACTCATTGGAGCCTTTGAAAGAGACATCTGTCTGTCTTGCAATTGATTCAATTCCTGGTCTTTTTGAACCTCAACAAGATCTCCACCCTGATACTCCCGGTGATGTTATTAATACCATAGAATCCCTTCTTCATAAAAACAGACAAGAACAATCTTGTGACATCAGTCTTGAAGTTCAGAGACCATTTTGTAATACAAACCAAACTCAAAACCCTCAATTAGTTGTTTCAAATCAGGCATCGCTTAATGATGCTGCCTCAGAAAAGCCGTCGGACTTGCAAGACCCTCCTGAAGAACTAAGGATATCTACAGTGCCTTTGGAAGAATCCTCAAATGAAATAAATCAAAATGCAGTTGCACCTGAGGTTTTTAAGCTTCCTCAGATAATCCCCATGAAAGCGTTCCAAGAAAAAGATCTACCTTGTGCAAAAATAAAAGATTTCCCAATTAGGTCAATAGCAAGTCCACCTGTGGAACAACTACCATCTCAGAATCATTTTGATACACGTATTGGCTTGACTGATGTGATTCCTATGGAAAATAAACTGAATCCAACAGATCCCACAGAACAGTCTGCTTTAAATTATAAAGTGAGAAGTTTATGTAAAGATCAAGAGAAACATAAAGCAGATAGTCACTGTGAAGTAGCTGATATATCAAAGACTGAAGTTGAAGAAAATGTAAATCAGCCAGACACGTCTACAGGAGATGGCAATTTTGAAAAAAATACTACCTTTAATATTGATGGTCAAAGATGTCCAATTAAACTTAGCAAAGAAAAGAAGAAAAGGAAAAAGGAAACAGAAGAAGCATCTAGTGCAAAAAAGCAAAGAAAGGAAAATAATGAATCGGATTTTAAAAAAACAGGTAAAAATAGCAAAAACGCTAAAGACAGAACTTCTGTAGCCTCAAGCTTATTTAGTACAAAGCCAGCATCAACTAGAGACCAAGATCTATTATCCTCAACATCATCTACGTCACCATCAAATCTATGTGCCAAAAATATCATTAAGAAGAAAGGAGAAGTTGTTATTTCTTGGACAAGGTAAGAATACTGAAAATGGACTGGAATTTTGAATACATTAAAAGATCAATAGATTGAGATTATGTTTTATTTTCTAACATACCACATCATGGGCATTAGAGCTGCTTATTCCTAATTAAAGGATTTTGGAATGCCGCATAAGAATGTAGCTATGTTGCATATCTCATTAAACATTATGGTATTTCTTAGTAATGAGTTAGCCTCGCTAACATTAGCTGCAAGCTCAACTTCTTTAATCATTGTTCTGGCAGAGGTAGAGTAAATGTGCAGTCTTCCATGACTTGCTATAAAAATTGTAGCATAAGCTGAGAGGAGAATTTAAAAGCCACTCTGAGCATATGGTACAAAATTGAATAATAGGCTTCTGTAGTTTGTGTATTACATCGTGTGTATCTATAATAGCTAGCTTTTGTCTGCAAATGTCAGCAATTGAGCATGGTAAAACAAGTCATCAAAGAATTTGCAACATTTATGGTTCTTGCTTCAAAATACACACTTGAATCAAGTCACAATGAAAACAAATGCTGAAGGGTGGGTTTTTTTTTTAAACCATCCAAATGAATAAATGAAAAAGCCTTTGTCTAACAAAAGTTAAAAATGGGTAAACCAAAGAATGGATCTTTGAGCAGAGGACTTTGGGAATTTTTGGTCCCAGCCATTGGTTCTATATCTTAAAAGGCAAAGGCATTCCAAGAAAGGATTCAGCAAAATTAATTTAGATGCATGACAAAATAAACAGTCTTAATCATGCACGACTTTCCCAGAATGTGGGCTGTTACAATAGTCCTTGATTTATGACCATAATTGAGCCCACAGTTTCAGTCATAAGGTGTAATGGCCACGAAGTGGGTCACCATGTGCCCAGATCCAATTTTATGACCTTTTTTGCAGTCATGGCATTGTGAAGCAAATACCATTGTTCACTTTGGTGGTTTTTGCTGGAAATGAAGTAAATGCCAGTTTCCTTAAAAACATAAATAGCAGTCACACACACCCATAAATGTGGGCTGGTTGCACAAGTGCCTAAAATGTGGTCAGGTGTTTGTGTGGAGGGATGGCAGATGTTAGAACTTCAAAATCAGACCATAAGTCACAATTTTTGAGGTCCATCAAAACTTTGAACAATTGCTAAGCGAACAATTGCTAAGAATTACCTGTATCTGTGGTTGCTTTTTAAACAGAACCTACAAATTACTGTTCTATAAATGGGTGGTAGAAACCTCTGACAGTTCTCTTGATTGCAAAATAAGTTATCAGTGGTTACTTTAAGAATTGAAGTAATTTACCTATGTAGCATGGACATTGTTGGATAGTAAATGGAAAATACCTGAAGAGAATAAGTGAAATAGAATGGGCACAGGAACATTAGTGAAATAAAGAAGCAAAAATTGATTGCTTAGGTATTAATTTATTAAGCACATTTATATAGCCACCCAACTCATATACAGTTACTCCTGGAAGCATAAGACAGATATAGAATAATAACAGAATAGATAATTTGTAGAAATATATTTTGTAACTATTGTGATTGAAAATATTTTTATTCTTCCTGGTTACAGCTTTTCTGTTGTGTAGAAAAGCTCATAAGCAATCATTTTGCTTTATTAATTTAATGCAATACAGTAACATCATTCATAATGGTGTTCTGAGTGGTCTGAGAATACATTATCTGGTGAAATGACCAGGTTTTCTTTTCAGAATCAGTTTTTTTATCCTTTGGCTATGAATCTCACCTCTTATTTTTATTTTAAATCCTTAACATGGACAATATAATAGTGATTGGTTTATTATCAAATAAGTGGGTATTCAGTGACTAAAAATTCACTTTCTATGTTTCTTATAGAAATGATGACAGGGCGATCCTATTAGAATGTCAGAAAAAAGGGCCTTCAGGAAAAACTTACACTTCTGTTGCTGAGCAGTTAAAGAAAACTCCAGCTCAGGTACGTGTTTGGATAAGAATCTGTATTTAGTTGGTTTCACTCTCCATTTGTGTATTTTCCTGGAATGAATAGAGCGTGCCATATTCACTTAAAAGAAAAACTTTTCAAAAATTAAGACAAACTCTACCCCACTCCAAAGATTAGCCAGAAAAGTGGTTATAAACACAGGCAAAAATTATGCATACTGCCCAACTTCTCTAATTCAGCAACTTCAGTTTAAACAAAAGTCAGTGCTCTGTCAGAGATAAAACTATTAAACTAACTTATTTCATGTTAGGGTTCTGGATTTTAGGGAAGAGTTCCTTGAAGAAGCAGCTATTTTTTTCTGTTTGCAAAAAAGAAAGAAAGAAAAATAGTAGAAGTCTTTATTCTAGTCTTCAAGACAAATGCAGTATTTTGGGTTGTGTGTCACCTCTTTTAGTGGGACTATGTTATGTAATAATGGCTTAGTTAATAGGATGAATGGCTGATGGAAGTTGACTCTAAATGCGTGGGTCTACATTTAAACAGATCTCACTCTTCAATGAATGAATTACAGAAACCTGGGATTTTTAATCACAATTTTCTTTCTCTATAACAAAATAACATTCTGCTAAAGCAAGAACTAGTAAGGACATACAAATAACCTAGAAATCTTTGATGAGGCAAGTAGATATTTCTGAGTCTGGTAGCATTTTTTTCTAATTGCCTTAATAATCAGAATTCTTATACCTGATTCATCTACTTGGTTCCATGTCCATACGAATGCGGGGGTGGGGGTGGCTTGAGATACTTATGAATTCCCTGGGAAGAATACCTACTCTGTAAATAGGTTTAAAGCTTAGATTTTATATTCTCTCTCCACAGGTTGAAGAACGATTCAAGCAGTTAGTGAAGCTATTCAAGATGTCAATTGGCAGTTAATACTACAAATGAAGAAATCTATGCACATCTTTGCCCTGTGTGCATGTGAGAAAAGAGTGCTTGCTTTCCAATCCAAATAACAATTTGTTCCATATCTTTTTACCCATAATTTAAATGTTTCATTTATTCTCATAGATCTTATGGGGCAACCCTGTTTTTTTAAATTACGTTAGTAACTGGTAACTTGTTAAATTGGGTGTCAAACTCATGTCATGGTGTTGTCATGTGATGTATTGGGACTTTCCCCCCCTTCGCTAAACCAGGTGGGGACAGGGCCAGCACATGACGCATCCGGGCTGCGGGTCACAAATTTGACACTTCTGTGTTAAATACAGAAAACAAATGGTAAAACTCTAGTGCACATTTTGGAATACAGAGGAAAAAGAAAGTAGTATGGCTTGAACTTCCTGAGCTGCTGTGAATTTTCTATGACTTCAACCCACTTCAGGTGCCAAAGATCATTTGCAAAATAAAGCATAGAACAAGGTGTTTTATTGCTTCTTCTTCCTCTGTGTTGTACTCAGAACCCTTTTTTTCATTAAATTTTTTGGTTAACACAAGACCAGTTTTTAACATATGAATCACTGTTCTGAGTTGAACAATCTGACTATCGTTTGTTGATCAGAAATAAAAGGAGTGTTTGTTAGCCCAAGACTCCAATAATCATGAGAAAACTTAAAAGGAGCGTTGAGCATATACTTTCCTTTTTTTCTCTTTCATTAAGTGCAAATATGACTTAAAGTTTGTGGTATATTTGCCAAATCCTAATATGGCTTATTAGTTAGAATTTATGAGGAACTAGTATATATTGTTTATTTTACAAATAAAACTCCAGTATTAACAAGTTTCCTCTGCTTAAAGTGCTGTATTATTTTACAGACTAATATAACATTGTTTTTCATATCAAACTTTCATTTGTAAAGCAGATTTGCCACAAGTTAACAAAATATCATTTCTTTTAAATTATAACTATCTGCAAAAATACTATTTTTAATAGAGTGTGCAATTTGCAATTTAACCCCATACTTTAATTAAGAACTTAATTAAGATTCAAATTAATGATAAACCAGTTAAATTGATCCTGTCCTGTCCTGATAAGACCTTATTTTGAAGGGCAAAGATTTTATTTCAGCATGGAAATATTTAAGAGGCAGCACTCACAAAATATCTCATTTTTTCAAAAACTTCTCAATATTAAAATTCATCGATTAAAACTTAGATTATATGACATACTGGCTTGAAAGAGGGGAGGGAGAGAGGGGAAGTGTAAAAATGTGCATGTTTGTAAATTGTAAGTTTTATATGTTACTTTCCTGTAAATAATGTATTGTACAGAATTCTATATTGTGTAAAATACTGTGTTCAAATACAATTCTTTACCTGTAAATTTTTGTTTACACAGAACAAATTTTATTTTGTATACATTAAATACTGCATTCTGTAATATGAATCTCAACCCTTGTAAAATGAATGTGTTTAATGTTAATTAAAGGTTGGTTTGGAGTATTTTATATCCTACTTTATAATCTTTTTGAATTGCTTATGGTTATTCAGTAGATAATAATTTGCTTTTCTGATAGCAAATAATCTTGATACTAAAGTGCAAAGTTCAATACTTCAGATATATTCCAGTGAGGTTAAGTTGTGGAGTTTAGTACATCAAAACATCCTGATTTAACAAGGGTTTTCCTTCAAGATTGCCTTCTCATCTTGGACCTTCTTCTCCAATGACTTTTGCCTTTATATTTAATATTTACGTTTACTGTTATTAATGGATTTTATTAATATTGATATTGGCGATGAAATATTAATTAAAATGTAAACGTTAGTTATTAACACTCCCAGTACAGTGCAGTACAGATAGAAATTATTTACTGATAATGAACTATCATCCGATACTGAACTATTCTTCCTTGTGGTCCAAAATAGTCTTAATAATTGTATTCAGCCTCACAGTTCAGATGCATTAATTTGTCTTCATTCCAATTTTTCCAAAATTCTAGTTTTCACAGTTTTATGTTGGGGAAAACCATGGTGTTGACAATTATAGGAGAACATTTGATTTCATATAATTCAGAGATCAGCACAATTTCATTGAAGTACAAATAGTTTATTGATTGATTCTAGAGGTAAAAGACAAGCCAAAAGAGGGGAGGGGATAAACTCCCTCTTTATAGACTGACACAAATTATGATATACATTTAATTAGTGTAGCAAACAATTTGATTGAGTTTAAAACTTGGTAAGTCAGGATAATGGGGTGAATGCAATTGTTTACTTGTGCTAACAAAGGGATCTTAGCATATGTTTTTTTGAGATTTCCCCGAGTGTCCTTGCTTCTCAGCACTGCTACTTCCTGAATCAGCATTCCTTGTGTCTGTGTTTTATTGCTGAGCAAGGACTCTAATTCCCTTTGGACAAGGGCATGTAAAGAGGGGATGAGTACCTTTGAAGTTGTATGTTATTTGCTTGTCCTAGTATCATTTTCTCCTTTAAATGAACGTTCTTTGTGTCAAATTCTTGTATAGCTTAGCACTTTAGTTCCACTGAAAGATGTAGTTTTAAGTTTGATCCCCAAATTCTACTTCACAATACATTATTAGTATCCATCCATCCAACTCTATCTGTGCAGGGTGTACTAAAAATCCTTATAGACCAATAATTTACTCTATACCAATGCCTAACAAAGAAAAATGAAGGTGGGTTTCCAAGTTGAGTGATTTGTTCTAATGAGTTGCAGGAAACCTAACTGCTGATATGTCAACTATAGGAAGGATTGATATATTAGGCTGTGGTGTATTACTAAACAGTCATATGTTTAACATGACGTGCGTATGAACATATTGCTTGTTTAGCCAATTCTTTTTTTCCTCTTACATCAGTGATTTTTCAAGAAAAAGGAGACTTTAATGTGAATTTCCTAAAGTAGAATTTGATTAGTTTATGGTTTAATTACAACAGTGGCTTTCTCTCTAGCTCAGTGGTTCTTCAACTGTTTAACCCAATTACTCTTTTCTTCAGTCTTGTATGTCATTAACTGCATTAAAAAAACCCACAAGTGCTTGATAGTGGCAATCCCAAATTGGATCCTCAACTCACAAAATAATTTATTACAAATTACTCATTGTTCCCAGGATGTACCAAAATACCCCTCTAGTTTAAGAACTACTCTTCTATCTCGTAGTTTGAAAGATAATCTTACTGACTCGACCATTTTATACACACTCGAGCTTTCCTAAAAAATGCCTTCGAATTATGTCCAGAGGCGAAAATAAAGCTATAGCAAAAGAAAAGAGATACAAGCTCAAAGTAATTTTGAAGAAAAGCAAACCATACCTTTAACTGGTAGCAAGGCATGGCAATTTATGATAACTCCCAAGGCAACTTCTGAAGAGAAAATCAGGTACGCTTAGCTGATAGTAGCTAACTGCCAAGAGTAGTGTATTTCTTTAGCCCTGTTTCTACTTAGTGCAAGCACAAAGCGTTCCACACCGAAAGATGGTCCTAACTTCCTGTTCTCCCCCCCTTCTATTGTTGCTGCCATCTATATTTCAGATTCCTGAGCATTGTCCATCTGACAAACCATTTCACTCTATAAACACTTTAGGTAACAATGAACAGGTTAATATTCCAAGCATCAGATGGGTTTAGTTTCTATTGTAATGAAGGCTTTCATTGGGATCAGATAATTGCATGGTTTGCTAAAGTTTGGTTTTATAATTGCTTTTACTGACTTTCTAGCTGGTTATGATCTATGTTTATAATTTACCGGTTTGTAACATGCCCGGTATGGTTAAGGAGTTGGATGGCCTCAAAATTCGAAAATAAATAATTACTCCCATGGGCAAAGTACTTTTATTAATATTAGTTTTGGTCTTCAGTCTACTAGTAATAATTTCATGGAAGTCATCAGGGACCTTCGTAGAAGCAAGCTTTTACATAATTATAGCTTGATTATCTCTTTTCCGTGTGATTTCTTAATCCTATGTTGTAGCAGGTCCTCAAAATATTCTCATTGTTGCAAACTCGCTTAAAGCAAACAAAGAGTTAATGGGATTCTATAACCATCATAAGGCACCACTGAAAAGTACCTCAGGCTCTAGTTAACACAAACAATTCCCTAAACTGAAGATTTTAATACACTTCCTATCTCTGCTTCTTACTCAGCAGCTAAACAATCAACACCATTGACTTTGAAGCTCCTGTTCTTTTCTTTTAATTGCTATCTTTTCAAGCAACCCAGAAAAGGGGATATAATTTATACTTGTTTATTCATTTTTGTGAGTGTTGTTGCATACATCCCTTGAAGTAAGGGCCTTGAGTAACCAAAGCCAATGGAAAATAAGGGAAATTGGATTTCTCCTTTCAAAACCTGTTCTAGTTTGAGCTGCTGTTTCATGTATTTTTCTACCCAATCTGACCCATCTATGCTGATGTGTAATAGACTATGAAATCGGGCATGACCGATTGATCTCTGAGCATTGATTACCATGAAAATGAACAGATTGTAAAGAAAGCATCCAGAGCTGTTTAAAGAGACTGTTCATTTCACTTTACAAAATGAATGGTTTTACTTAGCATTTCAGCTAGAAGATCGTGTTTGCGTCCTAATGAAATAAACAGTGGCATTGCAGAGCAATGAGGTGGATGGAAATGCTGAGGAGATGCCTTGGTTGGTCTCCATTGCATGAGCATTCCAACTAGTGGCTCTGTCCTCTCAGTCAATTCATCAAATTGTATTCTTTGGACTTACTCCCAGAAGCCAACGAATTATGATTTACAATCGTCATGTCAGGTGTAAAAATAGATTTAAGTTCTTCAGAGGAAGACGAAGCAATTAACAGTGCTGGAAAGCATGCGGTAATTTCAAGGGACGAATTTGATGTACTACAAGAGATCATGAGCATGGTAAGCAGTAGAATAATATCAAGTTATTTTAAATGTACAAAGAGGAAAACATTCTTAATTACAAGTCCAGTTGTTAGCATGAATCCTGCATTCTGATATAAATTGCTCATAGTATAATAATATTTCCAGTCTGTCCATTATTCTACTCTATAAAGGCACTTTGAATAAAAGAGGTTCTAAAGCAGTGAAGGAAACAATATAGTTAAATTGTCATTATACAGAAATTATGGTAATTTTTAATAATTTTAAAGCATTACTCCTGATTTTTTTCCAAAAGGAAAACAAAATCTCTCTCTCTTACCCTTCCTGAATTTTCCATGTAGGCAAACTGGGAAGTTGGAAAATATTCTGGAGGAAGGCAGTGGCACACAACTTTTGTAATGTTGCCAAGAAAACTGTACTAATGTCCATGTGACAAGAAGAAATCAATTCTGATTTGAGATCATTCTTACTTCATTGGTTATGCTGGTAATTGCAGCCTTGGACAGAAATCAAGGAAAAGGTAAGAAAATGTGTGTGTGTGTGTGACTTTGTCTGCGTCTGTGTGGTTATACACGTATACCTATAAAAATGAATGTCTTTTTGCAGGGAAATCTGTTTCCATCATAAAGGGATCCTCTTCATGCACCATGTTATCAGCTTGTGGAATTAAATGCTGCAAGATGATTTGATAGTAATTTAAATATCAGACAAACGCATCAAAATCTAACCATTGTGACAGATAATAGAACACACTGCAATGGAGAGGCGATAATGTTCAGAAATAGGGTTATGTACAAATTTAAATTAAATTATTAATTTCTTTATGCTCTCTTTGTGAGCCTTAGAGAGAAAAAATGGAAAGGAATACAAAGTTATGCTTTTAATAGGACTCTTAACAGATTTCTAGATGGATGTGTGGAAATGTTCCTCGGTAATTGCAGTTAAATATGTTGCATTTTTAATCTATTTATTAATTTGACAGGATACTTGCTTTTTTTTTACAAACTTAGAAATAGGATATTATCCAATTTTTCCATCATATAAAATGAGAGTGAGCAAACGATAGGCCCCATTGTTATAAAAAGGAAGCGTCATCTAAAGCAGTGTGTGT
Source organism: Thamnophis sirtalis (assembly GCF_051295495.1). Lineage (NCBI taxonomy): Eukaryota > Metazoa > Chordata > Lepidosauria > Squamata > Natricidae > Thamnophis > Thamnophis sirtalis. The sequence continues at coordinate 115,420,272 of NW_028261386.1, read as the reverse complement.
GTGTGTGTGTGTGTGTGTGTGTATAGATGATAGATAGATAGATAGATAGATAGATAGATAGATAGATAGATAGATAGATAGATAGATAGATAGATAGATAGATAGATAGATAGATAGATAGATAGATAGATATAGATAGATGATAGATAGATAGATAGATATGCAGGTTTTGGTGAATTTGGGTCTTTTCCCATGTAAGATTGAGAGTATCTTGGCGACGTTTCGACGAGGTCCCACTCGTCATCTTTAGGCTGGTGTCTTCGGCCTCGTGTCTGTGCAAGCAAAGCTTTCCTTGCACAGGCACGAGGCCGAAGACACCACCCTGAAGATAACGAGTGGGACCTCGTCGAAATGTCGCCAAGATTCTCTCAATCTTACATGGGAAAAGACCCAAATACACCAAAACCTGCTTATATATATATATATACATACATACATACACACACACACACACACACACTGGTTTAGATGACACTTCCTTTTTATAACAATGGGGGCTCTCATTTTAATCCAGGTCAAGTAAATTGCCGGCAATTTAAATTGGTACTTACACAAATATATAAATGGCTTCCTTAATGACACACTGCTGTTTTATTTTAGAGGGATGATCTCATGACTATGGGGGACTGGAATTTGCTGGGCAGTATCTTAGAGGAAGTTCATCTCCATTCCACCATAGTGGGCAAAATCTGGCTCACCATCCTTTTCATCTTTCGCATGTTGGTTCTCGGTGTGGCTGCTGAAGAAGTCTGGGATGATGAGCAAGAGGAGTTTGTCTGCAACACCGAGCAGCCGGGTTGTAACAACATCTGCTACGATAAAGCTTTCCCCATCTCTCTAATCCGCTATTGGGTGCTCCAGGTCATCTTTGTCTCGTCTCCTTCACTTGTTTACATGGGCCATGCCATTTATAGACTGCAAGCCCTCGAGAAAGAGAGGCAGCAGAAGAAAGCCTACCTTAAAGAGCAGCTCAAAGAGATAGAACATATTATAGAAGATCACCGGAGAATAGAGAGGCAGCTGAAGAAGCTGGAAGAACAAAAGAAAGCAAGCAAGCCTCCCTTGCAAGGGGCTTTGCTATGGACCTACATCCTTCATATCTTGACCCGATCAGTCTTAGAAGTGGCCTTCATGGTGGGCCAGTATCTTTTGTATGGGTTCCAAATGAATCCACTGTATAAGTGCACCCTCCCACCCTGTCCTAACACTGTGGATTGTTTTGTGTCCAGACCAACAGAAAAAACAATCTTCATGGTTTTCATGCATAGCATTGCAGCCATTTCACTCTTTCTGAATCTCTTGGAGATTGTTTATTTGGGGATCAAGAAGATTAGAAGCACCCTTTTTAGGAAGTCCAAGAAGAAGCTAATGACCGCCGAGGAGGAGGCTATCTTTAATTTCCCCAAGAAAAATTCAATGATGCAGCAGATTTGCAAAATGAGTGATTCATCCCACCAAGATAGTTACAAATTTAGGTCAGAGGAGCAAGCGAGGCTACCCGTCTCCTTGAATCTTGAAGAAGGATATATATTTACTGAACAAAACCAGCACCCAGGCAATGGAGAGCAACAATGGCGCAGAAACTGCAGAAGCTGGACCAATCAGTATCCAGATCGACCACATCCTTCTTATGGGCATCTCGGATACCCCAATGGGAATGGAGAACATCAACACAGGCTGTTCTCCAGGCATTATACAAACCTCATGAGTCAATGCCATAACGATGAGCATCTGATTGCACCCTGCAGCGCTGACAACATTCCGATGGAAGCAGGGCAGCCTGTTGACCTCTACAGAAAGAGTGAATCCAATGCTTCAGATGAGTCCAAGAACCTTCCACACGCTTCTAAAATTTCCATAGTATCCAACCCCAGGGAGAGCCCTCAAGCAACGTTTCAGAAGCGTAGCTGGGAACTTAGCAACCGGGACTTAGGAGATGATAATGGCAGCTCTCCAAGCACCATGCCTTACCAGAACCACAACTCCAGCCTTTTACCCAGAATGCTGTCAAAGAGCCAGCTGGATATCGACTCGGTGACCTCAGACTCACAGAATGGCTCGGTCTTGGAAGCTAAATGGCAAGATGACAGCAGCCCTCCTATCACACCCTCATTTTCTGCCCCGAGGGGACGCAAAATGTCAATGGCAAGTAAACCCAAGCAAACTTTCTGCTATATTGCTATATTCTGCTATAGTGTGAGTTATTGCTCTTTCGCATCCTTTTAGCCTAGGCCTTGGGCTTAGGGGTTTGTCTGTGAAAACATTCAAACATGAAAGGTAGAAAGGTAATGAGGTTCTTTCAAATCAAAGCAAATGTTTGAAAAATGCAATTGTTTCAGTAGAAGGGCATTCTTTATATGGTACACAGACAAATGCACGCTCGCCAAAAGCGCGCTGACGAAACCGCGGCGACAAAAACCGCGAGTTTGAAATCGCGCCGATGAATGCAGAAGCACGCCAACAACAGCACGCCAACAACAGCCTTCAATGAACAAGTAATAACAACCAAATAACCCTAACCCTAACCCTAACCCTAAACTTAACCCTAAACAGAACCCTGAACCTAACCCTTACCTTAACTGAAATCGCGTTTTTGTGCGCGTGGTTTTGTTGGTGCATTGTTGTGGGCACGGTTTTGAACTCACGCTTTTTGTCGCCACGGTTTCATCACCGCGCTTTTGACGTGCGCGCATTTGTCGGGTCACGTCTTTATATAATATTGAATAAAATCAGCTGAGTATTATTTTTAAAAAATGGGTGACGGAGAGAAATAAGGCAAGAATATTTTTTAAAAAAAATCTTATGTCAGTTAGTTTGTTGAGCAAAGCTCTGAGATGCAGGATTTATGTAATGTCCAAATTGCGTCTTAAAAGATATATAGTAATTTAATTTAAATACTTTTTAAAAGTATTTGTTCTAGTGGTATTTTATTACAAGTTAAAACTGTATTAAAAAAAAGTGCCAAGTTTGTTTACCAAAGCATAAATGCACACATTTCTTGATAAGGCTTTTAAACAATTCATTGCACCAACCTTTCTAAACTATATGCAGGTAAGAAGAATCAGTTTCTATTTTGCATTGCTGAAGAGATTTCAGCATGGGTATTTTTAACACTCTTCTTAATTTAAATTTATACATTTATTTTCTTCTAGTCTGGTATTTACTTAGTTTCATATCTGCTCTGTCTTATGTGCATGTGTTATACTTGATGTGAATTCTCTGCATGTTTGAAAGAGAAAGTGTGAATGTGGGAGTGGGTTGTGAGGGGGAGTTTCAACTAGTTATTTAGTCTTTCCCAGAATAATAACCTTAAAATGCATCAAATGACATTAGCAAGCCAATGTTGGGGTTGTGGGAGCAGAGAACCTAATTCAGTCCTAGTTAAGGACTTCTCATTTAACATTTATTGATTTTAGTGGAAGAGCTGTATACATTTACCTAACACTCCCATTGAAATCAGCAGAGATGTGAAAGCATCTACCTTGTTTCCCTGAAAATAAGACCTCCCTGGATAATAAGCCCAACTGGGCTTTTGAGCGCATGCACTAAAATAAGCCCTCCCCTGAAAATAAGCCCTCCACTAAAATATTTAAATCCATGCGCAGCCGATCCCTGCCATTTCCTGGGGGGAGGGGGGAACATGCCCACGCACACCACATGCACCGGCCATCCACGTGGAACGACCTTGCAGAGGCCGTTCCTGCAAACCCTAGCTACCATGCCCCTTCTCTAAGTGGCAGTCACAAAAATAGTGGCAGGCCCAGCGATGCTAGGGCTGGCAAGAATGTGCCAAAAACAGAGATAGAACTTCTGACCCTCTCTGGATCAGCTGATCCGCAGGCCAAGGATAAGAGGCCTCCTGCACCTCAAAAATAATGAGACCTCCCCGAAAATAGCAATAGCAATAGCAGTTTAGACTTATATACCGCTTCATAGGGCTTTCAGCCCTCTCTAAGCAGTTTACAGAGTCAGCATATTGCCCCCAACAACAATCCGAGTCCTCATTTTACCCACCTCGGAAGGATGGAAGGCTGATTCAACCCTGACCCGGTGAGATTTGAACAGCCAAACTGCAGAACTGCAGTCATCTGAAGTAGCCTGCAGTGCTACATTTAACCACTGCACGACCTTGGCTCTTAAAGTAAGGCCAAGCACTTATTTCGGGGGCCAAAAAATAAGACCCTGTCTTATTTTCAGGGAAACATGGTAGCTGTGGATGAATTATGGCCTATTAAATCACCAGTCTGCAGAAGCATGCTTAACTTCTAATTTTGTAAAACTATGCACATTTTTATTATGCCGGAAGCTATTTGAAATGGCCCCCATATACAAGGTACTACTGGTAATCCTCTATTAGTAACCATAATGGAGCCTGCCCATTATGACCATAAATCATGACGGTTGTAAAGCAGGTCACCCACATGAGTGACCCAATTTTATGACTCTTTTTACAGTGATGACCAAGAGAATGCCATACAGTATTTAATTGAAAAATTGTTCAATTTGGTCCAATTTTGCCAAAAACTGGAAGCAAATGCCAGATAGAAAAAAAGTTACAAAATCCAGTCATGTGACTGTGGGATGTGAAAATGGACAATTGCAAATGCCAAAAATCCAGTCATATGACTGTGAGGGAGCCGTCATAGAACTTGGAAATCAGGCCACTCAATATTCGCCCAGGGCAGTCTGTTGTAACTCTGGTCGCTAAGCAACCAGTCATAAGTTGATGACTACCTGTAATACCTTGATTAGTATGTCCGTCACTGAGAGCCACGTTTCATGAGATGGGAGGCTAAATTTGATTAATAAATTAAAAAAAATAGTAATAAGCAGAAGGTTCAGTTTGCTTTTGTGCAAGCCGAACATGATAACAGAATGCCAATTTGCTTTCGGGTCCTGTAGTTTATCAGCTCAATTGGCTGCACTAGTTTGATCAGCCAATCAGCAAAGTATTGACTAGCAACATTGCAACACTGCTTGGAGGCTGGAGCAGTGCAAAACCACTCAGAAATTTCCTTGCTTTTATTTTTAGCTATCATTATATTAGTCGTCTTTATAACTATCATTGTATCAGTAGGGACGTGGTGGCTCAGTGGCTAAGATGCTGAGGTTGTCAATCAAAAAGTCGGCAGTTCAGGGGTTCGAATCCCTAGTGCCACATAAAAGAGTGAGCTCTCATTACTTGTCCCAGCTTCTGCCAACCTAGCAGTTCGAAAGCATGTAAAAATGCAAGTAGGAAAATAGGAACCACCTTTGGTGGGAAGGTAACAGCATTCCATGCTGCTTTGGCATTTAGTCATGCTGGCCACATGACCATGTAGACGTCTTCGGACCCTGCTGGCTCTTTGGCTTTGAAACGGAGATGAGCACTGCCCCCTCGAGTCGGGAACGACTAGCATATATGTGCCAGGGGAACCTTTACCTTTGCCTTTACTTATATCAGTAGTCTTTGTTCCTTTCCACATAATACTAGAACTCAGGTTCATCCCAATAAGTCCAGCTGATGAATGATTCAATATTGATGGAAGATTGTGTTATTTTAATAACTGTATAACTAACTGACAGTCTTTAACTTAGCTAGCTTTCAAAGGCAAGGGATCCATCAACATCAAGGATCGATTGTGACTCAGTGGTGCCCACCAGGGAGCTCTCATACCCAGGGCCAAAATGGGAATGAATCCTGATTGTTGGGAAACGAAGAGCAGGAGAATGCCAGTAACCTGTGTCTGGGCACTATGAGGAATGGGAAACCGAGCTAGAGTAATTTTGATTTGATCTGAAGAAGAAGAACAACGAAAATCCAGGTTTTTTCAAATGAGTAACTGACTAAAACAGGGGTGTCAAACTCGCGGTCTGTGGGCTAGATGCGTCACGTGCTGGCCATGCTCACTTCTGGTTTAGCGAAGGGGAAAAAAGTTGTGATATGTCACATGATGACAACGTGACACCAAGAGTTGACACCACTGGACTAAAATAACCTTCAAAGCTATTTAGCAATGGTGAAATCTACATTTTTGCCACCGGTTCTGTGCGCGTGGCTTGGGGGGGGGGCGTCATGTGACCAGGTGGGCATGGCCAACTTTTCCCCACTTTTTAAAGCATTTTTTCCTTGCTGGTTCGGGCGAATAGGTAGGAAAAAAAATGCTTTAAAAAGTGAAATAAAGACGGTCCGACGATTGCGCGGCTCACAGTTTATCAGTGTGATCGTTGGAAGCTTCCCCCCCCTGCTTTTTAAAGCATTTTTACCTGCCTATTTGCCCAAACTGGCAGGAAAAAATGCTTTAGAAAGTGTGTGTGTGTGTGTGTGAAGCTTCTGAAGATCGCGCAGCTCACAGCGGAGCCGCGTGACCCTCAGAAGCTTTTTTTTTGTTTGTTACTACTGGTTTGCAGAACCAACGGCAATTGTCCCTGCTTTGACCCCTGATCGTCTTTGTGTTTGTCCTAGAAGCTGACTCAGCCTCTCCATTTTCTCTTTCAGAATGTGCTCTTAGAGCTCTCTTCCATCATGAAAAAGTAGTACTAGTTTTACTGTGAAGTTACAGAACAACAAGAATCTCCCTTGCACACCATTGCCACTATGAAGCTGAATTATTTCCCTTTTTCTCCTCCGATCTGATGAGAAAGCAACCGAAGGCAGATACTTAAGTATTCTATAACTTCTGTTGTCTGGGCAGTCTGTGGTGGTAGCTGAGAGCGAGCCGTAATTGTCTCTTTCAAGTTGGACTGTCTTCTCTCTTGCATAAGTAAGAGAAGCTTCAGTGGACATAAAAAAGAGCTTTCTTTCCTCAGTGAAGACCGTGGAAGGGAGGGGTAGTTTGATTTGTAACACTGCAAACCTTCTTATCCAACTCAACATGCAACTTCAAGGCTCTGCGAAGACACAAAACTTCAATAAAGATGGGCGAAGGAAGAAGAGACTGCGTCCTTTCTTCCCCTCGCTCGACCTGATGAATAAAAAATGAAAGCTCCCTACTAGAACTTTCTACCACTACGTTGCACGTTAACAAAGATGTTTAAATCCAACCTGGATATGTGCAGCTGTCTTTCTCTTCCCTGACTCTTCAATGCGCTAATCTTATATTTTTCAAAGGGCTGTTAGTATTACTTTGTTTCTTGGTGGCTTCCAAATATATAAATTAATACGGGCTGAACAGTTGTAATCTTTTAAAAAAGGGAATACTCCTGCTTCAGAGGAGAGGGTGTTGTTTATTCCTCCTTCAAGATTTCCAAAGAAACAATTTACATCCCCCCCCCCCCCTACTTTGGCAGCTTCTGGCATAAGCCCTTTTTTGCTGCCGCTTCCAAAATAATTGGGTTTCAATGCACATAGGGATTGTTCTGGGTTTTTCAACCCGGAGCTATTCCTGTCCCAAATAATGTATGTGAAAACAAGGCAGGGGTGGGTGAGGGGTGGACTTGCATTAAAAACAACTGTCAATAATGCACCACAAGGGAAGAAATGAGTTGCCTGGGGAGAGGGTTTCCTTATAACTAATAAAGCTGCATTCCAGACGGGCAGAATTAAAGTCAAGAAAGAAATGCAAAAAATCTGTTTATGTATGAATCAGAGGTGGGTTGCTGCCAGTTTGGCCTGGTTTGGCTGAACCGGTAATGGAATTCAGGCCTGGGTCGCAGAACTGGCAGCGACCCAGGCCTGACACGCCCCCAAACCAATTCCTTTGGTGCTGCTTGGCTGCCACCATCCTGGATTTTACTGACTGCACGTGCGCAGTTCACTGTAAATTGTTCTGTGCGCATTTACACTGAACAGCGTACGTGTCCACAGTGTGTGTCTGGCACCCGCACGCCTATTGCATGCGGGTTGCGAACCTGATTATATGTTTGTGTGTGCATATTTATGTGTGTGTATATATGCATCTGTCTGTCTGTCTGTCTGTCTACCTACCTACCTATCTAGCTATCTCTCCATCTATCTATCTATCTATCTATCTATCTATCTATCTATCTATCTATCTATCTATCTATCTATCTATCTATCTATCTATCTATCTATCTATCTATCTATCTACCTACCTACCTACCTACCTACCTACCTACCTACCTACCTACCTACCTACCTACCTACCTACCTACCTATCTATCATCTATCCTTTTTTATTGAAAAGTCTGACAATTGCCAGCTAGATAGGTAAACAGGAAGGCTACTCTTAGTAAGCTAAGCTCAAATTGCCTGAGGAGCATAACTTAAGAAAAGGACCTCTATTGCAAGAAAGAAAATATTCACTATAGGTAGTCCTCAAATTACGAGCACAATTGAGCCCAAAATTTCTGTTGTTCAGTGAATTTTGCCCCATTTTATGACTTTTCTTGCCACATTTATTAAGTGGCTCAACACGGTTGTTAAATAAATCTGGCTTCCTCTTTGACTTTGCTTGTCAGAAGGTTGCAAAGGGGGGGATCATGTGATCCTGGGACGCTGCAACAGTCATAAGTATGAATCAGTTGCCAAGCATCTGAATTTAGATCACAGGACCATGGGCATGCTTCAACTGCTTTTTCATCATATGGCCATCGGGATGTTTACAACCGTAAAAGCTGGTCATATGTCCCTTTTTTTCAGTGCCGTTGTAACTTTGAATGACAAAATGAGCTGTTGTAAGTTGAGGGCTACCTGTATAAACTAGCTTTTCCCTTTACCTTTCTGATTCTCTTTTCTGTGCATCTCTTCTCCTTTTTCTGATTTCTCTTTCTTAGCATTGGTCCGTCAAGCTGTTCTCTCTTTCCCTCAGGTCTCTCATCTTTTCTCCCAGTTCTTTCGTACAGGTGGTCGTCAATCTACAACCACAATTGGGACTGGTTGTAAGTCATTATGGTTGTAATTTGACTAGACCTGCAACAGTCGTTAGGTGAATCACCACGGTCATTTGGTGAAAGCCATAGTTGTAGGCACGAATCCATTCTTCCAAGTGGAAGAAACCACAGCACACTGCAAGGTGAGCAGATTACCAAGTACCGAAATGTAGTCATGAGACCATGAGAGAATGGGGAGAACAACATTTTACAATAACCAGAAATGCTTTATTGACCATAAAGCACTGGTTCTGTGCTCCTTGTAATTTCAAATGGTCATTAAGGAACCAGTTGTAAGTGAAGAACTACTTGTATTGTTCCTTCGGTATCTCTTACACATATTTTCAGCCTCTAGCTCCAGACTTTATATGAGGTCTGATGCCTACAAAGCCACCAGGTAGAACAGATAGCCATTGGCCGGAAGACGACCTGGTAGATGGACCCTGTTGTTGGGCACTTCTAAATCTAAGACCTTCACAAATATAATGGGCTTTCACCGGTGTTCAAATATGGTCATGAATAGACCATATTCAGAGTTTCCCACAGGGTGGGAATTGGAGAAGCTCCCAATTCAGCAATTATCCTTCTATGCCTTGGCTGGAGGAACTTCCTTGAAAAAGCCTAAAACTGCCAGCCATGACAACAGTGCAACTAATTCCAAAGTGCAGGTCTTCATGCTGGCAGTCATACCCACAAATGGAATTCACGGTCTGTAGAGATAGAGGTCAGATTATGTAGAGGCCGTGAGCAGCACACTGCTGCGTCTCAGTAACTGTTTACCTCAGATGTCTGTGAACTCACCTAATTAGCACCACCAGGCAGTACCAGGAACCATCTAGATATGTGAGAATCTACCCTGGCTGGGATGTTCTTAGAGACTGACAAGGAGAATACGCCAATAATAATGCTGTTGCTATATATCCTATTTGCTGCTTGTTAAAACTATATAAAAGCAATAAACTCTGCGAAGGCAGACAGACATTTTGGATACTCTGCTATGACTGGTTTCTGAATCCATCATCGGTCAGGTATCCAAATTATTTAGATAGCAATAGCACTTAGACTTGTATACTACTTCACAGTGCTTTTAAGCCCTCTCTAAATAGTTTACAGAGTCAACATATTGCCCCCAACAATCTGGGTCCCCATTTTACCCATCTTGGAAGGATGGAAGGCTGAGTCAACCTTGGACCAATAAGACTGCCAAATTGCAGGCAGCTGGCAGTCAGCAGAAGTAGCCTGCAGTACTGCATTCTAACCACTGCGCCACCATGACTTTTCTTCTTTGTACATCTATTATGCGAAAGGCAGCTATCTCTCCGATTTCCATGTCTGCATTTTGTAACAGTATTTTTAATGCTAAAAAATTCCTCCTCACAATTGCGTTTACAGGATTGCAATTTTATGCCTTGTTACCTGGGATTATCAAATTGATTTCCTGTAAATTAGAGCCATGGTGCAACCTTCAGCTTTTAATTAGAACATGCAAAGAAGTGTTACCTCTGAACCGACAAGTAAGTAGGACACATATCCTTCTGATTTTTTTTCATTCTTTAAAGAATGTACTTAGTAGAAATAGTTGAATGCCTGGTTATTCTTATATACAGTTGCCAGGCAATTATTCTGTATGCCAGCAGATACTGAAAAACAGGCCATAGAATTCTCATCTATCATAGTATTGAGACAAATACATTATTCTTAAAAAAATAGGAACTTGATTCATAAAATCAAGTTTGTTGAACCTTTTGTTAAAATAAAGCAACTGCAATTCAAAAATCACAATGTACTGAGTGATCATCCACTATGGAGGGATCAAGAGTTAAATAAAAAGCAGCGAAGGTCTATTTTTGTTCAAATAATTTAGAAATCAATATGCAGCCTTGGTCCTCCTATCAATATTTGCTTGAAAATAGGTCAGTGGGAATTAACTTCCAAATGAGGCGCGCATAGAATCACAGAGTATTTGTCCTGTTTGCTAAATTAATTTTAGAAAATAATACAATTCTGTAACATCGTAAAAAAATAAAGTTTCCTTGGAAATGGACTCAACTGCTGAGTATGGAATTTTCTAGGCATTAATTGAAGTCTTTTGCCACTGTCTTCTTTCTGACTTCCCAATTTAGTTATTCAACTCATATTTTCCCAGGCATTCTCTCATCCAAGCCCCCAATCAGGGCCAACCCTAATTAGCTTCTCTGATTGACTAAGTACAGCCACCAATTGTGGCATAGAGCCGGTTCAAAATGAGTAAGGTTAGCCTATTTTTGATAGATTGCTACTACAAGCAGCATCTTTGTGGAAACAGCAGCAAAATGTGAAGTGAGAAAGATATATTTGGGGCTAACTGCCCTACCAATGAGGTAATTTGCCTGGTCCAGTATAGATAAGGACTCAGCAGGGGACCTTTAGTGAAGAGAATATAACTGGCACCTCCTGGGGTGCTTTAGACCTGAAGTTGTGCTGATGGTCCTTCACCTGTGGAGTGCCTCAGAGTCCCTCTTTTGCTTAGCTTCCACAGCTAGTCCTCAGGCTAAAAACACAGTTCAGTGACTGTTCAAAGTTGATGATGCTGCTGATTGAGGGGCACCTTGGATTTCCAGCCACTGCAGCATCCTGGTAGTCACATGTTTGCAATCCATTCACACGGTGCTTGAGTCATTACAATATTGCAGCAAGCCACGGGCATGTAATTATGATTTCCCTGCCACAAGACAAGTCAATAGGAAAGCTGAGAAGTCAGAAGTCACTCACTCCTGCTCCTTTTTCACCAACCCAGGCCCCATAGCAACTGTCCATGGCGCCCCCAACTCCCATGCCATCTGTGCGTCCACCCATGCTCTGTAGTGCCTGCCTACGGCACCCCTTCCCAAGGCATCCATGTACCCAGCTGCTCTTTGGACCACCTGTCTGTGGCATTCTCCACCCCCCCATCCTGTAGTCTTCATTTATAGCAGTGACCCATCCACCCCAGTCTATTTGCCCAGGACTTCTGCCCTTTCCCTCTTAACGACCCACATGGTCCTATGGTTACAATGGCAACCAGGATTGCGGGATTGCTTTAGCTAAGTGATGCTGTCATCATATGACATTGTGTTTTATGACCACTTTGCATAGTGATAGAAATTCAAAGTCCCAATTGCCACCAATACGTGGGGAATTACCTGTATAAGAAACCACTGAGTGAGGTCTTGGGTCAATTCGGGAATCTGTCTGCTGATGGTACCTAACTGTACTTCTTAAACCCAGACTGTGCAGTTGAAATTGTTAATATACTGATTCAGCATCCATTTGAACTTGGATTTGTGGTTTTTTTTGCATATCTCACACTAGATAGTAGGTTTATGGTATTACATTAGGATGAAAAATAATTCATTTATTTTTTTGTACTTTTACCTGCAATCTCTTGTGATATCAGAAAATGTTTAAAAGAATAAATGGGAATATCACTGGGAGAAAAAAGAAGTTACTTGGTTTCTATATTTGCCTGTAGGTTCTATACTAGGGTGTTGTGACTCAGCAGAAACCTCCTGTGAGTGGTTTCGGGATGCAGGGCTGACCGACTCACAGGAGAGGATAATGAGCAGCTATGGCTCATTAGGATCTCCTCCTGCGGATAAAAGACGGATGGTGACACGCCCTAGTTGCAGAAGTCAGTTCCATTCCGTTCCTGTTCTAGTGAAGTCTCTGTTTGTTTGCAATCATCGAGAAGCACTTGGATCAGTGATTTGATTTATATAAACCTGTTTTGCTGTAGTTTACTTTTGCCAGAGAATTTATCTATGTTTATTTTGGGCTCGCAGCCAGCAAGAGCCGGGACTGATAAAAACATTCCTTTACAAGCTGTGTGTGGCTGTAGTTTTTGAACGGGCTAGGTGGGGGTCAGAACACTAGGGTGCTATGTGTGAGTTATAAATAATACAAAATGGCAACTATGGTTGGTTTTTTTTAACCAACCCCCCCCCCCCTGCAGATGTTCCTATGTGTCAGAAGAGTTATCACAGATCATAGGCAATGTTATGCTACATCAGATATGGTATTGTTTTTTAAAGACTACTTTAGTTGCTCATCACATCATGGCTTCTGGCTTAACATGAAAATCTACTCATGTGGGCACTTACATGAGTAACTAACTGGAGAATATCTGAACTCTATCTTAAGAATGTCCAACAAGGTTGTTACCTATAAAGCCCTTCATGGCATCGGACCTGGGTACCTGAGAGACCACCTCCTGCCGATTACCTCCCATAGACCGATTAGATCACACAGGTTAGGCCTTCTCCGGATTCCATCTGCCAGCCAATGTCGGCTGGCGACTCCCCGGGGGAGGGCCTTCTCTGTTGCAGCTCCGGCCCTCTGGAACAATCTCCCCGTGGAGATCCGGACCCTCACTACCCTCCTGGCCTTCCGCAAAGCCGTTAAGTCCTGGCTGCTCCAGCAGGCCGGGGGGCTTTCGAAAGATCCAGCCCCTCGGAAATTGTGACTGTTGTATATTTTAATATGTTGTCTTGTGTATTATCCCCCTCCCTTGTTTTATTGTAAGCCGCTCGGAGTCCTTCGGGAGTGGGCGGCATACAAGCTCAACAAAACAAAACAAAACAAACATCAAGGAAAAATACTGCGTTCCAGGTAGTCCTTCAAGCCAATTTAATACTATTAAGTCTCAGCAGATGTCACTACCTTGAATGGGTGAAGGATATTTTGACTGTCAAGTACTGGGATGAGAAACCACAATGAATAAAACACATACAGTACTCTAGAAAAATTTAGAGATATTGCAGAAAAAAGGTACAGTAATAGCAAGCCACATTACTGCCAACTATGACTGCATAGTTTTGTCTATATAACTGCCATGTGACCTTGACTTGAGGCTGTTTTAATTTTTTTTTCTAACATTAAATTCAGAGCCAGACACATTGCTACAATACATATTGGTATGTCTTTATTTCATCAACAGAAATGGTGTCTAGACAAAATTCAGTTAACACTATCAATTCAAATGAATGGAAAAATCTTTTTGCACGATACTGTATTTACAATGAGTAACTGAAGTCTTTAAATTTATTAGTTCATAGATAGCAATGCTGTTTTTTTTTTCCAAAAAGGTAAAAATTCTTAGTAACAAGGAATAAGCATCAACAGCCATTTCATTTATACAGTAAAAATCACAAGAAACCACAGTCACCTAGAAAAAAATAATAATAATAGACAAGCTTAAGAACTAGTACAATAAAATGATGCATTGAATTAAGTTCCATTAATCACATAGATTCTGTGTAAAAAGTATATAGAAAAACACCTGATGCAACTTGTTACAGTCATTGACCAGTTATGAGAGGTACAGAAGATTATACAGGTAGATATGTGTGAGAACTGTCCATATTGTCTGACCTGGGGAGGAAGAGGAGAGGGGTTGCATCCCCTTGCATACACTGATAAAACCCTGTTTTGAATATGGCCTCTGAAGTTTGTAAGGCATAGATAGTAGAGGTGCACTTGTATCCCACTGGTTCTGGAACAAACTCTTGAGGGTATCTTCACCCTTGTAATCAAAGATGAGCCTTGAACTGAATGGCAAAAAATCAGCATACAGAGATCTCCAAAGTACTGAATGGAATTTCTGCTGATTGGAGGAGTCCAGATATTTTTTTTAAAATTCGTAACACAAGTATTAAGTATCAGTTTTTGAAGAACGTCTTATCCTTTTCATAACTGCAAATGCACAAGAACTCATACTCATTACCAACAAAGCACTGAAGTCTAAATGCGTGGAATAACCCAGAAATTCAGTCTGTCTCCTCAAATTTGAATTCACCTGTTAAGACAGAAAACAGGGAATTTCTAGGCTAAGTTTCTAATCCCGACTGCCTTCAAAATTAAATGGATCATTGGCTTCAAAATCGCTTGAACCATTTCCTAGTTTTGAGCAATGACAGAAATGGATTTTCATCAAACTCCTTTTTTTTAGTATTTATTTATAAGGCTGCAATCCTATGCACACTTATCCGGGTAAGAAGCTCCAGTGAACTCAGTGAGACTTACTTTCGAGTAAACATGCATAGGGTCAAGCTGAACAAACTTTCATATAATTTATTTTATTACACTGCATAGGTGTTTAAACATTATGTAAACTGGACCTATATATAAAAGAGCTGATATTAGTGAGGCATTGATAATAAAAAGTTATCTTTTTTTCAGTTTGAAGGATTTGAATAATTACTCCCCACTAGAAAAAGTGGCTTTCATCACAATGGTAGAACCACATGAGCATTATAATTTAAAAACAAATACATATCACTAGTTTTATTCTGATATCTTTCTATCTATCTATCTATATATAATATTGGTGGAGTGTAGGAAAATATTGTAATTCTTTTACACGGCAAGCAATGACATTCTAACTTCCAGAGAAAGTTATAATAATTTATTAGTAGTCTACAATCCACCAAACTATATTTTTTTTAATATACATAAAAATTGTTTGAATGGATTTAACATATGTACAACTGTATTCTGCAGCATTATTTGATGCCTGTGTCACAAAATAATTCAATTATAAATATACATAATATATAAACAAGCAAAATTACACATACTGATTTTATATTGTAGATAGAAATTAGCTACCACATTTTTTTAGCAGAGCTTTCCTAAGGCTACATCAAGTAACATCCTTTCTTATCTGTCTTCACTAACTCAAAACTTTTTAAATGTACACATTTAAAGAGATGGCAGTGAAATAAGCGATCAAACAAACACAAATCCTGATCTTTTGTGTGCGTGTGAAAACTGCCTCTTGGAGTCATTGGTCTGAGCTAGATTGTTGAGAATTTCATGCTTGCATAGGCTTCACAAAACTACTTACTAGTCTGCTGCTCAAAGGATATTGTAGCTCTGTAGGCTAAATCTGTTAGAAATGATAGAGAATGTCCGTAGCTCGGGGAGAGGCGAAACTTGTCTGTTGGTTTGTTTTGAAATAGAGACATATAAGATTTACAGGTCACCAGTAAAAGAAGACCAACAGGCTTCAGGATTAGATTAACCTATACTAAAGGCCATAAAGATTGACTGGCACACCAAAGATAAAAAATAAATTTAATCAGTTGCTGTGAGGTTAGTTATCATACTTTATTTAGGGAAGAAGAAAAAAGAGCTAAAAAAAAAATCACCTGAAATTCCACCCATGCGGCTTTTCACATCACAGTGATGTATAAATGGGAAACTACAATGACTGAGCATTCAAAAACACTTTTCTTTAAAACTCCCTATAATTTTTTTAAAATTTTTGTCATATTGCAGTAGGCTGAATGTAATATTCAGCTGCTACAGTCAGCAGCTGAATTGACTTTATTAAGTTTAGATAGCTCTGACTGTCTATTTTCAAGAGACGAAAATTGGAATACTGATCACAGTGGCTTCTGTATTCCATTTTTTTTTCAATTTTTACTTCCTTGGGAATAAAAATAGATGGATTAGATCCAAAAAAAGTGCATCTTTAAAAAAGCAGCATATATTTCTTAGAAAGACTTCAAATAATTTAACTGTGTAATATATAATAGTTTTATACTACAGCATCAAACTCTGATGCTTGAGTCAGCGTCTATTAGGTTTAGGACATAAATATCAGAATATTTTGGGAATCTGACTGAATCTTTAAAACAAAAAAACTCCCCACAAAACTAGCCTTTTTGTTCCAGAATCAGGTTTCAATGAACTTCAACTTTGTTCAAGGCACCCCCTAGCAAAATATTTATGTAAGTGTAATATTCACCTGACAAAAAGTAGAAGATGCCTAAATGAAATGAGGTTTTCTGGCAATAGAAAGCACAGCAAAGGCAAATTAAAAGGAGAATATGCAGACTGGACAGGGCCAAATATATATTCTTTGCACATTCCTTATTCAGTGCAAAAGCTGCTGCTGACTAGCATGGGAACGTAAAAACAAGACCTCGCATCCATTCCTTCATCACAACCGGTACTGTTCTTTGCTCTGCACAATGCATGCTTACTTTTATCTAAAAATAAAATTTTTGGTCAGTTGTGTCGTCCCCCTGTCCCCCCCCCATCCCCTAATTTTCCTTTAGCCTAATGCAGTTCAAATATCTCAATTTGGGTCCAGTTCTGAAAGTAATTCTCCTAAGAAGTTAACCCAAGAGTCATACGTGGTTCTGAAAAACCATACACAATAGTGTGTCCAAAGAAGCTAATATACACATTAGTCACTTCTAAATGAAGAGGCAAACATAAAGAAAGCAAAAAGGGTTGAAACAACAGAAAAGTGGATTTAAAGAAAAAAAAAACAGAAGGGGAGGTGGAGGTAGAACAGGAGGAGGAAGAGGAGAAAAAGGCTCTGAATCAGTGAGAGAGCCAGGTCAATACAATAACTGTAGAACATGTTTTGTCCATTACATGTAAACCAATAAAATGAGGTCAAAAGTACCATTTGCACGTGAGTTGGTATTAATAGTAAATCGTAATAGTAAATCTCTATATCAAGTGCTTAGAATCTAGTGTGAGATGCTGCCAGATGAAGCTTTTATTTTGTAGCTACTTAGCCCTGCTTATGAAATTTTATTTGAAGGGAGGGAATCTCTATGTACAATCATGCTTTCTATTTCTTCTTTATTTTCCCTTCCTACCATTTCTTTCATTGTTCAGAAGAAAAAGTTTTTTAAAAATAGCCAAATAACGATGGATAGTAAAAAGGAGTTCTCCATCTGGAACATCCTGAATTGTATACCCACAAAAAATACAACTTAGAGGCCACTTACAGCTATTAAAACAAAACAAAAAAGTATTGAACAATACTGCCAACAGGATAAAAAATGTAGTATTCTCAATGGCTGTGAAAACTATAATGACATTCACATGTTGCTTGAAATCTTAGCTTCCATCACTGACTGTAATCACTGAAGTTAAGTTCTCTGTGAAGCAGTCAAGAGTTCTGCAAAGTCAACTGATTTACAAGGCCTACCCTTCATATCTACATAATTCCTCACCCCAAATATTTTATTTGAAAAGTTATATTTTCAAAGGAAGTCCCCATCTAAAACATTACTCTACAGTTAGTAATAAGTTTATTCGTTTTACACAAATGCTTAATATTTAAATAATATATGCTAAACATATAGTATCTCCATCCTACATAGGGATGCCCTCACCCTTTTCAGTCAATAAATGTAGAATACGCTGCAGGAAGAGTACAATGAATGTGGCGTCTACTGCAGGAACAGGAACAGCTATTTGTCTGCCTACCCCTCATTTGAAAAAGATGCTGATTCCTCTGCTGGGAAAACAATGCTGCTTTGCTGAGTGAGGGACTGTCTCTGAATGTAAACAGTATCTTTGAGGAAAGTGTTGTCCGTGGCATTCAGAAAAGCTGTCTGCCTCGACACTGTGCGTGGTTATTCCATAAGGTCTAATACACAATAAACAAGACCAATCTGTAAATGATAAATGCCACCTTAGAATACAGCCTAATACCATAACATTTCACAATAACCTTCTAATACAGAGAAGATTATTGTGAAAGTAAAAAGTAATCTTTAAAAACAGAAGGACAGAATCCACCAGAAAGAAATATCCTGCATAAATCTTGTTGGCATGCATTGAAATTACATCAATGCTCCTTTCAGATCATTTCCATTTACAGGTACTCCTCGACCTACGACATTGGAGCCCAGAATTAAGTTGTTGCCATCATTAAGCAAGGCACCCACTCTTCTCCTCCCTCTTCTCATGCAGGCATCAGGCAAAGCATGGGGTGCCTCAGAGGGTGATTTGCTGAACGAATCGTTGTAAGTTGAGGATTACCTGTACAATACTTCAATAGGAAAAATGTTTTCATGAGAGGGAGTAGTTATGTTTGGAAGTAATTTTGCATAATCATTGTTCAATGCAAATCAGCTAGAGTTGAGTGAATGTTTTTATACAGGTAGGTAGTCCTCAATTTATAACCACAATTGGGGCCGAAATTTCCATTGCTAAACAAGATGGTTGTGAAGCAGGTTCCGCCTGATGTTACGACTTTTTGGCATGGTTATGTGAATCACCTCAGATGTTAAGTGCATTATATGATCATTAAAGTGAATTTGGCTTCCCCAATTGACTTTGCTTGTCAAAGGTGCTCTGGGAAGATTGGAAATGGCAAGCATGTGACCTCAAGTCACTGCAGCCGCTGTTAATACATGCTGGTTACCATGTGCCCAAATTAGGTTTATGTGATCCTGGGGATGTTGCCATGGTCATGTGAGGACCAGTTGTAAGTCAAGGATTACTGAGGTTTCAATATTTTAGCAACTATTCCTTCACTCACATTTCATGTCTTCTATATTGATCAATATTCTATTGTTGACAAGGAGATATTTTTCAACTTTTTAAGATTCACGATTGCTCTAAATACGGTTCTCTGTACTCTGCCATTCTGTGAATGGATGCTGTTTTTCATTTCTCAGAGCAACTGAATCAGCAGTTTAGAACTGATGCCAGTACAGGCCAGAATAGTACATCCTAATATATCACTGCAATCGGCATCTGTGTTAAGGCAGCATTAAGGGGGATTATACAGCGAAGCCAGTAGAACCATTGGAGAGAAAAAAATAAACACTAGTAACACAAGTTAAGATCTGGAGTGGAGGCCTTGATTTAAGCTTTGCTGATTGACATAAAGCCACTGAATCGAAGTAATTTTGCCTTACACCATCTTTCCTCAGCTTGGTATCCTTCGGATGCACTGCACAACTTTCACTATTTCCAGTCACCATATCCAAGATGGAGAAAGCTGCCTTACTTCTCAGCATTGGTAATATACACTCAACCTTTTCTTTACCACACACCCCTTTTAAATACCTTTTGTGGCCACAGACTATGACCACAAACCACCAAGACTTAACTCATGATTTCAATCATAAGATTTAACTCATTCTTCAAGCCTTCGTGACTCCCTGTGAGGACCTAGCGCCCCCCCCCCGAGGTCCGCAGACCACACGTTGAGAACCACTGCACTATACCATTTGGCTTAATTTGGAAAAGAAAAAAAAGGGATAAACAAAGATAAATACCAAAAATGCCCAATTCACACTATTAAGAGGAATTCCATATTTGGCAAGACTAATAATTCATTACATAATCAACTCCTGAGGTTTGTTTTTCCTAGTTTGTTGAATTAAAGGAAAAAGCAATGAATAAAATATTTGAAATATACCAGTCACAACTTCATTTATGAAATGAGGTTTGATCCAAAACTCAGTGCAAGTGGCAAAATTGACCATTGCTATACAGTATCTGTGAGAAAGATAAGAATAAAACCCACTTTGCTCAAACGGGCAGAAAAAGTTAGGGGTGCCACCAACACTGTCCCAGATTAAAAATTCAAAGAAGCTTCCAACATTGAAACTTTATAAATAAAGTACAAACTAGATGATATTGCTGAACAGTGAACTGAGTGGTGGGGGGAAATATTAAAACATATACAAGTTACTTCTAGCATAGACCAAGAAAGGAATGTTGGAATTTTTTATACAATAGAAATTTAAAATTCCAGTTGTTTTCATGAGGAAATTCTGAGCCATGCAGGGTTTTTTTTTTTTGCATATGGATATATATTTTTTATATATACTATATATATATATATGTATATATGTACAGTTTAGCTATAAAACTTTGATGTGTAAAGAAGCTGTCTTCAATGAAAAATTGAACATTCAGAGGAAATTCCTGAGTTAGGGTTTTGTGACATGGGCCACTGAGAAAAAGCTGCGTTTGGATCCTCAGAGGTGTTATGTCCATCCCTGTTGAATATTGAAATTAAAATACAGTAACAATAACAACAACAATAAAAAAAGAATCAGACAGTGTTGCCACTGCTTTGTTCCCCTGCCTGAGCATGGGATAGCACCATAGTGAAGAAGTTAAACTCCTGCTTTGTAGAGAGGATGGAATACTTAAAAACAGTATTGCTGCTAAGACCACTGTAGTGTGCACCAAGTATGATCTTCAATATAGACAACAATTGATCGTGGCTACTGACTGACTGAAGAGACCTTGCTAGGTGTGATGTAAAAGGTATACCGAACACTAGGTGTACTCCTTCCTAGGCTGCTCATCTGTTGTACACTTATCAGTCATTTCCTGACAGAAATCCATGGTCACCGCTTGGTTGTTCTGCTCTGGAGGGAGCTCTTGCTCAGAATAAGTAACTTGGTCAACTCCATCCAGTCCTCTTGCAGCACATTTGTCAGAAATGTTGTTGGGTAGCCAGTGGGCTCCCAGCTGCTGCACTGGGCTTTGTTCTGAACAACACTGCAAGCCTTCTCCGATGCACTGGGATGTCACTACATTTTGCTCCACTCCACCTGATGAAGGGTTCATACTAGCTGCTGTTGGAAGATCCATAGGCCTGAGCACAGGGCAGTATCGGTGAAGGTCTTGGATCTGTTCGGAGCTCTGCATATCTCGGCAGACTTCTTGGGAAAGGCAGGAGAAATTATCTAATAACTCTCCCATGCATGCTTTCAGCTGGTTCCTTTCTGAGAGAAGTTTCTCTTTCTCACAAACCTGTCAAATACAGAACAGCGTTCATTTTTAAAGAGAGGTTTGGCACATCAGGCTTCAGAATGTCAAAATCAGGTATTAATTGATTGGCATATTATCCAGAATGAGATGCCAGAAGTCTGGCTAGGCTAGACAGTGGAAAAGCAAAGGCATAAAATAGATAATAGATCTTCAGCTTAATAGGAGAACCATGGATTGGAAGAACTAATCTGGAGCAAAATAAAGAGCCGTTCTTCTCTTGAGGCAACATTCAGCAATCAGAAACACATATATAATATGAACAGATGACGGACTAGAAGAAAGCACTAGGATCAGGAAAAGAGAAGAAGCCAAGTCAACAGATAAGATATATGTTTGTGATGACAGAATTGTCTTTAGAAAAGCTATGAATTATTAGGGGAGAAAGGCTGAGATGGGGAACGTTATATCCATACAATTATAAGGGGTTGACCTGGACTCAATCACCCCTAAATATGATCAGAAGTTACTTGATGCATTTTGTTCAAGTTTAAGCGAATGTGGAGTGTATTAAATAGATGATGGAACATGTTTAATAAGCCTTAATATTTAGTATAAATTATAAAGACAAGGCAAAATAAATTAAATGGATTTTATTAAATTTGGTCAATGATCAGTATAAGGCAGTGTTTCTCAACCTTGGCAACTTGAAGATGTCTGGACTTCAAGTCCCAGAATTCCCCAGCCAGCGAATGCTGGCTGGGGAATTCTAGGACTTGAAGTCCAGACATCTTCAAGTTGCCAAGGTTGAGAAACACTGGTATAAGGTGAGATATTTAAAAAATAATGGTATTTAATATTTCTTTAGGCTTACCAATTTGCGGATTTCACATTCTAAATTCTGAATACAGTCCAGTTTTCTCTTGCGACAGCGCTGGGCAGCAATTCGGTTTTTACTGCGCCGCCGAACATCATGGATAAATTCCAATTGCTCTGAGGTTAATTTGTGCATCTTTATCATCATCTGGAAATCATTCCTTGGAAGATCTGTGATTTGATCTACAGGAAAGGGAAGTTTCACCTGAGGTAAAACAAAGGAAAAGGCCGACGGTTTATTTAACAAAGAATTGAATAGGTTACTTGGAATAATTCTTTTATTCAAATAACATAGTTGAATATAGTTCAAATATTAACTGTTGCATTGTAGGCAACTTTAAGAAATAGCTATCCTAACAGTGTAAATGACTATTATACAATAAAATCAGCAATACTATCAAGTACAAACAGCTTTGTACAGATAAATGAGATTTTTCATGTCCTCCTCAAAGTACAGGTTCCAGTTCAAAGAATGGATGATAATTAAAAGTATAAAGAATAATACGTTATACTAAAGAATAATCCTAAAATAAAAATTGTGGTACTTTTTTTCTTAACTGAGGTTATATATCTGTTATGCTAATTGTTGAATTTAGTTGTGCTTCTTTCTCCATCAATGAAACCATACATCGTACAATTTGACAGCCAGTAAATAAATCATCAGAATAAGACGTAAAAGGTTTCATGGTGGATTCAGATGATGATACAAATCCTCAAGATTTATTTTGTTTACGTATTCATGCTCTTCTATGTTGTGATAAAATATATTTATCCCATTATTAACAATATTTTTTCTACCACTATAATCATATGACCCTGGGTGGTAAGAAAAGTCAAGGCAGTTTCTCTAATAAAAGAATGATTCATAAAAAATTAAAAACCAAGTCTAATAAAATATTAAAATATTCTTTTATTGCTATCATTGCTTTTCATAAAGAAGAAAACACTTTCTGTAGTTAGTAATGCATGTTTTCAAAACGGAACTATGCTGCTATTATTCTGAAGTAGCCTTATTAAAACTGGGTACCCTGATGCTTTAAAAGGTCTGATTTAGAGGGAAATTGAAAGCATTCAGAAGCAAGAATCTAAATGCATGAAGGACATTCAGAAGATGGCAGAATAAAACAATGGATATTTTACATCCTCTTAGAGACTACTCTGGAAAAAAGTGTTGGGAATATAGACAGACAGTTCATTAAAAATGTCAGCTGAATCTGCAGTATTGATGAACAAGTAAATGAAATAATAAAAAAATTCTGATGATGAATATGTGGATGGCATTTTGGCAATATATATTTGGAATATTGTTTATGCATTGCGTTGTTCCATATCACAAAAATATGTGCAAGGAGGGAGAAAAATGTAGAAAAGTCCAACTTGTCTGATCAACAAAAGATTACACTCAAAGATTAATCATCCTACAATGTCTGATCAATATGTGAAGTGACTGATAGCTGAGGGCATAATTAAATTTTATTACCATGTCATATAGTGATGGCTTCTAGTTTACATAATTATATTTTTTAAACAAAATACAGCTGCACAGATTCATTGAGGATAGGTTTTTTTAATGGCTATCAATCATAACCATTGGTTTTTAATACCTAACAGTAGAAAGTTATGAGTACCTAACAGTAGAAGGTTAACTTAAAGCTTTATTTTGAGATTTACAGAGAAATTTACTTTGCAAAGGGACATTAAATTGACTTCAGTTTCAACCTCCGGGGTTGTTATTCTTGCCTTTGATCCTATCACAAAGAACCAATTAATTTTCAAAATCTCAGTATATCATAGATACATGTTGTCTATATTGATTTGCCCAGTAGATGGCACCATGTATTTTAAGATTCACAATGACAGAAAGACTATATTCAGATATGGCTCACACATCCCTTCTCTAATTCAGACTTCCCAAGAGAAAACACCTTTGATATATGAGAATGGATTTTGATGGCTTGGACACAAGTCTGCCCCTTACACAGCCATGAAAACTGCAATATAAGCAACTCTCACAACCAATAGAAATCCTTCTTCCTGGTTTTGTTTGATAAATATTGCACAAGGCCATGTAGTTTGGCATCCTTTCACCCACTTTTCCACAAACAAGAAATCACACCCCCCCCTCCTAATATCATGGGCAAACAAGTATATTAGTTATATTATATTACTGTTCTTGTTTGTGGAGAAGTGAATGAATGAATGCCAAAGTGGCCTTGTCTATGGAGATTCTCAGTCATCCAGGTCATGGCTGTCCCAAAGGTGCTTTTTTCAAGAGACAACTGGACTTTCTGGTTTTTCTTTCAAGACGTTTTGCTTCTCATCCAAGAAGCTTCTTCAGCTCTGACCGGATGGTGGGCAATGGAAGGATTTATACCCTTGAGGACAGCTGGTCATTTGCACACTTTCAGCTGTCTGCAAGGAGTATAAATCTTTCCATTCCCCACCATCTGTTCAGAGCTGAAAAAAAAGCTTCTTAGGTGAGAAGCAAAATGTTTTCAACGAAAAACCAGACAGTCCAGTTGCTTCTTGATTCATTATCCCATGAATATATTACTTCTTTTCACATCGTCTGTCTGTGAACCTTCACCTTCTTGTCCCACCTGGGAAACTGTATAAACACAAACACACAGTACACAGGTCGCATTATTGTGACATGAGTCACCAGAAATGGTCACCGCCCCACAATTAAACAATGTTCTGTTAAATATACAAAGTCTGACCTTAGACATGGTGATGTGGACCATTATGCTTACAGACTGAGATAGGAAGAGTGCCTATTTTCTCTCTTCATACATTTTAGTCTGAAACATTTAGACTCTGCCTAATTATGTTCATGTTCAACATATGTTCCCTCCTAATTCTATGGGAGGTTAGTACAGTAAGCATATGCCATTGCAACTTGGTTTCCTTCACAAGATCGCCGATATTTAGAAAAGACGGTAGACGCGACACCAATTTTTTAAAATCTCAGGGAGGGGATTTCTATTGAAATCCCTTGAATTCTACGGATGCAAGACTACTGTTACTGTTTACTGATTTTACTTTTCCCATGGCTTCTGCCTTCTGAAATAAGGTGCCCTTGAGGTGGAGTTCTGCCCCCACTTACTTGGCCTTCTGAAAAGGCCTTAAAACCCGGCTTGGCCGAGGGCCCCAATGGGAACTTTAACGCTGGAGTTGGTTAGTGGATTAAGACCACGACCTCACATCCACCTGGTTTGTATACTGGTTCTTAATTTACCTAATTTTTAAGGTACAATTTAGGTAACAATTTTTTAAGAATTGTTAATTCTTAATGTCTGCACATTTTAAAGTTCTTGCATCTTTGTTCTTGTGATGTTGGGAGCTGCCCAGAGTCGCTTGACAGTGAGATGGGCAGTATATACATTTAATAAATAAATAAATAAATAAATAATATAAAGACCGAAATATGTTTCTAAGCACTGGTGATTATGCACCTCAAAGGCTGTCATCTATGCACAAGAAGGAGTCATTGGCAGCCTTGCTTTTCAATAGTACAGAAAATAAAAAAGAACTCTCACCTTGCGTCACAAAAGTCAATCCTTTGACAGAGTTAAAAGGCCAAGCTAAGCGCAAATTTCAAAGTTTATGCAATTTCTTATGCCTTTATTACATGGCAGGAACACTTATGCTTGGGGTTAATTTCTGAACAGGCCAACCACATAGTTCAGTCTGGATGGTCAGTCGTAATATGGTTTATTTTGGCCTCATACTGGAGCAGCACAGTTACAATAGCCAGTAAGCCATGAAATATTGTCTATAAGTGTTTACACACAGCCAGTTGGGATTTAGTCAACAAAACAAGGTTGCCCAAACCATGGCTTAATATAATATGTAGACAAGTTCACTAACTAGTGCAGGATGGGATATGTGGTTTACCACAATGTACTGACATTTTAAAAGACAACTTAGAGCCTTAGGCTGAACTGAAATTAAATAGTTTTGGGGTAGCCCAAAGCACGTGGATGTATTTTTATTTCTATACTGTAGCTTAGTTTTAAAAAGCAGTATACAACAATGCAGTGTTATTATAAGAGCCGAGGTGGCACAGTGGTTAGGGTGCAGTACTGCAGGCCACTTCAGCTGACTATTATCTGCATTTCAGCGGTTCTAATCTCACCGGCTCAAGGTTGACTCAGCCTTCCATCCTTCCGAGGTGGGTGAGATGAGGACCAAGACTTTGGGGGCGATATGCTGACTCTGTAAACCGCTTAGAGAGGGCTGAAAGCCCTATGAAGTGGTATACAAGTCTAACTGCTATTGCTATTGCTATATCCTCCTTATATTCTTGAGCTGGGATGGAGTCTCTTCTGTGACAGAGTAGCTTTCAATGTCTCTGTAACTGCTGATCCTGACAAAGGCAAAGCATTGGGCCTGATTTTGATTCCTTGCATTTCCTTACATCTACAATAAATTTCAACTTTTGTAATTTGCCCCCTCAATCGTCTTTCCATATCAAAACTAGAAATCAGATGATTGCAGAAGACTCAAGCTATGTTGGTTGCTCTTTTGAATATCTGAACATTATGTTCAGATTTGAATACAAGGTAAGAATCAAGTAAGAGTAGGAGTAGATATGCTTTTCTTTTGTTTTTCCAGTCCTATGAGCTCCAATAACACACACATTATCTATACACCGAGACAAAGGGGGAGGGGGGAGAGAGCACACTACAATATATGGGATTCTGCTTAAGAAATCTGTTTCAATTATCCAGGATAAAGTTAAATAATGCCTAAGTGAATAAGAGAGCCAATTTAATGTAGTGGTTAAGGCCCCAGGCTAGAAACTGGGAGATGGTAAATTCTAATCTTGCTTTAGGCTCAAAGCCAGCTGAGTCACCTTGGTCAGTCACTTTCTCTCAGCCTTAGGAAGCCATTTCTTTGCCAAGAAAACTGCAGGTTAACTGCTAGTCCATTGAAAGGATTCAACAATGACTTTGAGGCACCAAATAAATAAATAGAAGTCAGTCCAAATCACAAAATTGCAAAAAAAGAGAGGAATATTTATTCCAAAGTTTGCATCTTTATGAGATTCTCTTAAAAAAGGTTTTGTACTCAGCCCAATTATGCTTCCACTGTTATCTTTTGATCAGCAGTAGATCAATTCCTCTTGTTTATACACGTTATTTATATAGTCTGGCCTAGTTTTGTGTTTTAAAAAAAGATGTCAAACATTTGAAAGACCTTGAAGTCAGGTGTATGTAAGCTAAATAAAGAGCATGTTTGAAAAATAAAAAATAAACTTTGGTCAATTTGAGCAAGAGTTTTGTGACATGTCCAGATGGAAAATGGTGAGGGCTAAAAAAAATAACAGTTCTTCATAGCATTATAAGCACCACCAACAAGTGAGAGAAAAAAGTTTGTACATGTTAATGATTTATATTTAAGTGTCTCCCTTTATATTCTTTTTATAGAAGACGCAAAACATTTTTCAGGTACATTATCTTTTCAAATGCTCAGCTACAGATAACCTTGGGAGAATGTTCTTAATAAATGCTTCAATTCATGGAAGCATTGAATTTTATCTACATACTTCCAGTATCACAGCTATTCTCAGCAAGTTGCATAGGGGGTTGAATACTACAATGATGAACAGACAGCTAAATCTTTTCAATCAATAAATTAAAAATGAAACTGAATAGGTAAGTTGATCTGGGGATTTCCTCTCTTGGGAGACTGCTACATAAGAGACAGTCCAGAACTTCCTGAAATATACAAGTAATGTTTCCAAATAGTCATGAACATCAATCATGGGCTATGCAGGTGTTTTTCCTTAGCTCCCTAAACTAGATAAGCCTTTGGCGGCATCTCCTGTAAAAACTAGCAGTTCCTATTTCTTATTATTGCCTGTCTCAACACTGACAAAGCATTGTCCATGTTCATTTAGGCTTGTATAATTCCTTTATTTACATAGTTCAAAAGGTTTTAAAGTTAAGATTAACTCTGTATTTGAAGAGCAGTTTTATCAATGGGGGGAAAAGCATTTCAACCATACGTTCTTCATGTTTTATAATCTGAAGTTCTGAGTTGCCTTCAAAGGCAGCCTCATCTAGGATGCCTAGCAATGATCTAATTTGAATGTTGTGAGGGGAAAAAAAGTTCAGATTTCTCTGGCTGAAATGAATGATAGTCACTCAAGGAATATACCGAATTGAGCTACCTTCTAGGTGCCCAAAAACTTGAAATTAAAAAACTTGACTTACTGATTAGCTCAATTTGCAACCAAGGACAGACATGTTTAAAAATGACCACCAGTTTAACTCCTTCATAGCAAGGGATATCATTACCCACCAGTGACGTGCGGTGAAGTTTATGGCTGGTGAGGCAAAAAGAAAGAAAGCGGCTTTTGCCCGCCGCGCCGCTATGTACGACATAGAGGCGGGATGCCTCTATGTCAGACATAGAAAGAAAGCGGCTTTTGCCCGCCCCGCCGCTATGTACAACATAGAAAGCAAGTGGCTTTTGCCCACCCTGCCGCTACGTCGGACACAGCGGTGGGGCAGGCAAAAGCCGCTTTATTTTTGCCTCACCAGCCATAAACCTCACCGCACATCACTGATTCCCACCCAGTTGAAAGTTCATGAGAGAGGGCATTTTTTAAGAGGCTTTTTTAAACAGTTAAGCACTAAGCAGAGTCATCCACCGTGACTCTGGCAGCAACTAGCACAGCCTTTTTCCTTTTAAATTTTCTTTTCTTTTCATGATGACAGTGGTGAGGCCCTGCCTCCCCTGACTGCATGTCACTGTTACCCATCCTTGGAAAAATAGCAGTAAACAGGTCAATCTCATAGATTCCAAAAGCCAAGATGGCGGAATGAATCATTAAACTACAGTAGGCATTAATATATAGCACAACCCACATTATTAGGGATCTTTGATTCTTTCTGAGCTTGGTTGTTTTCTTGCAGACATTTCATTACCCAAAGAAGGAAATATCATCAGTACTACTGACTAGCATTGATGATGTTATCTACTTTGGAGAAAGAAACATCTTCAAGAAAAAAAAAACAAGCTCAGAGAGCACCAAAGTTAGCTACAAATTTTAACTTAGCTACAAATATTCTCCTTTATTGAAATCTCACACTCTTTTTTTAAACTTCCACTTCAGGGTGCATGTATGATATCCTAAACTTAACCATAGTTTGGGAGTTCAAAAAAAAAAGCAGTGTTGTATTTGTTAATCTGTGTAAAAAGAGAACAATTTCAGAAATAAACCTCTCCTCCATGCAGGTAATGCTCTTACACTCTGGCCCAGAAACACACGTTACTGTAAACCAGCTCACTCTGACAGTTAACATACCATGTTCTTTGACCCTTATGCCCAAATAATGCCAACAGTCATCTAAAGCAGTGGTCTCCAACCTTGGCAACTTTAAGACCTGTGGACTTCAACTCCCAGAGTTCCTCAGCCAGCAAAGCAGTTGAAGTCCACAGGTCTTAAAGTTGCCAAGGTTGGAGACCACTGATCTAAAGGACAGCTATTTCTAAGGGGCTGAGGGAGGATTTCTTTGTGGTCTCCTATCCAAGTGACTGAAGGCAAAGCTGAAGATGGTCGTGATCTTGAAAAACAAAACTATATATTTTACTGTGATTTTCTCTTTCTAGATCACCCCCAACATACTTACATAAAAGACATACATCTAACCAAAGCCCACAATTTAGAAGCATGTTCCTTTTCTCCTCCTCCATACTATTCAGAGTCCTAGCTCTTTTCTTACCGACTCCCTGCTTGTCTTTCAAAGCTTTTCAGACAGTTTTGGGAAGAGTCTCTATTCACCACACTTACACGCCCCCTCCCCCCCAGGCAATTGGTTACGCTGCAAAATTCACTGCTACTCCAGCTGTCCATCATTTTCATGTTATCAGTGTTTCCAAATCCTATGGGGATTCCTGTAAGTCTAGAAGCATTCTGGTAAAATTAGATTGATGGACAGCAGGAATCATTCCTCTGTAATAGTCTCAGCCTGGAGCTTATTTTTTAAGTAGCAAATGCAGACGGAGAAAGTAAGTCTCATGACAGCCAAAGGACAGACTCCATAAGCACTGCACTGCTCATGGAGGAGGGAGCCATATTCACTAAATAAAAAACAGCTTTCTTTGGAGAGCATCAGCTGTAAGGGAGAAAGGCTGAACCTGGTCAGAGAGGAATTAGGGTTTCCATGCCAGAGATAGACAGGAGATGTAAACGTATCTTGGTGCATCCCAAGGTGGTGAAATTCAGTGAGTAAAGATGAGGCAGCCCAGTCCAGAAGTGGGGATCATGGAATTTTTTTAAAGAGATCCCACTTTCATAGCTTAGTTACAGGTTTGGCTAGGAACGTGCTTTCATAGTTTTCATGAATATGGTTTCACCCTGACTAGCACCAATGATGCATTTTGGAAATCTGTGTGGTGCTTATTTAAGAATGCCAGCCATGGAAATTTTGATAAAAAGGCACCAAGCAGCCTGTTCAGGGGTGGGTTCCGGCACTCACTTCTGCCGGTTTACTTGTGGGCATGCTGTGGGCATTTGACGCATGCTGTGCGTGCATGCATAATGCAATAAAATTGTTCTACACATGCGCAGAAACAAAAAACAAGATAAGCGCTGCCCGGAGAATTGGTTTGGGGGCGTGGCAGGCCTGGGTTGCTGCCAGTTCCAGTGACCCAGGCCGCCAAACCACTACCGGTTCGGGCGAACCAGTAGGAACCCACCACTGAGCCTGTTTAATATCCACTCATCTGGAAGGTGAATAAAATCAGATAGTATAGTATAGTATAGTATAGTATAGTATAGTATAGTATAGTATAGTATAGTATAGTATAGTATAGTATAGTATAGTAGTATAGTATAGTATAGTATAGTATAGTAGTATAGTATAGTATAGTATAGTATAGTATAGTATAGTATAGTATAGTATAGTATAGTATAGTATAGTATAGTATAGTAGTATAGTATAGTATAGTATAGTATAGTATAGTATAGTATAGTATAGTATAGTATAGTATAGTATAGTATAAGTTTATTTATAGGCCGCCCTTTTCCCTGAGGGGACTCAGGGCGGCTTACAACTTATGTAGGAGGGGATACATACAATGAGATATATTACATACCACTTGTACAAGCCTGCTGATGGCCCTTCAGCTATTCTGAAAATAAGCATTTCTGTCTTTGGGTATTACAATATGCCCTTGCTTAGCAAAGATTGCTTTGAGATTGTTTGAAATTACAAGGGGCACCCTAAAAGGTATTTATGACATGGTTTTGAAGTTTCAATGGATGTATATCCCACTCTGTGGTTACATGATTGCATTTTGGGCACTTGGCATTTGGCTTGCATTAATTGATGGTTGCAGCATCCTGTGGCCATTTGAACACAATTTTGGTGGATTTTGGCAATTTCTGGTACATATTTCCAAGAAGGAGAAGAAGGAAGAGGGGAAGGAGGGAGAAGGCGAGGGGGAAAAAAGCCTATTGGATAAAATGAATTCACTTAACAACCACTGCAAAAAGGTAGTAAAATTGGGTGTGATCACACAGTGACCCTCTTAATGACCACAACAACATACAACTGTAATTCTGGGCTCAATTATGGTTGTAGGTTGAGAACTATGTGTGTAAAGGTACATATATGCTAGTTGTTCCTGACTCTAGGGGGCGGTGCTTATCTCAGTTACATAGCCGAAGATGTCTTCATGGGCATGTGGCCAGCATGATCAAACGCCAAAGGCGCACGGAGCACTGTTACCTTCCCACCAAAGGTGGTCCCTATTTTTCTACTTGCATATTTACATGCTTTCGAACTACTAGGTTGGCAAAAGCTGGGACAAGTAACAGGAGCTCCCTCCGTTACGTGGCACTAGGGATTCGAACCACTGAACTGCCAACCTTTCTTATTGAGAAGTTCAGCTTCTTAGTCACTGAGCTACCTTGTGTGTAGAGGTAGCTCATTATAATTCTAGTTAACCTAAATGCCTTTGGATTGTCATTCAAGAGATCTTCCTTCTCACAGTCTAATTGAATCCTTTTGTAGTAGTTCTTTGGATCTCTCGTAAAAAAGAAATCACTAACCTCAAAGATGAGATTCACCTGAATATTAACAGTTTTTGGATGACAACCTGCTAATGCTTTTTGCCATTCCTTAAATTTCTCCATAAAGTTTTTGCTTTTACTATAAACTGTCTGAAGTTTAGACTTCACTTATAAAAATCTACAGGGAATTTCACAAAGATACCCCTTCCCTCCTCCTGTGGTTGCTTTAAAGTTACAAAAAAGGTATAGAAGAAAAAAAAATTAAAAGTGGGTCAGCAAGAAAAAATGAATTCCCACTTTGCATTAATTTGTAACTAAACTTTTGTCTTCAAAGTATAAATTATTTCTATTATAAAAATTGGTTAAAATATGTAAGAAGTTGTTTTGCTGAATTTGAAGTTTAAAGGGTATCTCTTTTCTTTTAATCTTTTATTCCTGCTTGTATAGAAATAAATGCTTAATTCCGATGATAAAAATACGTGCAACCCCTTTCCAAAATCTTTTGCTCTCTGAAGTTGAGGTTCTTATTTGATAATTGCATCTATAATTAATACATTGTTTTAATTGTTTATCTTTACTTGTGTCCAAATTTTGCTAGGTAGATCTGCTTCTCTTTATATTTTAGTGAATAATTGAGTCGACTCATATATCATTCTTTTGCTGGAGTTGGAGCAAGCATAGACTACACAACAACTCCAATTATACCAATATTTACTCTAAGGGTCAATAAAAAGCTACTCAGAAAAGTAGTGTTTCCATTTTGTAAGTTTGTTTTAAAAATTAAGAATATTTCTATTTCAGCCTTTTGATATAGTTGGTATGCACCCATTTTAGAATATGTTTCTGTAGTGTGTTGGTTCAGCATAGACTGTAAGCAAAATTGAAACCTTTCACCTATTTCACAATGTGCCAATTTACATAGCATCACTGTATTCAGAAATGGACAATGTTTTACTGAGTATTACTAGTATCCGGGACTCAATCCAATTAAAAAAAAACAGGTTGTGTTATTTTCTTTAAAAAAAGAACTATTTTGTACTTGATATTAGTACTAGTATTTACTTTATCTCCTCCCACCATCTGCTGTTTTGCCACATCATGGATGATAGGGTTTTCAGATTGGATGGCACTTAACATGCTATTGAAAAAGAGGTTCTCTCAAGTGTCCTGATGGTGTTTTATAACATGGCTAGATTAAAATCTTCAGGATATCCAGTTGCTGAAGAGCCAAGGTGGCGCAGTGGTTAAATGCAGCACTGCAGGCTACTGCTAGATCAGCAGGTCAGCGGTTCAAATCTCACCGGCTCAGGGTTGACTCAGCCTTCCATCCTTCCGAGGTGGGTAAAATGAGGACCCAGATTGTTGGGGGCAATATGCTGACTCTCTGTACACCGCTTAGAGAGGCCTGAAAGGCCTATGAAGCGGTATATAAGTCTACTGCTATTGCTATTGCCATACAAGAAAAGAAATTCAAAGGTGCAAAGACAGAATTATAACAGAAACATGACATGTAGGAAGCATGGACACAACAAAGCTCAACACAGTGAAAGATTAAATGAAGCAATTATGAATTGAGTGGACTGGAACCAGACATTTTCTGTCAGAAGATCACACTGGTTATTAGGGCATGAAAGGTAAAAAAGGTAAAGGAGTCCCTGCAGATATTACTCTGCTAGTTGTTGCAGAGTATGAGGCAGTGCTCATCTCCCTTTCATTGAGCCAACACTGTCAGAAGACATTTCCATGGTCATGTGGCCAGTATAATGTCAGGGAATGCTGTTGTTTTCCGAACAGTATAGCGGCAGAAGTGGTACCTATTTATCTACTCACCCTTGCATGCTTTTGAACTGATAGGTTGGCAGGAGCTGGGATGAAGCTCACTGTCACGTGGTACTCGGATTTCAAATTTGGGCTGCTGACCTTCCAGCTAACAAGCCAACATCTTAACCGTGCTGTTATCGTGCTGCCCATTAGGGCATGAAAAACAAAGAAGAAATGGTGTTGCTTTTATAATTATGAAGGACATAGCAAGAATAGTACTTGGCTACAATGCAATCAATGATCAACATGGAAGTTTGGGAATGGTAACAAAAAATGGACCTTTTTGATCGTAGAGCGGTTTTTTGCCCTTTGGAGCCTTCAGGGAAGCCTCCTGAAGGCCTCTGAAGGCTTCGGAGCTCGAAAATTGGCCCTACGGACAAACCAGAAGTCACCATTCCCGAACTTCTGGATCCCCCGTAGGGCCGATTTTCAACCTCCAGAGCCTTCAGGAGGCTTCCCTGGCCCTATGAGCAAATCACATGGAAAGAGAAGAAAGTAAAGAAGAAGAAAGAGAAGAAAGAAAGAGAAGAAAGTAAACTGGATGTCAGAGCAAACTGGAAATGGCCAAGAGGAGAAGAGAAGCCAAAGCTAAGAAAGGCAGATTTCTCAGAAAGGAACTTAACAGTTTCAGAGAGCTGTTAAAGACAAAAAAGCAGTATTACAAATTCTGTCAAGATGCGGAAGATGGGCACAGACATGGAAAAATAAGGAAAATCTTTCAAAAGGTCCCTGAACTCAGGAGGTTAAAACCTCAGGCTGGTATGTTAAAGGATGCCAATCAACAGATAACCAACTCAAAGGACATCAAAGGAAGATGGAAAGAGTATGCTGAAACACTCTACAGTAGAGATGATAATACCTAGGATACCTTAGAAGATATTCTTTATTTTACAAGAACCTCTAGTACTAATAGTTAGATCACCACTCCAAGCATTAACAAGTCGCAAGGCTACAGGAATTAATGGAATACCCACTGATCTATTGCAAGTGACAGAGAAGAAAATGCAAAGGATCTGCAAGCCCTTGTACTAAAAAAAAAGGGACTAAAATTAAATATGAAGCACAGACTAAACTAATGACAGCAGACAGAACAATCAGCCTTAGAATCAACAATGAAGATACTGAAGTAGTGTAGAGATTTATCCTTTTAGGATCAACCATGAACAATAAAGCAACATGCAATTAAGAAGTACAGCACAGGATAGCACTTGGAAGAGCAGCCATGAAGGTCTTGGAAAAGACCTTCAAATGCTGTGATGTGTCTATGCTTATAAAGATCAGCATGCACATATATGATAGTTATTACCACTGCTACAGGAATTAGTTGGTGAGAAATAAAGGAGCCACAAATAAAAATGCTATGTTTTCTGAAGCCAAATTGGTAAGTTTTGTGGTAAGTTTGTCCTCCTGAAGGCCCCTGAAGGCTCCGGAGGTCGAAAATCGGTCCTACAAGCAATCTGTTCCTGAACTTCCGGTTTGCCCATTTTTTCGCGCTTTGGAGTCTTAGCCTCCGGAGGGAGAAAAACAGCCTCAAAAGAAGGCCGAAGTCAGCTGGCCAGCATGCACATGCACGCTGGCCAGATGACAGGGCAACACCTTGCGTGTCCTAACAAATAGCTCTGTGTGCCACCTGTGACACGCGTGGCATAGGTTCCCCATCACGGTTGTATAGCTTCTGGAATTAAAATGAAGTAGGAGTCCAACTTATCAATTTCTCCCACCCTGATGATTTCTTCATAGCTAACATTGCCTTCAGACTACCAAAACCAGGCCTATATACACGGACATTACCAGATGGAATTCAATATACAGAAATACATTTTACTATGTTTTTGCTAAAAGAAGGTTGAGGAACTCAATTACAACATCAAAGACATGATCAGGTGTTGACTGAAGAGACCATGAACTGTTTGTGTGCAAACACCAAGTTAAGCTAAAGAAGAAGAAAGCTAGTCAGTTTCCACAAGGTGATCTTGAATTTATACTCTCATTTCCAAGGAGAACATCATGAATTGCATTGTAGCCCTGAACCTCACTGAAAAAATACCCAGAGGAATTATGGAATGAATTTAAAGAAGTAGTTAAGGATTCATATGGGAAAGGCACTGACAAAATATGAAGAAAGAAAGAAAGAGAAGAAAGTAAACTGGATGTCAGAGCAAACTGGAAATGGCCAAGAGGAGAAGAGAAGCCAAAGCTAAGAAAGGCAGATTTCTCAGAAAGGAACTTAACAGTTTCAGAGAGCTGTTAAAGACAAAAAAGCAGTATTACAAATTCTGTCAAGATGCGGAAGATGGGCACAGACATGGAAAAATAAGGAAAATCTTTCAAAAGGTCCCTGAACTCAGGAGGTTAAAACCTCAGGCTGGTATGTTAAAGGATGCCAATCAACAGATAACCAACTCAAAGGACATCAAAGGAAGATGGAAAGAGTATGCTGAAACACTCTACAGTAGAGATGATAATACCTAGGATACCTTAGAAGATATTCTTTATTTTACAAGAACCTCTAGTACTAATAGTTAGATCACCACTCCAAGCATTAACAAGTCGCAAGGCTACAGGAATTAATGGAATACCCACTGATCTATTGCAAGTGACAGAGAAGAAAATGCAAAGGATCTGCAAGCCCTTGTACTAAAAAAAAAGGGACTAAAATTAAATATGAAGCACAGACTAAACTAATGACAGCAGACAGAACAATCAGCCTTAGAATCAACAATGAAGATACTGAAGTAGTGTAGAGATTTATCCTTTTAGGATCAACCATGAACAATAAAGCAACATGCAATTAAGAAGTACAGCACAGGATAGCACTTGGAAGAGCAGCCATGAAGGTCTTGGAAAAGACCTTCAAATGCTGTGATGTGTCTATGCTTATAAAGATCAGCATGCACATATATGATAGTTATTACCACTGCTACAGGAATTAGTTGGTGAGAAATAAAGGAGCCACAAATAAAAATGCTATGTTTTCTGAAGCCAAATTGGTAAGTTTTGTGCACTATGATCAAAATAAGATGATGGGCAAAAAATTGTTTCATCAATTGAGTCTGCAAAGCAA
This sequence comes from Thamnophis sirtalis, assembly GCF_051295495.1. Classification (NCBI taxonomy): domain Eukaryota; kingdom Metazoa; phylum Chordata; class Lepidosauria; order Squamata; family Natricidae; genus Thamnophis; species Thamnophis sirtalis. The sequence continues at coordinate 115,383,163 of NW_028261386.1, read as the reverse complement.
ATAATGGCACCTACCAGTAAATGTATTCTATAGTATCAGCAGCGTAAGTTTTAAAATTTGCAATAATTCAAGCTAACTTGAGGGAGAGTCAGTGTTTCACAATGAACAAGCAGTAACTGCACATTTATTCCTCAATGAATTGACTGAAGGAATGGATTTCATGCTGTTAAGAATAATAGCAGGCTGGCTAACACATCTGTGCAGATATTATCAGTTTTGTATATGTCCCTTATGGCTTTCCCCCCTGCTCACTCAATTTCTCTCTGGTTGCTTATTAACCCTTTTAAGAGGTGTTGCAATTATTAAAGGCATTACAGATGAAAAGCTTAACTGGGTAACTAAGAGAGTCATATAACTTTAGAAAACCATAGGGATCAAGGATATGACTTAAGGTATATGATCAAGTCCCCTTTTCCTCTCCCTGAACAGACTATACAACAAAGTATACAAAAGTAACATAAGTAAAACAAAGATAAATGATCAAATAAACACACTTGTTGTACCCAGAGCAGAAGACTGCTTTCTCTTCCCTTCCTCATTTTGCGTGGACATTCTCTTCTATTGAATTTTAGAATTTTAGAGCTCACTCTGATCAGAATTTTTATTCCAAAAGCGTGCAAATTACAGCTAGTACCAATCAGCATACTGAATTGATACATAAGCTGGTATGAATTAAATATTGTTAAAAAAAACCTGAGTACGACGACTAATGCTAATGATGACTGGTCCAAAACGTAAAGGAACAGGGACATTTTTAGGCCTCAAGTGGAGGGCAGGGAGAGAAGCAAACCTGCTATGAGGTATTCCCTAGCTCCACAGTTACCACTATAATTAAGAGATCAAGCAGCTTTAAGCCTTTGTGGAACCTTTTTATATTATGGCTTCTTACTCTCTCAGACATATTTCCAGTAATCAATGAGCTTGACTCCATCATCAATAGAATATTGGACAAAAGTGACTATTCTCTGTATTTTGTATACAAAGAAGGCCATTAGGTTAATAATGACTTTCTGAATGGGTCACAAGAAGTGTTAGCAGGTGTACTTATCACAGATCCCTACCTCATGTCCTCTGTCTTGCACAGGACATGACTCACTGTCTGCTTCAGAGAACGATCCAGACTCATCGCTAGAGTTTGTTCCATAGGATGGCTCACATTTTATCTGGGGTCTGACTTGGCTGTATATTCCATCTCCCATCATGCTCGTCTCCTGATGCTCAGTGGCCAGGAATCGAGCTCCTTGAGAACAGGGGGAAGATGAAAACTCACACAGAGGCAGGCTACAGGGAGAACCACCGCTGCCATCCTCTGCATAAGAGTAGGAGGAACATGAACTGGAGGTCCTTGTTCTGGTTTCCAGAGGAGGAGACCGAGGACAAACTTTAATTGGCACTGGGCAGCTGGTGTTGGGTCGCATCCGTCCTGGGAAGTGGTCAGCTGTTTGTCCAATATGGGCATAGGTCTGGCAACTGGGAAGAGATTGGCTGCTTCCTGCCCACAGACCTTTTGGCACAGTCTCGGTGAGATCTTTATCCAAGCTGCTCATGCCAGAATATGAATGCACCGAAGTGTTTACTTGGTCACAAACATTTGAAGAGAATATAACAGTCCTCCTGTCCACTTCACCTTCCTGCTTACAAAGACCTTCAACAAAGCCAGGACCTCTTAGAGGTGATCCCACTGTAAAACTGGAAGCATCCTTCTGAACACCTTGGGAGAGCCCATAACTGCCCACAAAAGGGACATAATCAGCTTTATGGTCACCCTGAGTTGTCCCCTTGTCAAAAGGGCATGCTGGATTTCTGGCAAAGTGCTGTTGGGAAGTACTTGGGAAGCCATCTACGTCTACAGTTTTTGTTCGGTTGAAGAAAGATCTTAGGCAGGAAGGAGAGGAACTATTTTTAGACCTTCCAGATCCATTGGGACTTGGCTGCTTTCGGTCCATTTCAATATCCTCTTCTTTATCCCTGACACCAGTCTCATCTCCAGAGAGGCAAAGTGTGATGTTTTCTTCATTGTTTTCCTCATTCCTAGGCTCACTTTTAATTTGCCCGACACCAAGTTCTGGTTTGAGGTCATCACCTGAACCTTTTTCGTTGAATGTGCTTGTGAAACCTGAGGTACTAACGTGTGATGCGTTGTAGACATTCTTGGTACAAGCTAGCTGGTATTTCTTATACCTGGGGTACCGTGTTACTACTTCTTTATCCAAACTATCCTTGCCATCATCCAGTATTTCAGGGTCTGGCAGCATCCCTTCCTCCTTACTGGCTCCAGACGTGGCGGGTTCAAAGTCAAAGGGCTCCGAGTGAATTCTCTCTCTTGAGCAAGATATCTTTGAAGTCTCTGACTCCATAGTTTCTTCCTCTTCTCCCTCCGAGTTCTCATCTTCATGCATCCGCTGATAGGTGAGATCCTTTTTGCACAGGAACAGGCCATCTTCATTGTTCAGCAGTTGGGTCTGGAGGAAGCTGAAGCAGGAATCCTCCAGGTTGTGCATACGTAGAAATTCGGCACAGTGGATGACCTCTTGTATGTTCTCTCTGCTGAGTAATAGCTTAGCGGTGTAGGCAAACTGCAACAACGGACCAAATCCCTTGGCAGTGACCTGCAATGAAAAACAAAACAAAACAAAAAGTAGGGAAATTGCCAGCATTACCTTCAGCATTGCAATTTTTCCAAACCCCTCTAGTATATTAGTCAGCACTGGAAAACACCTCTGTTAATTAATTATTTTGCCCTTATATTTTCATGTAATAGAACGATCTAAACAATACATTCAACAAATGATTCAGGGACAATGAGATTTCTAGCACTTGCCAAATAGTATTTGGTCTAGGAACATCCTGGATGTCAACTGTCAAGTGTTTCATTAGTGTGTAACTATCAATTTTATGATGTTTCTCTAAAGCAGGCTTTTCAATTAGAATAAGGTAGATCAGCTATTACTAAATCTATTCTTTGAAAAACTATAGAGTATTTTTCAACTGAAATTGCGTATACAATATTTAATTTTTATTCAGTTTAGCTGGGTCAAGTTCTCTATTGCTAGAAAAAAAAACTTTAATTAAGTGGCTCTTCAAAAAAAGTCAGGATCCTTGGGAAGCCTGTTGAATCTAATCTGAGTAAGTAACAAGAATAATTCTCACTGTGCCTGTGACATTTAATCATGTGTTTAGAAAGATAATTTGGAGGTCAATTTCTCCATCGGCAATACGCCTAGGCTGCTACCACCATTACTAAATTAGTTCTGGAGATACAGCAACCGTTTGGCAGACTGAGTCAAACCAGCCAAGTTTCTAATTTCAACCCCCGCTGCTCCCCCTGAATAATTTTTTTTTGATTGACGTTCCCTGTGGAATTTTATCTCCCGAGAATACAAAACACGGCCTTGCACTTACAGAATATACCCACTAGGTGGAAGAACTGCAAAAGAAGTAAGCTGTCTTCTAATGTATTTTTAAACAGTACAGTACTTTCTCTTGATGAGGTCTACGCAAAACATTTCACTGACTCAGAACATTCCACTGTGCATTTTTCACTCAAGCTGAGTCAAAGCTTTCAGGCCGCTAAAACTGTAGCATTTCAGACATCTGCTCCTTGTGTTTTGCTCCAGAGGGTTTTGCATGCAATCTCTTTTGGAGGAATTGCCACACCATCATCATAGACACAGCTGCTTGCTCTTCTACATGAGGCAAAAATCTGAAGGGAGGCAGGAGCAGGGAGCTAATTCCCTTACAACAGGCACTAGGTATGATTATTATTATTTTGAAGCCCTACATTAGGAAAACCTACAGATTCAAGAGAAGCCTTTTAGCAAGGATTTTGGAAACAGTTGAGACCAGAGCTATGGTGGTTCAAATATGCAACTTCCATAACTATAGACAAGCAAGGCTTCCTGAGAACTACAAATGTTCATTAGCCAAAAGCTTTGCGAAAACTGATTTGGCTCCATCAATGTGCTTGTCTTTAGAATGCTAGAACAAGAAAACAGACATTTGAGGATTATAAAGTGGTTATAAGGGAGGAGTTTAAAACTGTACATATTATATGTTTATAATGTCTGCGGCTGCAGAACCGGATTGTCGGTCGAGATGTCCCGCCACCACGACAGGGACCAGGGGAGCGGGCAGGGAGGTGCAAGGACCCCCAAAAGGCCAGGTGGAGCCAGTGCATGCACACCAGACAGCTGATTTTTGTACGTTGCATGTGAGCCAGAAACCAGAAGACCAGGTGGCCAGTGCGCATGCACACACCGGAAACCAGAAGATAATATGCTTTTCCAATTTCCGGCATGTGCGCATGTTTCCGTTTTGGCACTTGACCAAGTGGCCAACAATGGTCTACAGTATTCATGTTGCAGGTAAATGCATGGATTTTTAATTTTTTTTACAAAAAATGCATTAAAACCAATACTTCAAAGGCACTGAATTGTCAGGTCTTTTAATCAATAAATTAGATTTTGATGTCTACCCAGATTGGATGGATTCCTATAATGTAAATTAAATCAAAATATGATTAGATGATTTTGGTTTAGAACGTTGGATGAACCCTGCCATTATGGTTTAGAAAAAGAATAAACTGTGACTTTATTTATGTAATTATGTGTAAACATGGACATTCTAACTTGGCATCTGAACCTTGAAAAGTGTCCATTCAGGAGCAATATGTCAAAAAGCCTCCTGTCACATCTTTTTACTGTTAATCTCTATGAATTCTAGGACACCACTTCTTATGTGAGAAAAAAAGTTTCAGGAACACTGAAATCTCCATTAACTTAATTTAGATTAGCTGTAATTCAAGCAACCCTCCCTTTTATAGAATCATAAACATCTACATGGAACCCATATACTGTAGTTCTTCCATATTGCTAGATGCTCTTGTCTACACCAAGACATAGAAAGGTAGGAGCTAAAAGTTCAAATTCTTATTCAGTCAACAAAGATTTTGACTGTCTTAAACAAACTGCTCAGTTTCTGTTTGCTTGCAAGGCAGCTGAGATGACTAAAATGAAGAAATGCTATAATGATATCCTAACAGTAGAAGAGTTATAGAAATTTATACTTCTTGAGCTAAACAAGTCTGATAGCTCAAAAATGTTAGGTTTTTCTATTAGATTTTACTTTGATTCAATGAAAAGTCCTGTGCCTAACTCATATCCCTATGAATGTTCTTCTTTTTCAAATATGTAACTCTTCAAATTTCTTGCGTCATCTTCGGTTAATATTTACACAAAATGTGGCATTGAAGTACAAGTGGCTTTCTGGTGTAAATACTTAATGCTAAATTTGTATGCCTGCATTAAGCCCCAACTTTTATTCTCTAGAATATACTTTTTTTTTTACCAATGGCCTGAGTAGGCATGATGACAAACCTGCAATTTATTTAATAAAATAAAATTCTAGAAGTATCAGATTTAGTGAGAATTAACTCTGCTACTTTTCACATACCTCATCCTTAGACTTTGAATGTCACTTGCTTTTTTGCTTTCTTTATTAAAAGGACAAAATGTTGGTGTAAGCTTGGCATATATGCGTGTATCTTTGCATTTTGTATTCTTAGTTTTAAAAGTTGCCATGTACATTATCAGCTCTCTAGTAAAAGTGACAGACAGATGTGTCTGGCACTTCCAAACGCAGAGCTGCTTGGATGCAAACTTTATCACGTAATTTTTGCAGATTGCAGTTAAATTGTTTGTTTTTAACAAATATAGGACATTTATACCCAGAGGAAAGAATACATAAACTTTATGAGGATGAACAAGCTATTTAAAAAACAAAAAGAAAATCTTCATTAGGCTAGAACAGTTTTGGTGACTTTTAAATTATGCGTCTCAAACTGAATTACCATCAGTTCCAGTATCCTTTGGCAAAAGCAAACTGTATGATCACACTTTTTGCATAGATATAGATCACATTCCTGAACCCATGCCTCCAAGACCTATTGGAATTGCAATTCCTAGAATTCTCAGCAGCCCTGGCCATGTTGTTTGAGAATTCCAAGTATTGCAATGCCAATACTTCTGAACTAGGTTGGGCAGAGCAAATATATGGAAATGAATGATGGAAATACTACCAAATCAACAGTACTTCTTTCTCCTAAATTCAGAGGGCAGGGTAGTTAGGAAAGTCAGTAAGTCTTGATGGATTTCAAGGGCTTATATTTTGGAATAAACCAATAGTACTATTTTTCAACTTTTAAAGCCTAAACAGCAAGAGGGCTGTTTATCAGAGGAAACACATAATTTTAAAAAAACCTCCGATGACTTAGTATTTGTTCTAGAGGATCCATTAGAATCCAGCCTGAAATTAATTCAAAAATTAGAAGAATATGGCGAAGTGGCAGGACTAAAGATCAATAAAGACAAAACAAAAATGATAACCAAGAACATGGCAAAAAAGCAAGAAGAGGAACTGGAAGTAGCAACCAGAATGCAAACAACTAAGAAAGTGAAATACTTGGGGATCTGGGTGTCGGCAAAATGTTCCACAATTAAAGACGATAATAAATTAGTGATACAAATAAAGAAAGATTTAGAAAATTGGAAAAATATTCAGTTATTACTCATGGGACATATAGCGACAATTAAAATGAATATTTTACCAAGAATCCTATTCCTGTTGCAAGCCGCATCTATTAATCCGGGTAAAAAATTCTTTCAAGAATTAAATAAAATACCCACTAGGTTCATCTGGCAGGGACGAAAACCTAGGATTAAACTAAAATCAATGCAAGACAGCAAGGAGAGGGGAGGCTTAGCATTACCAAATTGGGATTTATACGCATCAGCAGTAACAATAACATTGGTGAAGGATTGGATAGAGCTAAAGAATAAAATAATTTTGATCTTAGAAGGCCATGATCTGTAAGCAGGCTGGCATACATTCCTATGGGATGATAAAAATAAAACGCACAAACACTTTCAAAATCATTTAATCAGAAGAGCGTTATTGCAAAAATGGCTCCAAAAAAAAAAAAAATCCACTATGTAAAAATCCCAAATTGGCTATCACTGACAGAAAGGACAACTCACCCAAATTTTATAGATTTGAACAAAATGCTAAGATACAGAGACTTAATTGATAGACAGGGAAATTTAAAAACAATTGAAGAATTGGCAGATCAGAACATGAAAGTTGACTAACTTACCTCCAAATCAAAACTAAATACAATAAAGATACTAAATTATATGACGTCGAAACAGAACCATACGGATTGGATAAAATTATTCAAAGCTCAGATAGAAAGATGATAGGGAGAATATATAAATTTCTCCTGAAGTATAAAATGGAAGAGGAAATTGTGAAAGAACAAATGATAAAATGGGCGCAGAACTTTGGCTATAATATTGAATTAGATAAATGGGAAAAATTTTGGGGAATAAATTTAAAAATGACACTATCAGTCGCGTACAAGGAAAACCAGTACAAAATGTTTTACAGATGGCACCTGGCACCAACAAGGTTAGCTAAAATCTTAACAAATATCTCCCCAAAATGTTGGAAATGTGAATCAATACACGGAACATATTACCATTTATGTTGGATCTGTGAGGAGGCTAAATTTTTTTGGAAAAGGATCAAAAGTTGGCTGAAGGCAATAAGGGAAATAGAATGGAAACCTGAAGGGTTTTTTAAAATTAGGAATTATGTCAGTGAAATACAAAAAAGAAATCCAGTATTTAATACTACATATAATTACAGTGGCAAGGATTGCCTTTGCCCAGAAATGGAAAAACAAATTAATCCCAAGGTACGATGAAATAATAAGAAAGATTATGGACTGTGCCGAAATGGACAAACTAACAAAAGAAATCCAGGGAAAAGAAGAATCAGAATTCTACCAGATATGGGATAAATATAGGTGGATGGAGGAAAGAAACAAAAATCAATAAAGGAATACAACAAAACTCAAAAAAAATAATAGTTATGAGTAAAATAAGAAGGTTAAGAATGGTGAAATCCAAACGAAATACAATAGAAGGGGAAATAATATAAGGTGAGCGGTATCGATTGATAATTGCTATTATAAAGAACAGGAAGTTCCTGTTCGTATTGTATTGTATAAATGTGGTGTACATCTAAATTTTGTGTGTGTGTATTTTACATGTGTGTTAATAAAAATCTTTTAAAAAAAAGAACCTTTCTGGATATTAATGATCTAAAATAACAGCCTCTTGGTTGGGGGAACCAAGTAGGGAGCCTTCTCTCCTGCTACCTTCAAGAGTGCAACTCCTTTTGAGGATCACACTTGTCTATTTTCAGAAACCAGGATCAAGACCTTCTTCAGCTATTGGTAATATATCCTGATGTATTTACTGGATTTTAATGGTCTACATTTTAAATGAAAGATAAAAAAACTGAAAAGCTAAATAAGTAAACAAATAATGAGTTCTGCAGATTCATTTCTCGTAATCTACTCCTGCTTCCCAAGTGTACTTCTTTTACTTTTCCTCCCACTTAATTTAAATCCTGGAGACTGGAGTCCTTCTGTAATACAATCTAAATAACCTTCAAAGAAGCTAATAATATTATGTAGTCGGGGTAAGACTCAAAATAGGGACCATGATGTCTGAGGAACTACAAAGGAATATCCAACATAAGTAGTCCTTGACTTATAACCTTTCATTTAGTGATGTTCAAAGTTGCAACAGCACTGAAAAAAGACCAACTTCCAACTCCTCCCTTGGTTACATGATCAAAATTTAGGCATGTATTTATAACAATTACAGCAACCCAGGGTCATGTGATCACCAATTTTAACCTTCCCAGCTGGCTTCTCACAAGCAAAATCAATGAGGGGATGCTGGATTCGCTTAATGACTGTTTTTTTCACTTAACTGTAATTATTCACTTAACAACCGTGTCAACAAAGGTCGTAAAATCAGGTGTAATTCACTTAAGAACTGCCTTGCTTAGCAATGGGAATTCTGGTCCCAATTCTGCTTGTAATTTGAGGACTACCTATAGCTGGTCATGTATTTCACATAAGAATGGACTAGTGAGTTGCCTCAATAGTTGCCTATGTGTCACACCGGGAAGTACTGTGTATTACCTAGGCCTGTGATGGCGAATCTATGGCACATGTGCCACAGGTGGCACGCAGAGCCATATCTGCCAGCATGTGAGCCATCAGCTCCAGTGCCCATGCATGCGCTGTCCAGCTGGTTTTCAGCTTTCTGGAAGGGTGGGGGCGGCTGTTTTTGCTCTTCCCAGGCTTCGGGAAATCCTCAGGAGCCTGGCAAAAAACAGGCCCAGAAGTTCAGAAATGATCCGTTTCTAGCTTCCGGTGGGGGGCAGGAGAAGCCATTTTCACCCTCCCCAGGCTTTGGGAAAGCCTCCGGAGCTTGGGGAGGGCAAAAAACAGGTCCAACAGGCCTACCAGTGGTAAATCTTGAACCGGAGTCAAATAAGATGACGTGATGGCTGAACAATCAACTGTTTATTAACTAGGCAACTCAACATTAACAGACAACAGATTACCTCAGGACCCCGTATGACAGCTATTTATACCGTAGCTGTCAGATGGGCATCCCATCAGATAACAGCTTTTGTCCCGCCTGCTGGCAGGCGCGCTTTAACCAATAGAAAAGACTTCCGCAGAACTTAACAAGCGCTGGTCATAAGTCCGAGGACATAACAACCAGAAGTTCATTTCCAAACTTCCGGTAGGCCCCTTGGGCTCATTTTTTGTCCTCCCCAGGCTCTGGAGGTTTTCCTGGAGCCTGGGGAGGGTGAAAACGGACTTTCCTGGAGGAAATACAATGCTCAACTTGGAGGCAAGGAGTGCAGTGCACGGGGGGGGGGGATGTGGGGTGTGTGTGTTGCCCATGCATACTCATGTGGGAGAGGCTTTGCATTATGGGTGCTGGCACATGTGTGTGCTATTGTGCGTGCGCGCGCGCATTTTTGGCACCCAACAAAAAAAAGCTTAGCCATCGCTGATCTAAAGCAGCACATTAATATTTTTATCAGCAAAGTTCATCTGAATGGTTTATGTAAATTATTTGACATCACATTGAAAAATGCTATTTTTTGTGAAATTATGTCTTCCAATAAAGAGTTCCCTAGTCAGAGTCTGATGGTAAACGTTGCTTGAGTAGTCAGGAAGATATAGATTTTGTGCTGAGTTTTAGGGAAAAAATTACTCTTGTATCATCTCCGTCATAACAAGTATATTAAGCTGGGAGGTAAAAGCTCAGTAATATAGAGATGATTAGGAAATGTGCATCTATAAAAATACCACTGAGGGTTTTAAAATAAGTGTATTCTTTTGCACTTGAAAATGTTATCAGTCTTGATTTTAACATTTTAAATAAGGGCAATCATGCCCTGCTATTGAACTGCAACACAGAGAAAATTATTAAATAGCTTATAGAGCACAGCAACATTCCGAGCCTGAGAAAATCATCTGGACTACAGAATTAAGATATTGTCAGAAAACGTTTCAATGTTCCACTTCACCAGAAAACAAGTGTTCAAAATAATTACTTAGCTGCAGCCTTATATAAAAGTTCTGCCTTTCTTTAAATCCTTCTATCAGCTAAAGCAGAAATTATAAATAATTTCCAAATTCTATTTGGGTAAATGTGGGGGAAAAAACATATTTCTTAGCTTAAAATCCTCACTAGCCATGAATTGTACTGCCATGCTGCCTTTTGTTCTTAGCTGTATTCATATTGTTAGACAAACAGAACTACAAAATTCGACTTTGATTTGATTGGCTCTTTGGTAGACTTCAGGAAGCTTAACTTCCTGAAAACAGTCACTGTATGAGGCAATCGCTAAGTGAGGACTACCTGCGGCTTTTGCTTTTGTTGTAATATTGTGACTTGTCTTTATGGTCGTGTACTGCCTTTATGATCTGGGTAGCCATATAAAACTTTATATAAGTAAGTGTTCCTTGGAAAATCATTTGCCTTTCATCTTGCATGTTGATGTAAAATTTTAATCTAATGTTCGTTAATCCAGACCTACTAGATGGTAATCAGCCAAAACTAATAAAAATTACACAAATAAAACAAAATCTAGTGGCATTGCCACTAGATTTATCTCTTGCATGGAAATGTTCAGGAAGCTGAAGATCTCATATATTTATTTTATTTATATCCTCCCTCATCTCATTCTTAGAAGTGACTCTGGAAGCCGAAGATTGATCAATACAAAATGTTAATATTGTTCTATATAATTCCATGATTGAACATTATGTACACTATTAGCTGATTACTACTGAAAAGGGCATCATTTTAGCTGAGTTTGCTCAACCAAGTGAGACAATATTGTTTGGATAAAGGACAGAAAGTGTAGAAGACTGTAGGTGTGTGAAAACTCAGGTTTCATCTGCTCTGTGAAGACTGTGCTCACTCTGCATTTATACTTACAGTGGATTATTGCCACAGTACAGTGAATCTCAAAGAAGGCTACAGTTCTGGCAGCCAGCATCATTATACAGCTGCTCATCTTTTTAACAGCATAAACAAACTTTTAGAAACACTCAAGGAAAATAACTGCAATTAGTGCTGACTGAATGAAATATGAACAACAAAATGTTATTCTGATTCATTTACTTCCATATGATGAAAAACATAACCTTCGGCACGATGAATCATCTTATGTTTAGTAATTAGAAAATTAATATCATGATTTAGTACCTCTTAACTAAGAGAGATTCTCATTTGGCAAATTTAGTAGCTTCATAATTTACTTTCGAATATCTTTTATTTTCTAATATAAGAAGAGGACTATGTACTGGGTTATATGTACTGTGACACAGCAGGTGATGTCATGAAAGATGTAAGTCATTTTCAGGAGTAAATTACTGCAAATCCAGTGAAAAAATATCACATCCATGTACATTCAGCTACATCTACAAACTAATTTAACCAGGCTACAAGAACAGGGAGGTAGGGACAGAGCAAGAAAGATTCATGTCCAACTATTTAGTTCTAATTCACATAGAGTACAGACATTTGACTTGGTGAGTATCCTTCTCTATTTTCTATAATCAAAGCCTTTTGGGTTAATTTTCCCTGCTTTTTTGGCAGATAGCTAGCTCCTCTCTTAAGTGAGTATCTTTTTTTCCTAGCACCTCTAGGAAAAATTGGCGCTTGTTTTTATGAACATAATTTATCATCTTGCTATTTACGTCTGAGAAAGCTTTATTTTTCTTGTTTCTGCCTTTCAGATATGAAAAAGAATCAGGAAGACTAAAAATTTAACAAGTATGTTTTCAAGCAATCATTCTAAAGTAGTGCACATAAATCAAACATGTAAGCTGGAATAAATGTCAGGATAAGTTGACTTCAGTACTTGGGAGGATTCTAATAGCCACACAAAACTCGGTAATTAAAGTTAATTTTTATCTTCTCTCATAGCTTTAATCAACCTTGTGACACTTAATATTCTTTGTTCATAAAATCCATTGCATAGGAGAATATCTTAGGGACATGCCTGCAGAAGCAGCAAAATGTATGTGGCTCTTGAATCATGGATTATGAAGCAACTTGGTTCATTTCAATTTTATTTAGATGTTTGCCTTTTTAAAACAAATAATATGAGTCATGGTGTATTTATAACTGAACTGATTCTGAAAAGGAAAATAAATCAAACTCTAAACAGCTGATGTTTAATGGCAAATTGAGATACAATGGGTTTAGGATGTGTTCACAGGAAAATTGGGCTATTTTACACTGATTACAAACCTGAAGGGAAAGCAACTTTGAACTGTTTTGGATAGTGACATATACATTAAATAAATAAATAAATACATTTTTAAAAATGAGGTGCTTCCAAATCAACAATCTTTAGGCCAGGGGTGTCAAACTCAATTTCATTGAGTGCCACATCAGGGTTGTGTTTGATCTCGGGAGGAGGGTATGTGTCCGGGGTGGGCGTGATCAGCTTGTGGTGGCCTGGGTGGGAATCTGTTGTCTCCAGTGGAGGAACGCGAGATCAGAAAGAGGGCCAAACCCTTGTCCTCCAGAGGAACCTCGTTGTCCCTCTCAGTTTTTAGAACCTCTTTGTAGGTGTGGCCTGCTTTGTGGGAGTGGCTTGCTAGCCACGTGATTGGGTGGGAGTGGCTTGCCAGCCATGTGATTGGGTGGATGTGGCCAACTTGTAAAATGTGGTGAAACTCACTTAACAACGCTTAGCAACCAAAATGTTGGCTCAGGAACTCTGGCATTGAAGTGTTTAAGTCTTAAAGCTGTCAAGTTACAAGACCCTTGCACCCCTAACCCTTTAGAAAAAAACCCCAGGGATGTTCAAACTTGACAACTTTAAGACTTGTGGACTTCAACTCCCAGAATTCCTCATCCAGTCATGTTGGCTCAGGAACTCTGGCACTGAAGTGTGCAAGTCTTAAAGCTGCCAAGTTACAAGACCCTTGCACCCCTAACCCTTTAGAAAAAAAACCCCAGAGGTGTTCAAACTTGACAGCTTTAAGACTTGTGGACTTCAACTCCCAGAATTCCTCCTCTCTTTCTTCAACTTGATGTGCGGACAGACAGGGGGAAGGACCTAGAACCGGTTCTAAATGGCACTGTAGATTTGTGAAACCTCTTCTATAGAAGAGGTTCCACAAATCTACAGTGCCATTTAGAACCTGTTCCAGATTAGAACTGGCAGGAACCCACCCCTGTAGCAGAGGTACCATAGGCTGGTCTATTGCTATTTCCAGGATGGCCCTGTGGGCTAGATGTAAGCACCCTGCAGGCCAGATCTGGCCTGCGGGCCTTGAATTTTACACCCTTGCTCTAGCCTATCAAAATAAAGGCATTCTTTGGCTATTTTCCCCTTGCTATTCGGTTCCAGAGTAAAAGAATGTTAATGAATGAATGTTAAGAATGTATCTTAAATACTCCTAAAAATCTATAAGTGCCATGCTTCAGAGAAATCACTCTTAACCAGAACCACTCAACATCAAGACAGTACAAGGCACTACAGAACAAAAGTTCTCTATACCAGCAGGACTATTGAAACCAGTAAAATGTATGCGGAGCTGACTTAGCATTTTTCTTCTTGAATGTTTCTTTTCTACCATTTGCTCTATTGTTTCTCAGTTCCTTCAATTTCCTCTTATTTAAGCCAGTAAATTCTCCACTGCTCTATCTTTGTTTGCCATTGTTTCTTTTTCTACAGTTTTTGTACCTCTCTCTCGAATCTCACTGCATGCTTATAAAAGACCATGATACAGTCTGAGAAATAAAGCCAAAATAGACAATTTTCTTCATCCAGGCTGATATACAAATATTTTGCTATGAATTAGGACGCAAGTCAAAAACCTCACTGTTGCATTTTCTGCACAGAAAGCCACTGAATCTTTTACAATCTGTGTGGCTTTCTTTCTTTTCTTTCTTTCTTTTTTACTCCCCTTACTTCAATCTCTTTGACAGCATAAGTAGGTCAAATATGGCTCATTCTGAAGAGTCATTGTTCCAGAGTTATACTGTACTTAGATTCAGCTTCAGCTCGGTGGCTTGCAATTTTATTCCATTTGGGAAGTAACTATGTCACCACTATAAATATTTCTAATTTTAGAATGCTAAAATGCATTGGAAGTATATTTCTATTAGAAAGACTATGTATTCTTAATGCAAATACAGAAAACTCTGGAATTATATATAATTTTATCTAGCACAGTGATTTCACCGAGATCTGCCTGTGAAGTAGAAGCTAAGAATTTCCCTTAAACCTAGGGAAATCTTTTTTTTTAAAGGCCAAAATAGGCAGATTTTAGAAATTGCAAACATTTATTTCCATCTTTCCTATTTTGTGTGTCTCTGTGTGTGTGTGTGTGTGTGTGTGTGTGTGTGTGTGTGATTTCATTATAACCTTCATCACTATGCGAAAGACAATACTATAAAACTAAAATTTAAATGTTTAAGAGTTCAGCGATAGTTCTGTGCTCCAGTAAGGGCTGGTGCATTGATCCCCACATCACTCCTGCATGTTTGAAAGCTACTCAAGCTACTGTTAATGGCATCTCCCACTCCATGGAATTGGGCAGGCTCAAGTGCACAAGGATAACCTCCCAGCAGAAGAAATATTTTCAGAAGTGCTGATAAAGAACTCAAAGGAATGGTTTTCAATGGGAGCACTTTGGGGGCAATTTAGCTTAGCTAATCCAATCTCAGCAAAACACATTTACCAGAACTACAGAAGCAGTCCAGCAGTTATTTCAAAAAAATTATAACAGGGACAAGAGCATGTTGAAGGGGCAGGGGAAAAAGAAATGGAAGTAGCTATGGCACTGTGCATTTCTTTATAGCAATAACATTCAAAGATTCTATATATAGGAAGCATTAATGTACAACATGAGATGGGATGGTGCAGTGGTTAGAATGCAGTATTGCAGGCTAATTCAGCTCACTGCTAGGAGTTCAATCCTGACCGGCTCAAGGTTGACTTAGCCTTTCATTCTTCCAAGGTCGGTGAAATGAGGACCCAGATTGTTGGGGGCGACATGCTGACCCTGTAAACCACTTAGAAAGGTCTATAAAGCACTATGAAGTGGTATATAAATCTAAGTCCTATTGCTATCTGTAGATAGCACCACAAAAAATGATACTAGCAAGATCCTTCTTTAAAAAAGGCTCTAGCCAACATCTGCTGGGAACAGGAAAATTGTTTACATGGAAGGAAAGAAGACATGAGTGGGCCAGATCATTTGATCGGGGTGGTATTACAACTGTGCTAGTTGAAGCCACGTCTTTGGTACAAAACAGGAGTAATTTAAAAAAAAATCACACCACACTTAGTAGATAGGGCAAAGTCACTGGTCTCAAAAAACAAAACCAAAAAATCTTACTAAATCATAATCCAAGCTAACACCAAGGCTGTTACTAATAAATAAAAGACCTTTGGGAAGAGTGCTGAGTACCAGATCTATTTTCAGCCTGCATCAGCAGCTGCTACCCCTGGATCACATCTTTATTCATACCCCAACACTATACGTAATCACTGGAGTGCTGCAACCAGTAAGATAATGAAAGAGCCCAGCATAAATCTGTTCTTGAGTGGAATGCTAAATGAGAAAAATAATACAAAAAGGGGAGGGGGAAATAAACCACATTTTCAAGTCATTAAGAAGAAAGACTTTGACATATGAAGTGTTGCAGCCATTAATAGCACTTATCATATAGAGTGGAGACAAAGAGACAGATTAATCAAACTGACAGAACCGGGACATTTTATGCTAATATGGTCTCTTGGGTTTTTGTTTGTATTTCTCTGTGCCTGAAAAAGTGATACTATTACAGGGGAGGGAACTGGAAAAACAACATGCAACAGATCATAAAAATTCACATGACACATAGCAATACTAAAAGTGTTGAAAAAGCAAATGTGGGGATCAGGGCAGAGAAACTGCTTGTGATAAGGACACAAACATGTTTAGGAATGCTTTATTTTCATATCTAACAACAGTTTCTCTCATTCCATCTCTGAATCACTGAAAAGACAAAGGAAGGCAAGAGATCTGCTGGTCAAAAAGACGTGCTGGAGGAAAGGCAGTTTTACTTATATCAATAATCTCATACTCTATAATAAAGGAAAGTTGTTAAAGAGTTTCACTATTGTTGTATTTTGAGAGCTGAAGGAGGCCATAAGTGAGAGGTAATGTAATTGCTTTGTATACAAGAAGTGCCAGGCTCCAGTGCCACTGTCTAGGAAACTAGTAAAGACTTCTGCAAAAACAAAACAAAAAAGGCTCATAAAGTAGTTGTCAGAAAAAACTCAACAACAAAATGAACTGGCTGAATCAATCATTTAATTTTGCATAAAGCAGCTTTCTCTGTAGTTTGTACTTCAAAAAGTAAGAAAGGAAGTGAAAAGCAGAGCCAATAATAATCTGATATCACAAAGTGATAGCATCTGGATTTGCTGTCCTCAAGAGCAGGGGTCTCCAACCCTCCAGGCCACTATTGCCAGTGGCTTATTTAGAACCAGGCTGTGTGAGCTGTGTGGCATATGTGTGTATGTACTGGCCCGCCGCTTGTGCAAGTTGAGCTACGCACGCCACCCTGCTGCTCACGTGACCCAGTTCCCTTCTCCTCCCCCACCAGGCTGCCAAGCCACAAAGGTTGGGGACCGCTGGTCTAAAGGTTTCGGAGTGTGATACCCATAATCCCTTGTTATTGTCCAAGTTGGTGGTGGTGGGGCATTGGGAATTAAATTCTAAAATATCCCGGGAGGAATAGATTGCGTCCACCTGATCACATCAGTGGGATTTTAGACCATGCATTTCATTTGTTTTGTTTTATTTTTTTAAGCTAAAGTTGAACTTCTTTTTGTGCAGCAAAATCCGCAATATTGACAGTCATGAACCCCTACGGATTTTCATTGTATGTCATACTTATTCAATCTTTGAACAAAACAAAATATACATCTTCAGAGAATTGAGTTTTATTGCTTTCACTTGAAGTATTGATGGAGGCAAACTGCCATTCTCCAAAGGCAAAGGGGGAAGGCAAGTAAAAGTAAGAATGAGCACCTGTCAAGTTAGTAGTGGGTTAAACAAATGGCGAAGACCTCAGTGAGAAATTGCTGCAGGCACATGATGGAATTATATTATATTAAGTCTGTAATATCAGCATCTAGCTATAGCTAGTAACTACAGCGTACTATGAACAGTGGCCTCAGGACTCATGTGGCTTCCAGCTCTCTGGAAATATCAAGTGTGTTTGTTCTTCTGATCACTACTGTTAAAAATAGATGATTCTATTCCCCACTACCGAGAGATGAAAAGCACATGAAATCTGTTAGGTAAATCCTATAATAATTTAACATATTTTAAAAAACACCCTCCTTAACTAAATTTCACTTTGCACCATGGCCTTCATATAGGTTCATATAGGTCAGTGATGGCGAACCTTTTCCTTGAATCCTGAACATGCGAACTACGATTGTAGAATATAAATACCGTAAAACATGTTTCCCAAAACACCTATATCCGTGATGGTGAACCTGTGGCGTGCCAAAATTGCATGTGTGTGTGCTATTGCGCATGCACATATGCCCAATCTCCCTGCCAAACAATGCATGTGCATGCGACCCCCCCCAAAACACATGCACACGCAACTCCCCCCCCCAGGCTCCGGAGGCTTTCCTGAAGCCTAAAGAGGGTGAAAATGCCCCCCTCAGCTCCCCGGAAGCCAAAAACGGATTGTTTCTGAACTTCCGGTTGGCCCATTGCGGTCATTTTTTGCCCTCCTCATGTTTCAGGAAAGCCTTCGGAGCCTGGGGAGGCGAAAAAGGGCCTCAAACGGGCCAAATGGAAGTTCAGAAATGATCTGTTTCTGGCCTCGGGAGGGCCTCTGGGGGGCCAGGAGAGGCCGCTTTTGCCCTCCCCAGGCTTCAGGAAAACCCCCCGGAGGCTGGAGGGGATGAAAAACAGCACCAAGGGGCCAACCGAAAATGTCCTCCCCATGTCCTCTGGAAATGTGAAAAATCAACTGACAGATGGTGTGCCACCAAATATGGCTCTGCGTGCCCCACGGATATAGGTGTTTTGGAAAACATGTTTTACGGTATTTATATTCTACAATCGTAGTTCACATGTTCAGGATTCAAAGCTGGAATTAAAAAGATTTTAAAGAATAGAGATAAATGAGACTCAAGAAAGTCACTGCCAATGACATAATGCTCTCCATGGAGAAAGAGGATGTGGTTCTTATAACGTACTTAGCGTGTGTGTGTGTGTTGTATGTAGGACTTCCTAATTTATTTTTAGCCTTCTGCCTTCCCCTGCTTCCCAACATTTCCAGTCTTCCAGTTATTTGTAATACCTTGAAATTAAGACTCATAGCTGTTCTATGGGCAATTATTGTGCTTTAATTCAATTAGCAGCTGACTTAAAGCAGCTTAAGTTGAGCTGGCGGCTTAAGTGTAGTTTTTCCTACGATTGCATTCTCACATTGACAGCATTTTTTACCTAAGGACCACTAATACGTGTTAACAGAAATTGAGCTGTTATTTCTCTTTCCCAAAGAGGTTATATCTCTGCCCTGGATCTATATTGTCTATATCACAAGGGGTCTTGCTGAAGCATGGAAAGAAGAGTGGATATGAGTGGGAAGATTAGGCTTGTTAGTACTAACAAATATTAAGTTAGTACTTAACAAATGTTAAGACAAATATATTAGGAACATTAAGACGTTGAAAGAAAGATGGCTCTTGTAAAGAAAAACCTGTCATCTAGCATAATTTAAGGTTACTTGAGCTGCATTTTGTTTCTTCTGCATTTATCCTAATAGATTGCTTAAACTTGATAATGCCCCATTCTTCCATACTTCAGAAGCTAAACTGGCAAGTTAATTTTCATTGCAGCCCTAGTGACAAAACAGTGTTGACTACCACAGCAGAGTATTCAGAGCCGAGGTGATACAGTGGTTAGGGTGCAGTACTGCAGGCCACTTCAGCTGACTGTGATCTGCAGTTCAGCGGTTCAAATCTTACCGGCTCAAGGTCGACTCAGCCTTCCATCCTTCCGAGGTGGGTGAAATGAGGACCAGACTGTGGGGGCAGGTTGCTGACTCAATTTGCTAAAAAATTTGTAAACCGCTTAGAGAGGGCTGAAAGCCCTATGAAGCGGTATATAAGTCAAATAAATAAATAAATAAATTCTAGGAGATGTATATTTGTCCTCTTGCACTTTTCTGAACTTTCTCGAGAAGAGAATCTCTTCTCTCCAACTTGAGAAGTTGCCTCACTCTGTGTGATGTGGTCAATCTTGAATCAACTAGGAAGGGAAGGCTAGGGCAAGCCTATCAATAGCACAGAGTTAAAATGTCTTGCTTGCATTTCTCCGCATTTACTACTAAGTTGAATAGTGCTTATGATAATTAAGATATGAGTTGTTAGAGCTGTTGTAATGAGTGGTCATTATCATTTTATTCTTCACATTTCTTTCTAAAACCTTGTAAAAGTCAGATGACCAGTAGTTTTTCCTAATAGCATACTCTACCATGTTTCCCTGAAAATAAGCCCTCCCCCAAAATAAGCCCTCCCTGAAAATATTGCAACATAACAGCAGCCATAAGGTGACCACACTTCTGCCTCCTGCACCTAAAAATAAGACCTCCCCAAAAATAAGGCCAAGTGCTTATTTCGGGGTGTGTGTGTGTGTCAAAAGAAAATAAGCCCCTGTCTTATTTTTGGGAAAACACAGTACGACAGTCTTTCTAAACTATATTTGGCAGAATGCTAGTGTCCCCCAGACCATGGGTCCCTAACCCCTGGATTGTGACCAATTACTGGGCTGTGAGCCATTCGAAACTGGGCCATGGAAGTGACAGGCAAATGCACGTGTGCATGCCCACTTGAGCAAGCAAGAAGTGACTGCATGTGCTCCATTTGTACGAGTGGCAGGTGCATTTGCCCAATGTTGGTGCAAATGAAGCTGCATGCACAAGTACTTGCCTGCCACTCACACAAAACCATCCCTCTCCTCTCCCATGCCCCTGATCTTCAAAGCTGGAAAGGTTGGGAAACTCTTTTCACAGAGAAAATGAAGCTTTAATTGAAAAGACACAGGAAGTCTGAACACCTTTTTTTCAGCATATCTTAGTGAAAGTTGATTTTCAGCCTGCATTAACAAGAGTAAATATCAACTCTGACTGAATAATATACTTTGATTCTTAAGACTTGCTTTAAAAAATGTCAGTCCAAACACTCTTGAAATATAACATACTGTGCAATTAATTCATCCCACTAATTTATAATTAATATACTAAAAGGGATAATAAAACATATTGACATGTTTTACAGGTAGACTTGTTTATTGACTGCCTTCTTTAATGACTGTTCAAAATTATGAATGTAAAAAAAAGTTTTGCGATGAATTGTCACGTTCACCACTGTCTCATCTCTAGTCACATGGTCATCATTGGGCATACTGCAATGGGTGCATATTTATGGTTGTTCCAATGTCTCACTGGTATATGATCACTATTTGTATGCTTCACAACCACCTTTCAACAAGTAGCGTTTAGAAGAATGTGGAAACAAAGTCACATGTTTTTCTTAATGATCAAAGG
This sequence comes from Thamnophis sirtalis, assembly GCF_051295495.1. Classification (NCBI taxonomy): domain Eukaryota; kingdom Metazoa; phylum Chordata; class Lepidosauria; order Squamata; family Natricidae; genus Thamnophis; species Thamnophis sirtalis. The sequence goes on along the minus strand of NW_028261386.1, from coordinate 115,362,128 downwards.
GGGAGTGAAGTCATACGCCAGTCATGGTTATGTGATTTTCTGCTTAGAGATCACAGCCCTAAGTGATGGAGTTACCAGTCTCATTTGTGGACACCTAAGCTAGGACTACATGCAGATACAATTGAAGTGCAGAATGATGCATGGAACAAAGGCACTGTATGTGACATAATAGGAGTATATTCAATTGGGCGTGGCATTGAATGTATGAATCTAATTTTTTTTTCTGTCTCTCATGATGTTAGAACTCAGGGTCAATCATTAAACTAAACTTGGAATGGTTTAGATCTGATTAAACAAGACAAATTATGGAACTCACTGTAATTACGGTAGATGTGATGAATAGCAATTTACACTTTTTCAAAAGGCAATTGGAAAAAATTAGTCTATGAAAAGCTATTTATTTTTATTGGTTTTTAAATATCTTTGAGCTCACAAGCAATATATTTTAAGCTCCAGTGCTAGGTAATAATGATTTCTAGCTGTCCATGTCTGTAAATTCCAAAATGGATCTGGTTGATCACTATGGAACAGATATCCTATAATACAAACACTGTTGATCTGATCCAATAGACATTCATGTTTATAATTCTATTTATGTAGTAAGTTTATATAAAGATATTGATGTTTTATTTTCATTTTCCCCTAAAGACTCAGCACAAAAGTTTATTATTATTTTTACCTCAGATGCATTCTAATTCAATTAGCATTTTTGAAGAATTTATTTATTAATTTCCCAAGGGCGAGGATGCATCACTATCCACTCAGCCTCACAACATATATCTGTAGGTAGGATGTTTTGTCCCAATTTTCTTTGCTTTACATGTCATTTTGCTTCTTGCTTCTTCCGAAAGTTAAAAAATATCCCACTCATTCAACTTTCCCACAAAGCAGGTAATTTTATCCAGGTCTCTCATCATCTGTGTCATGGACTGTTGGGTAATTTTGAGCTGCTTGATATCTTTCTCAAATTTCAGCAACCATAACTGGATGTAGTACTCTAGGCAAAGACTGACTAAGGGAGATTCAAGGGGAATTATCACTATCTTTAGGCACTCGAAAGATATGATCTTGCTTGCATTTGAGGGAGAAGGAATAAGTGCCTTAGCTTTCCAGGTGTCATTCTCATATTCAACAAATAACTCACTCTATTGGAATGCTGCTTTGACTGAAAAAAGCTCTTCAAGCTATAATGAGGGAAAATTAAGGTACTTAATTTCACGAAGAGCCTTCGTGGATAAAGTTTTCAACTGCAGACAGTTTGGAAATGCGAAAACATAGTGGTTAGTTCTTATTGCAAATAACACTACAATTGCATAGGGATTATTATTTCTCATTATCTGGACTGTGTGTGTATATTGACACACTCTAAAGCTGCATTAGCAGATGTTTACTAAACCTCCTAGAACTTTTTTCTCATTTACTGTAGTCAAGCCAGGTGTCATTCATCCTGTATTAATATGACTGAGTTTCCTTCCTAAAAGTACTGATAGGATTTATCTTATTTAATTTGGGCATTTCTCCATATTGTCAAGTTTATTTGGAATCTGGCATGGGCATTTCCACCGCACACTGTTTGCACGCCTTAATCTTTCACAATATAGTCAGAAAGTGATTTGTTATCATCTTTACTTTTGTAGAACTGAAAGCACCAGAGCAAAGAATACCAAAAGCCAATTAAGGTTTCCTCTATCTGCCTAGCAGGGAGAGCACAAAGGATGCTATTTAATCAGTTTTCCTGCTCCAAATAACTGCAGATCCTACAGTAATAAAAATTCTCTCAACCTCCAGCTCAATACAAAAAGAAAGTAAATTTTATTTTATAGTGCTTTATGTATAGTATGCGTTTGGCACACATTTAATGCATTTATCAGGGTGCTTGCAAAACAAAACAAAACAAAAACCCCTGATTGAGCACCAGGAAGGGAAGCAAAACTGCTGGTATGCAATTATTTCACCATTACAGCTTGCAAGAAATTTTAAATTCAGGAGGAGGAATTATAGTGACATGCCAGCAGTTTTGCAACCAGATGCTTCTCCCAATACATATAATCCTGATTACGTATTGTGCAATAATTGAAGCAGGCTAGGGAATAGATATATCCTAAACAATGCTTATAAACTGGCATAGGAACAGTGAAGTCCTGTATCAAGAGCGGGAGAAATAATAGCAGTTTTCTTGAGTCTAGGAACAAAATGGACTTTAGAAAACTTTGCATTTTACAAAAAATAGCATCTTTGGTTAGATTTGAAATAAATCTCAGCAGAGCAACCCACCCCCAAAAAACTCCCAAACTCATCTGATAGTTTGCTTTTATATACAGCAAGTTGAGAGTTGGTATAAAGCTCTTAAGCAGAGATGAATAATCTCATCTAGAAGGAAATGGTTACAGCTTTTCTATAGCCTACTTCAGATATGTCTGGACTATTACCCTTATTGTTCTTGAAGAAAGCCACAAAACATGCCTCTTTGGGAGGGCATCAGGAGACAGACAATCGTAATAGCCTGAATAGGTGGGTTGTAATTAGTTGTTATTTAATTATTAGGAAGTTGTATACTACTCAGAGTCAGTTGACTAGAGCAGCATATAAATCTAAACATATATAAATACAGGTTAGTCCTTGACTTAAGAACACAACTGAACCTAACATTTCTGTTGCTAAGTAAATTTTGCCCTATTTTACCACTTTTCTTACTACAGTTGTTAAATGAATCCCTGCAGTTGTTAAATTAATAACATAATTGCTAAGTGAATCTGGTTTCCCCATTGCCTTTGCTTGTCAGGACACTAAAAGTGATCACATGACCCTGGGACCCTGCAGCCATCATAAATAGGATCAGTGAAGTGCGGTCAGCTTTATGGCTGGTGAGGCACTTTTTAGACTTGTGGACTTCAACTCCCAGAATTCCACAGTCAGGCATGCTCAGTTCCGATTTAAAGCGACAGCATTTTTCCCCCTTGCAAAATAAGTTTTCCCATTTTTTTTCTTCTCCCTCCCCCTCCTTCCTCCCTCTCTCCCCCCTCTCTCAAACAGACACACGCACACAGAGAAATTGGATCCCTCTCTCACTCATTCACTCTCAAACAAACACAACTGCAGAAGTTGGATTGGATATATTTTCCAAAGGCTTGAAAGCAGCTTCTCTGCCATACCCCCCCTTCCCCTGCTGCTTTCCGATCAAACTTTTTGAATTCCTCCCCCCTCCCCACACACGCACCTTTTCCAGCTGTTTCAGAGACGATTTCAACTCTGCTTCTGCCTGCCCTGCCCTCATGAGAGGCCAGAGCTCTGAGTCAGACTGAGCTAGTTGCTCCCAGAGAACTCTAAAAAGCCTCTAAAAATGCCCTCTACAGGAGGCGAGAGAACACGTGCCTCCTTTGCATACGAAATTTTTTGCTTGTTAACCCTTGCTTAACTCTTAAAAGGTGAAAAATTGCTTATGCACAGGAGGTCCCTATTTCTCTGGCCTCCTCCTATAGTTAACACTAAGCACTGTTCCAAGTCACTGTGAATCTGGTAGCAACTACCTTGGCTTTAATTATTTTTAAAAAATTCTTTAAAATTCTTTCCTTTTCCTCATGACTGGTGAGGCCACGCCTTCCCTGCCTCTAGTGACTGCACGTCCCTGAATAGGATGCAGTTGCCAAGCAATTGAATTCTGATCATATGACCATGGGGATACTGCAACAGCTACAAGTATGAAAAACAGTCATGTCAGTTTTTCAGTGCCGTTGAACTTTAAATAGCCACTAAATCAGGGGCGTCAAACTCTATTTCATTAAGGGCCACATCAGGGTTGTGTTTGATTTGATGAGGTGGGTGCGCCAGCTCTACGTCAGTCGTGCTGGGGGTGTCTGTGATGGCCTGAGTGCTCTGCAAGCGAAAACAGGCTCCTAAGCTCTGTTTTTGACTGTGACAGCCTCTTGCAACCCTCTGCCAGTGAAAACGGAGCTTGGGAGGGCCCCCTGTGGCCCTCCCGAGCTCCATTTTCTTTGGCAGAGGCACTGTGGGTCAGTCCTTTGCTATTTCCAGGGCGGCCCTGTGGGCCAGATCTAAGCACCCCACGGGCCTTGACACCCTTGCACTAAATGAATTATTCTAAGTCAAGGGTTACTTGTACGTGCACATGAAAAAGTCTCTAAAACTTCAGGAGTATCCCTTCAATTTCTCTACCTAAACTTTTTATAAAAAATGCTGAACAACAATGAAACCCGAGCCAAAACCCTGACCCATCTATCACTTGGGCTATAGATTATTAGTTAGTCCTTAATAGCAGCATTGACACTTAACAGCAATATTAATTCACCAACAAGATCAAGTTTTACTATGCGAACAATTATTTGGCTTTCTTGTCATCCTACACCTGCCTTAAATGCAATCTGGATCTTCTCCCCCAACACCTGGTCAACCTTACCATCTGTGGCTCTAATCTGCATTATTTTGCAATAAAAGTCAACATGGGAGGTAAGTATACAATAGTGCTTTGTCTTGACACAGGGGCAAATTGGGAGAGAAAGGGATTGTCAAGCAGCTGGTCTTTTGGGTTGAGATGGGTGCAACTTTTGAAATAGACATGAGGAAGGGTTCCCCAGCATGCGGTAGGCTATAATGTAAAGCATAAAGAAGAGCACAGTGGCTAGAATGCAGTATTGCAGGCTAATTCTGCTGACTGCCAGTTCTTACTGGCTCAAGGTTGATTCAGCCTTCCATCCTTCCAATGGTACAATGAAGGCAGAGATTGTTGGGGCAATAGGCTGACTCTGTAAACCGCTTAGAGAGAACTGTAAAGCACTATGAAGCATATATAAGTCTAAGTGCTAGTGCTATTTTATATAAACAAATGGTAACATCTTGGGATGACTTATGTCACTTCGTTCTTAGGCATCATAATTCCCTTCTAGAACTGTGCTTGGTAACCATAGTCCTCTAATTAATTAGCAGGTCGTTTCTTCTTCACCTTCTGAAGACAAGAATGCCTGCCTTCTTTCAGCCTCAGAGCACTTCATTTCTGCTCCTTTGCTAATGAACCACTTTTATGTGGACAGTGGTTTATTAGCTTGTACCTGAATGACCCAAGACTATTACTTGCAACAGAGCTAATTCCTTTTGTCTGACTCTGTCAAGAGCAGGCGAAAATGAACCCAGTGTTATCTCCTTCCTCTCAGCTTTCAACTCACTATGACTAATGCAGCTTTGCTTTAATTGGCAAAGGGAAGGCAATCCAATGACTCAGACACCACTATAAACAGTACTGATTATTTCTAAAGTAAAAGTACCATTGCACTGCAAATGACTCAATCATTTCCTAAGAATTATTACTTATAGCGATGAAGCCACGTTAATTAGATAATGGCTGGCTGCCAACTAATATTGGCATGACCTACTATATCCTTGGCATACAGCCATGCATGTCTTTCTATCAGATTTTTCCCCCCTCTCTGGTAATCTAGATGGGAAGTGAAAAATATTCCCAATTGCTATTTTAATTCTTATCATGAATGAAAAGATTAATTAGAATGTCTTGCCAAAAGGAATGGGTTCCACACATAAATACAGAAAAAATGAAAAGGAACAGAGATCAAACCAAGACTATAATTTTAATCTTTCTTAGAAAATGACTGATTTGAATTTAACAGGGCCCAATTTCAGCATGCATTTAGAAAATCATTCCTCCTTTTCCATGTACTGTAAAATCATGAGTCTATTTTTTTAAGGAAAAGGAAATAGACCAAGATGCATACCATGTATTTTTAATATACAAGATTAGGGTTTTATAAGAGACTTAGATTGCAATCTTATCTACCTTGTAACTCCCATAGAATTAAATAGGGCTCTATAGAATAATTGCATTTTATATGCCTAATTGGGTCTGCATCCAACTAGCAAGACTAGCATAAAATGTTAATTTATTGCATGTCCTAAAGGATTAATGCATTTAATATTTCTTATCACTTCTGTATTACAATAATCTTATGACCTTCAGTTTTATTCTGCAGCTAAGACAATAAATCTTGTCAAGAAATGGCAAGGAGTTAAATCTGACTGAGATCACCTTTATCAACTTAAAGGAGACACAACTTTGCTAGTAGTGATACTTCTGATGAGCACTTTGTGATTTGTTTAAGGTGACAAAGGGATATGAAAAGGTACAAATCTCACAAATCCAGTTTTAGTGTCTAAAATTGAAAGGAGCTCTGATCAAAATATTTTGAAGTCACCAAAAATTAAAAGGACTTCCTAACCATAATTATCATAAAAGGCCAAGTAGAGGAATTATTAACTGAATAACAACAAGGAACAAGCAGTTTTCAATTAAAAAAAAAACAAAACGAAAAGACCAACATAATCTATATATGCTCCAGACTCAATTCACTGGAAACCTTGCTGAATTTCCTCTTTTCTAGGTCTTCTAAAGAGAAATGGCTACACTTTCACTACTAGCAAGTATAGAATAATTACAACCTTCTTATTCCAGGTCATATTGCCAAAATCCAGAAAATGTAATTAGGGAAACTGGAGTGAGTATCTCTCACCTGTTTTGGTATGACTTAACATGTTCCACTTTGATTCTAGCCTTAGAGAGGACCCTTTTGACTTTGGCCAACAGATTGGACAAGAAGTAACCCCATAGTAACATAATAGCTATTGCAGGTAGAGAACTAAGTCAGAGTCAAGGTGAACAACTAGAAAAAACTACAAAATACTATGGCAAATGCATGAATGAGGGTAGAAAGGAGTTATGGTAGGAGAATCTTTAGGCGTTTTTTCTGCAAAGAAATCCTGCTGTATTTCCAGGCCTTTGGTATCAATTGACTGTGCTGACACAAATTGCATAATATATTTTTCCACGTAAAGTACATTATTGGATAAAAATGAACAAATGCATAATACTAAATTTACATAATTTACATATATGGTTACACCCTATTAAGATAGCAATTTTAGAAATCAGATGCAATGTATTTCATGTCATAGAAATATTTTTAATTAATTGGGGATTTGATAACATGCTGATCTTTAGTGTGCCTGGCCTATTTAATTATTGAATCTGTCAACACATTAAGCCTATTGGGAAGAATATAAAAGACACCTTACATTATGTACTTTTCAGGCAAAGAAGCTTAAGCAAGCATTCTTTCAAATATTTTCAAGTATTATGCAATTACGTATAGCCAAGCAAAAGTGTCCCAGTGACCCTCTCTTAACCTGACAAATCTGGGCTTGCAAACTCTTTTCCTTGACAGAGTACTGAACTTGGAAAAATATTTGCTGTGTGCACTGTTCTCTTTGATGTTTTGTATTAAATGTTTCCCCTTTCCCCTAATTCCACTTGTCCAATCTGGGAAATTATTTTTCAAGGCAGAATTTATAAAGTACTGGGAAAATTACACCTGCACCGTGACCCGACAAATGCGCGCCTGATGACAGCGCGCTGACAAAACTGCGACGTCGACAGCGCGCCCACAAAGGTGACAGAAGCGCGATTACGGTTAAGGTAAGAGTTAGGGTAAGGGTAAGGGTAAGGTTTAGGGTAAGGTTTAGGGTTAGGTTTAGGGTTACCTTTATGGTTAGGTTTAGAGTGCGCTTCTGTCGGCGCGCTGTTGTCAGCGCGCTTCTGTGCTCATTCGTCATTGCGATTTCGAACTCGCAGTTTTTTTCCCTACGGTTTCGTCGGCGCACTTTTGTCCAGCGCGCATTTGACGGTCAACCCACCTGCACAATAGTCAATTTCAACTCCAAATCTTAGCAAGCCACCTCTTTCCTTTAGCAATGCACCCAGGTACAAAAACATCCCAAGGGATCCCTGCACTTTGGTAGGGTAAAAATGGAGGCTGTTTTGTGTGTTGAAAGTCTCACCGAGGTCTTTCAAAGGAAAACTGAACTAGTGAAGCAGAATTAATCATCCTGCTTCTGGGTTTAGCTTTGAGATGCTTTCTTCCCTAAAGCACACAGCAATTTGGCTTAGGTGTTCATGTTTTTACATTTTTTTAAAGCGCTGGACGAAGGATTCACTCCATCCATTGTGCTGCTTGGCCCTCTTCCTGCTTTCCCTCTTCCTTCCTTCTTGTTTGATGTTTCCTTGCTCCTGGCAGGCTGTTTCCTTTGCTTTTGCTCTCTAACCCTGGAGACCCGAGGGTGCTTGTTTCAGCATCGCATCCCACTCTCCTTCTCAGGATTAACACACCCTCCAGCAGAGTCTGATTTGAGCAACATGCAGAGCTTTAAGAATTATATTTAAAAACCTTTAGGTTTTATATGATTGAGCAGTTGGGCACAAAAGAGAGGAGCTTGTTTTCTCTCCTAGCTACCCAGCAAGAAAGGCTGCTTTTAAAGTGACTAGTGAACAAATGGCATACTATACCTCTTCTGGCAGACTGACAACCAGGTCATTTTCTGTCTGCCCGACTAACACCTGCAAGAAGTATTCGCTGCATGCAGCCAGCACAGCTCGGTGGGCTCGGAATTCTTTGCCCTCCACAATCAAAGTCACGTCACAGAGAATATCCTGCTTCCGTTGGTCATTGAGGCATAGGAGGATATTGGTACAATGGACTGTTGACTCATACACATACATGGGGGATTCAGTCTTCTCATCCACAGACATTCCGTTCACACCCTAAAATAGAAGCAACAAATAATAAGGGAGAGATAGAGGGCCAAAGTGAGTTATTACAGTGCTTGCAAAAATAAAAAAATTTTAAAAAAATAAAAAGGAAGATTACATCATGATTTCTGCACCCTGCATAGTTGAGCCAGCTCTCTGCAGAATTGTTGATCAGCATTTTAATTCTTCGTTACAACAAAGAATTCAAGAAATCTCTCTCTCTCTCTCTGGAAAGACAATTGCATTATAGGCTTTTTACTCAACCCACTTAGTTGGTTTTTTTCTTCTCCGCAATGCTGAATGAGAGGGATGGATTTTTAAGAAATGTTGAAGGCTATTATTAAACACTGGTTTAATAGTATAAGCTGCCTGCAGAAAAAGGGGACAGGATAAAATCTTTGTAAAACAAGAATATTCAACTTATCGTTTTCTGGTATTTTAGAAATTACTGGCGCTTAGCATTACAGGAAACTGTGGTTGAAATTCTCAACATTACTGTAGGTCTCCAATTTCAAGGGCAAGTTGGTTGTGGATTTTTACATTCAAATCACATATTCCACCCCCTTAAAAATGACACGTGAGCCGCTCACATCTTATTACACTGGTTCAGATAGCAGAAGCTAACAGAATTATGATACAACTATGCTTAAAATCCTAAAATAGGGCTTGCGAAGATTATCTCAGTTATCTTATATAAAATCTGAAAAGTAGAGCTGCAATTACTCAGTGGGGCTAATGGAGGAGGCCTGAGGTTAGTGGCTTGCCTAACTACATCTTGAGAGTTTGTAGGAGATGAAAGTTGAATTAGGAACTTCCCGGCCCAGAACAATGTATTTGGACACTGCACTGAAACACAGACTTACATTGAAATAAGCATCCCTGGAATTCTATGATATTTAGGCTGAAGTAGACCTGAAATGTACTTCTAAATGCAGAACTTTAATAGAAATAAATACAGGTAGTCCTTGACTTATGACCGCAATTGACCCCAGAATTTATGTTGCTAAGTGAGAACATTGTTAAGTGAGTTTTGCCCCATTTTACGACTTTTCTCTCTACGTTTGTTAAGTGTTTCACTTGAATTTTTAAATTAGTAACACAGTTGTTAAGTGAAACTGGCTTCCCCATCGACTTTGCTTGTTGGAAGGTAGCAAACTCTGAGACATAAATATGAATCAGGCATCAAGCATCCAAATGTAAATCACATAACCATGGGGATGCTGCAATGGTCATAATTCACTTTTTTCAGTGCCGTTGAATGGTTACTAAACGAACTGTTGTAAGTTGAGGACTACCTGTACTTCAACAGAAATAAATGTCAGTCATTGGATATAAACTTATAAGCAAGTCTGTGATACTGACAAAAGAACAAAATAATAGGAGTTATATCTTAAGACTGTAGTGTGGCAAATATATATAACATTTAAAAGCTTTACAAAGGAAATATAACATAAGAATTATTGAGGTACATGTATTAGGAAACACATCATGTAGTAATATGCTACTTTAAAATAACAGGCATCTGCCACAGAGTGAATAAATGCACATTGCAATGCCATGATACAATCTCCTCCCTTTTAATACTTGCTTTGTGACACTGCATGCACACACACCAGAGCTAGAGCTTTTATCACATCATTTCGTACAATAAAATCTCAGTTTGCTGCAGACATCTGTGAAACACAACTGTGTTCTTGATTGTGTTACTGCACTTTGTCTATATAAAATAATATTAAAAAGGCTAGATGATTTTCCTCAAAGAAACATTAGGCAGATAAATGGAACAGATCATGAATTATTTGGAAAGGTCTTTATGAAACTGAAACCAACTAGGTCAAAGATATTAGCCTAATTGAAACTTAGGGAAACTACCATTTGCTTAGATTAAAAAAACAATATTAATTGGACACAGCCTGGAAAAAAAAAACAGGCTTATTTGTTTTACTGTTATAGCTCTGTTCTCTTATTTTACAATAGTATTAAAATAGATCCCATTTTTTTTAAAATGGAGAAAGACTATTTAAAACTATTGCATCATCCTTGTGACTGTTTTATTCTCTGCACCCTGGCAAAATGACTGAAAATGATTGATACAGGGAAGCTTCCCTATTTGCAAGATGACTACCATAAAATGAATAATCAGTTACAAATGCTGCCTTAACAAAATGCAACTGACACTTCTTCTAATTGTATTCCTTCCTTCAAAAAACTCCAAACTCCCTGCTTAGCTTTGTCTTTTTACCAGGAAATTGGAAAGCATCAGGCTGAAGCCATTCATCATTTTTATTTTTAAAGAAATTATTTAGGGCCAAGCCCATTCATGGAAATAAAGGTAATACTGGAAGGCTAGTGACATGGGAAGAGGAGGAGGAGAAGGCTTTGATAAAGAAGTGCAGGGAATGCGTTTCAAATTTGCAGATATTAAACTGGGTGGGGTAGTAAACAGAAAACAATATTCAAAACTACCTTATTAGGTTAGAAAAATGCATGGAAGGTATTTGAATGAAATTTAGTTAAGTCAGACAAACACTTGTGAAACGAAAGACAAATGTGGGTAACATTAATTTGGCTTGGTAATAGCAAGGTCTTCTACTTGTAGCAATGGCACTTAGACTTATATACCACTTCACGGTGCTTTACAGACCTCTCTAAGCTGTTTACAGAGTCAGCCTATTGCCCCCAACAATCTGGATCCTCATTTTACCCACCTCGGAAGGATGGAAGGCTAAGTCAACCTTGAGTCTGGTGAGATTTGAACTTCCAATTTGCAGTCAGCTGGCAGTCAGCAGAATTAGCCTGCAGTACTGCATTCTAATGGTTCAGTGGTTAAGACGTTGAGCTTGTCGATCAGAAAGGTTGGCAGTTCGGCGGTTCGAATCTCTCGCACCGCGTAATGGAGTGAGCTCTCATTACTTGTCCCAGCTTCTGCCAACCTAGCAGTTTGAAAGCATGTAAAAATGCAAGTAGAAAAAATAGAAACCACCTTTAGTGGTTCCGTTCCGTGTCCCTTTGGCGTTTAGTAATGCTGGCCACATGACCATAGAGACGTTTTCGGACAGCACTTGCTCTTTGGCTTTGAAATGGAGATGAGCATCGTCCCCCAGGAGTCGGGAACAACCAGCAAATTGTGCGAGGGGAACCTTTACCTTACTGCATTGTAACCACTACGCCACCTTAGTAGTTGAGTACAAATTAAATATGAAACAATTAAGGGATAATTTTAGATTTAATCAACAGAGGTGTAATTTCAAAATCTGAAAAAAAAGATAGTTCCACTTTATTCTAGTTTGGTCAAACTCCATGCTGAGAATTGCATTCAGCAATTGGCATGGCTTCAGAGAAAGTAAGAGGAGATTTAGGCTCTAGAACCATGATGGCAAACCTATATGCCCAAAGTAGTACATGGAGCCATGTCACCTGGCATGTGCGGCATCACCCATTCCTCTTCTAGGTTTCTGGCGTGCATGCGCGCACAATGATCAGATGGTGTTTGTGCATGCAGCAGTGCTGGAAACTAGAAGAGCTAGTCTTCCATTTTCCTGCGTGAGCATGTGCGCCACGCATGCAGAAACCCAGAAGACTATCTGGAAACTCATTTTTGGCCATGGACATGCACCCTGGGCAGCTCCTCTTCTGGGTTGCAGCCCATAGAAGTGTGTGACGTATGTGCACATGCTCTCCCTTTTTGGTACTCAATGCCGAAAAGGTTCGCCATCACTGATCTAGAACCTGGGGGCTATGAAGATGGAATGGGATTTTAGCCTTGAGAAAATACTACCGATGATTATTATGACAGTACTCTGCAAACATTTGAAATGAGCCCATTCTCTTTAAGTTCTCTTTGTTCTTAAGATAGGAAGATAAAAGAAATAGATTTTTGAAGACAGGATAAAGAAGAATGGATTTTAGAAATCAGGATAGATTTTAGAAGAATATATTTTAGTTATGGAAAGGCTGATTCTGACAGCATGTTAGTTCCCAAAGATAAGAGGAGTATGAGAATGAATCTGTTTAAAAGAAAGTATACTTAGATATACCCAAGATGAGATTAGGCTGCCATTCCTGCACTGGTCAAATGGTTGGATTAAATAGCTTAAATGACTTCTTCCAGCCCACTGATTCTATGATACCAACAGGAAGACAATTTAAATGCAGCATTTGGATTTATTTATGCTTTTCAAGCCATGTAAAATTAACTATGTAACTAAAATGTGTAACTGAAAAAAGGCATTACAAGTTATTACACATTGGCAGGATAAAGGTAAAAAAGGAAGACACTCTTTAAAAAAAGCATTAATGATGTGACATCATTCTATAACTAACAGACTGGAAACTAAGGTAATGAAAAGTTTTTTTCTTCTTTGAAAGTAAATAGTACTAAACTATAAGGGTTAAAATCAAGGGCTATGTAGTCACAGCAGCAAAGATTTCTATTCCTCATTTTCTAATCCTATATCCAATTTTACCTCTTGCTAAGAAGTGTTATTGTGGCTGTTTCCAAAACATCCAGAGGATTCAAACTGGGAACGAACGGTTCAGAGTGACAATGAAGGCTTCCAGAAAGCAGCACATTGAACAAAAGATACTCCACATTTCCGGCTGTCACCAAGACTGAAATGCTGATATCAGGCAACATCATAGCGAGGCTGCACTAAGAACTTTTAAATTCAACCAGAAAAGAGAAATCTGCCACTCTCTGTGTTAATGACAGCGGGTTCCGGATAGATGAGGGGAATCAGCAACCACATATAAATGTTTGATTAGCAATGCAAGCCAAAATCCATGGATAAAAGGGATTGTGGGAAATTAAAACGCAGCCTCCCTTCCCGTGGGAAGGCAAAAGCAAAGGAATATGCTCAAACATTGACAAGCTGAAGTGAGAAGGTCAAGTGCTAATATTGCCTGCACCAGAGCACCTATCAGAATGTATTAGTTAGCAGGCCCTTTGGTTTGAAGTCTCAGCAGATATCGGCGCCAGACTGACGTTGGCTATACCAAAAAAGCTCTTCAGGGTTGGATCTGGTTAGCCTTTGGATGGAGGAACCCAGCAAACCCTGGATTGTCACAAAATATTCCAGGACACAACTGTGCCAAATTACTTCTGTATCCTCCACAAAACTAGCCAGACATGTCCAGGTAGTTGGGCAGGAGTATTTGAAAGACTCATTCACTTCACTTACACAGCTGGCACAGGAGAGTCAACGTATAATAGCATATAACCGGAGTGAATGAATGAAGGGATCTTTATTTATGGCAGTTGCAGAAAGACTTTTCATTCAAGAGCCGAGGTGGCGCAGTGGTTAGAGTGCAGTACTGCAGCCACTTCAGCTTGACTGCTAACTGCAGTTCGGCGGTTCAAATCTCACCGGCTCAGGGTTGACTCAGCCTTCCATCCTTCCGAGGTGGGTAAAATGAGGACCAAGACTGTGGGGGCAATATGCTGACCCTGTAAACCGCTTAGAAAGGGCTGAAAGCCCTATGAAGCGGTATATAAGTCTAATTGCTATTGCTATACAAAATAGCTAGAGGTTGAAGAACATTTAAGAGAAATGTCATACATGGTATCTTGAATTAAGCAAATAGTATCCTCCAGTGGTGGGATTCAATTTTTTTTTACTACCTGTTCTGTGGGCGTGGCTTGGTGGGCATGCCATGGCTTGGTGGGCGTGGCAGGGCAAAGATACTGTAAAATCTCCATTCCCTCCCCACTTCAGAGGAAGGTTACTGCAAAATCCCAATTTCCTCCCGATCAGCTGGAATTCAGGAGGCAGAGAATAGTTGAAGTTGTATTTACCAGTTCTCCGAACTACTCAAAATTTCTGCCACCGGTTCTCCAGAACTGGTCAGAACCTGCTGAATACCACCTCTGGTATCCTCTTTGAAATATTTCTGCCACAGTTACACATGTTTATATAGACTATTTTTAAAGGAAATATGGAGCCTATACAATAGGTTTTGGAAAAACAAAGATCTATTTAATATTCAAAGAAACTTTTTATTTCTAATTTCACAATTTAACTTTGCAGCCCTATTAATATCAGGCAGAAATGGCATGCTGGAAATAACCAAGGATAAAGCAAACTCTAATTGGATCCATTCATTTACAGTATATTGCTGCCCCACAACTTACTGAAAACTTGTAAATTATCTAATTGAAAGAAAAAGTTCACACAAGAGCAGGTATTCACATACAGCAGATCAGTATATTAATCTGCTTCAAAATTCTAAATTGTAAGCAGACTCCACTGCAAAATTCAACATAGGGTTTACTTCTCAAACCTAAATGGAATTAAGAATCACCAAAGTTTATTACATAGCTAATTAATTAGGAGGAACCACGAAGTTCCTCATCTCAAAGTTGGAAACTCTCATATATAAAATATACTAATGTATTTATTTATTCATTAATTTGCATGTATACAGTGCTTTCCTGTATATAAGTTAACCTGCACATCATTTCAACTGTTACTGTAATAGAGAGATTTAAAAATCTTTTATCCTAGACAGCTACATGCAAATGGTGATAAGGCAGGGGGAGATCAAGGCAAAGCAAGCTATAGTTTTAATCATAACAAGAGTATCAGTATTGTAGTTCCTGGAAAATCTCAGTCATACATCAAAATGCTTACATTGAGCAATATCATTCCTATCTTCAGAAAAGTAAAATGTAAATTTAAAAGTGATCTTTCTTTTTGTTTCATTTGTTGCATGTGGGACAGAAGCACCTACCTGACTTCAAGAATGTGAACTGGAGCTACAATTGTTCAGTTGTAGTAGGACTGTGATGGTGAACCTATGGCACGTGTGCCACAGGTGGCATGCGGAGCCCTCTCTGTGGGCACATGAGCTGTCACCCAGCTCAGGTCCACCACGCATGTGTCCCTGTCTCCCTCCAGCCAGCTGATTTTCAGGTCTCTGCTGCGCATAGGGGAGACATGTGTGTTTGTGTGGGGTCATGTGTGCATACATGGGGGGAGCGGCACCGCCCCCACAGCCCATTTTTGACCCCAGGAGGCTTCAGGGAAGTCTGCTAGGCCCAAAACGGGGCATAGGGCACTGGGTGTGTGTGACGTGTGCATGCAAGGGGTGTCACACACATGCATGGGGGAGAGGGGAGCATAGGGTGTCATGCACGCATGGGCAGGGGGTGGGGTGCATTGCATTGTGGCATGCACGCACATGCTGTCACCCGCATGCATGAGATTTTGACACGCGAGGACAAAAAGGTTAGCTATCACTGTAGTAGGGTATACTCTGGATCAGCCTTCTCCTGCTACAGATGTGTTGGGAACGAAAATTAGGATTCTTGGGCTGTTCAAAAGCTTTGGAAAGTGAGAGGTCCTTGATGCCCTCTGAGCTTGACTGTTTTCTTGCAGACATTCCATTACTTAAACTAGGTAACATCATCAATGTTAGTCTAGCACTAATGATATTATCTAGTTTGGCTAATGAAATGTTTGCAAACAACAACAACAACCAAGCTCACAGAACACCAAGGACCTCTCATTTCAACTTTGAGCTACAAATATTCTCCTTTATTGGGTTTTCTTAGGTTAGAAAAGATTGACACAGCAAATTTGTTCTGTACTACGTGACTGAAGTCTTCTTTTCTTCAGACGTTTCTCACCTCATTTATTGTGTGGTACTGTCCTGAAATTCATTACAAATTAAGTAACACAAAGAGTAAGTAGAGTATTAAAAAATCCCTAAATGTTGAACCACAATGTAATTTATAACCATGTGAATATTTGGGCGTACTTAAAACAAAAACAAAATGAGTTACTGATTACAACATCCAAAAACACAAAGGCAGAAATAATGAAATGTAATCATATATTATTATGCATCCTTAGCTGTTGCAAATATAAAAGAATGATCTAGATTAATAATTCATTCAGCAATAAAGTATCAGAAAGAGATAATTATACAGTACTGCAATTCTCACGCTGATTTTTGTAATTACAGATTACAACAGTATTAGGAATTTTTAAAAAGGTTAGGGAGTGGCAGTAATTTGCCATGTCATCTTCAGCTGCATAAATCACTCTTGTCTAGAGAACCAGGGATAACTGGAAATGCAATAATTGGCCAAGAAGGACAGTATGGCCTTCATTTTATGTTTACTGGCAAATGTGTGCAGAAATATATTAGCAGCCACCAGTCATAATACATTCAAGATGTTTATAGGCTCTATCAATGATAAGCATCAATGGGACTAAAGATAAAGGAAATAAGCTAACTCAGAAGGACAATTGGACCTGATAGCACATCCCTGAAACTTGGTGTAATGATACTCATGATTAGCACATCCTACTGAATGGCTACAACTCATCAAAACAGACTTAACAGATACCACTTGTCCGGAACAGACTCAACAGAAATACTGGAGATGTTGCATTGTAAATACATAGAGAAAAAAAAATAATTGGACAGAAAAGGAATTAAAACATGGAAATCTTATTCAGAGTATCAAAGAGAACAAAAGGGCATCACTGTGAGGGCTTATTATAGACTGGTTTTAAAGATGCAGAAGAGGACTTTCACTGTTAGATTACTAATCTTTCAGAGAGACTTGGGAAAGGGTTAATGGGAAATTCCAATTGTTTTGACAGCTGCCTAGAATCAAAGATCCATTGTGCCTTCTCTTGCTGACAAGTTTTGTCAGAAAGCCAACGTGAAGAGTTAGCTGTCCTAAACTTACCAACAAGGGAGGAGTGAGTTGAAGAAACTGGGGAAACTAATATTTCAGAGAGTAAAGAGATCATGTTATCCTTGCATTCATGATAGTCAGCAGAATAAAAATGGCGGGGAGAGGGGGGACAAGACTTGCATGCTAGATTTCAGAAGAGTGAATTGTGATGAACTCTGAGGGAAGACAGTAGGATTGATTGCCTGAAATCTTAAAGAAGAAAAGTGTGCTAGGAAAGGAATTAGAATTAGCAAACGAATCCCGCAAGAAAGAGAATATGGGAAAATATTTGAAAAAAACCAAAATAAATACATAAGGATTCTCTAAAGTGCTGATGAAATATATTTTTTAAAAAGAATAAAAGTTCTCCCAACCACAGAATGCAAGGTAATCACCAGAAACTGTATGAATTGTGCTAAACCTCAAATTGAGCTGAGGCTTGCAAGAGATACCAAAAACAATAACAAAAAGATTATTTGGGTACACCAGAATCAAAACAAAAGCCAAAGAGGGAGGATAAAGTGGTAAACAGATAATGGATGAGTGGTAAATCTTTTTACTGCCTATTCTGTCTGTTTTATCTCAGGAGGGAGACGTTAGCTAATTTAAAGCAATTCAAGTCTCCAGGATGAGATGGATTACATCCTAAATGCTATTTACTTTGCTAAATAATAGGGAGGATTATACAACCACTCTTGGCTGTATTTGAGAACTCTGGGTTGACTAGTGTCAAGTAGAATGTTAGGGAGTAAGTTTAGATGACCCCAAAGAACAATTCCAAGTCTGTGAGTCTTTAATAGCTAAAATAATAATGATTTAAATGCAGAGATAAAATTGTTCTATTTGTTTAACTGTTCTGATTGAAATCTATATCTAATTCTTCACTGAAATAAAAAAATACTTAGTTCTCGCTTGCTTTGCACTCTGTTCTCAATGCCTTTTCTTGTATGCTAAAACAGTTTGCAGAGCAAAAGGAGGAAGTGAAACAAGTACATAGAGAGACATAATATTACAAAGTGGAAATACAACTAGGGAGTTGCTAATTGCACAAACCTAGCATAGTTTTTAACCAAACAATTGTACATAGCTTTTAAGTAGCATAATCTTACATAACTGAATCAATAACACCATAAACAAAAAGAATGAGGTAATGACAGGAATAATTAAACTTTGGCATCATGAGTGCCTCTGTCTTTGGAACTTCCAAAGAAATGGGTCACTATGGATCAGTTCACAAAGTAAATCATAGCTTAAGAAATCCCCTTAAAAATGGAAAAAATCAAAGGCTGGTCAGCTCAAATGGAAGATGTGGCCTTCCAGATTCTATACCCTACACCAGATTTTTTAAGATAGTAATTTTATGAAAATTACATTAAAGCAATACAAAATAAAGAAGTTGGAAAAAAGAAATAAAAAAGAAAAAAACAAGTGTACAATAAAAAGAAAAGAAATATATCAAAAAAGAGCTTCCCCAAATACATGAAACGTGTCCTTCCCATATCCCATCTCCTATCTATAAACAAGTCCACAAAATCTCATCATTTCAGTCCTGATTCAACAAAAATCTAGGAAGGGTTAACACAGATAACAATAATGTTATTTTAACCTTGATCAAATAAACCAACTTTATATTCCTTTCATTTATTTCTAACAATCTTGATATTTAGTCACTTGAAATCATCTTCTAGAACTTGGTTTCTTTTAATTTTTTTTCTTTATCCCTTTTAACAAAACCCTTAAAACCTTTAACAAGCCTCTTTTTTAAATGCAATATGGAAAAATTATCCAAATAACTTTCCTGGTTTGTTATTTGTGCATCCCTTTTAATTATTAAGATTAATTATCATCAGCCAGTTTCTTTTGTATGCCCAGTGTAAGATTTTTTTTCTAAGCCATTCTTTTGGCCTGTCAGTTATAAATTCATTTTTGATACCATTGGTATCTTGTCAGCTAAAATTTGTTCTACATATGTCGTATCTTAAATAATAAGTTTGTACTTTCAGACTCGCAAGACTTGTAATATAGCTTTAAAATAAAGTAAAATTAGCTCATCTGGTTGTACTGCCTGTCTTGTTTGCCCAGGATAGCTGACATTAGTTTTGCAAATCTGACAGGACTAAAACTTCTCACCGCCACTTTTAACCACCTGAACAATCTGAAGTTTGTTCCTCTCACTGTTAATCAACTGGGAGCTCCTGACTCTATTGCTTCCTAGGCAGCATCTCTTCCCCGCCTTTCCCGAAGGTCATCCACAAATTCTATTTAAAAAATTCTCAATATCCTTGACCACTGGCTATATGGTTTTGGAACTAATCGGAGTTAAGAATCCAACAATAACTATCTATCCTTGTAAGGTATGCTCTTGAAAATAGGGTATAAAATCTATATAATATGCCCTGCTCTGTAACATGAAGTAACTTGACTCCACTTTTCTAAAAGACCTGTTTCAGAGCTTTAGACAGTTCCATTATATTTAAAGAAAGCAAGAAAAAAAGTTTCACTCATGGAATAGAAATAAACCCACTGTTTAGATTTTCATTCTGAAAAGGTGCAATAATCATCTTCCCATAAAGGCAACTTTTCAAGAAAAAAATATGTAGCTAGCTATAAAGACATGATCATGCTATTACCATTCTTACTATTGCCTTATTAGGATGACATCCAGCTCTAAAAATGACTGCCTCATGAACACTGCTAATTATTTAATACTTCATAAACTCGAGTTGCTTGACAAAGCAATGAGTATCTCTGTTAAACATAACTCACGAACTGTACATATTTTTTCAACGTTCACAGTAAGATGTGCAATTAATCACCTGGCTTTTCACTTATCTTTTTTTTTAACTCTTGACAGCTGGAAAATGTGTATTTGGGCTTCTCTGCAGCTATTTTCAATTACTATTTAGTGTTTTGGAAATTTGAAGCAGACAGCACAAAATGCTTTTTAGCTAGAATGAGGCACTATACCAAATTATCAGACAGAATGCAACTACTACGGTTAATAGGACAAGATTTATTCATGAGGGAAGCAAGTTAATAGAGCTGCTTTAAAATGTATTGATCTCTGCTATTCAGCAGCTGTTTTTTTAAAAAAAAGAAGGTTCACCAGTTCATGCTCATAATGGCAAGGGTGAAGATGAGTGGATGCTTGTTTTTCAGTAAGTAGAACCATGTTTCCCCATGTTCATGCTTTTGGAAAACTATGCTTCCCATTTTGAACAAAATAGAGGTTTTTATGTAGGAATGGAAAACCTTACTAACCACATTATAATAATTTTAAAAAATCTTTTATGTCTTTTATTTATTATTTTTATCAGTAATTTAAGGCAGTAAACATAACTAATGCACCTTTATCCTGTTTTCCCACAACATTCCTGTGAGGGGGGCTGGGCTGAGAGAGAGTGACTGGCCCTGTGAGGGGAGTGGGTGGGCTGAGAGAGAGAGAGAGAGAGAGAGACTAAGGCGGCACTACAACTCACAGTCTCCTAGTTTCTAGTATGATGCCTTAACCACTAGACCCATGATGGCTAACCTTTTCCGGACCGGGTGCCCAAAGCACGTGTGCCCGAACCCTGAAAATGCAATGCGTGTGCCGGCCCCGTGCTTGTGCCCTGCTCCCCATATAAGCATGTGTGCTTCCTCTGCATGTCACCTGCCCTCTATGCATGCACGTGTGGCCCTCCTCAGCGCCCTGCCCATTGCGCATGCGTGGCAGAGACCCAAAGACCAGCTGGCTGGAGGTAGACGCATGTGCATGCACGGCAGAGCTGAACTGGGGTGACAGCTCACGTGCCCACAGAGAGGGTGCTGCATGCCACCGGTGGCACGTGTGCTGTAGGTTCGCCATCACAACACTAGACTGAACTAGTTCTCTAACAGAAGATAGCAAAATGCCAAAGACCTGCAAATAGAAATAGAATGACTGTTGCAAAAGAAAGCAATGTTAGTACCAATAACAATAGGTGCCTTGGATACAATCCCAAAACAACCCAGCATCACTTGAACACCATTGGCCCTGTTAAAATCACCACCTATGAATTGCAAAAAGCAGTTTTAATTGGAGCAGCTTATATTCTGTGATTATATCTGTAACATCATCAAACCATCACCATAGGTGAGCAAAAATGCCTAATCCAGTCTGAACATCTGGTTGACTGTGCAACAAACCACATAGTAATTATATAATTATGCAATAATTATATGCATTATATAATTATAATATAATAATAGAACTACTTGTTTACCAAAACTGCCAGGTGCACTTGCCAGATTCTAGGCCATTTACAGGTGTATCTTTTTCTTTTATTTGTATATGCCCAAAACCTTGCCCAACTCCTTTCACAACTATTTTCCCATGGGACTTAAGCTTGTTTGGATGAACCTCCTTTGTTTACACTCACTCTTTGAACTCCTTTCTCTCTCTGCCCAACACCCATTTGTGTTCCTCTTTGCTGCTGCCTGGTTTCTAATGTAGTACATACTATTTTAAACAGTCACCATTGGTTCCAGATGGTGTCTTGGTGTTGTAAGTTGGTAGTGCTGTTCAGGTAGATTTGGTGAACTGGGTATGAGTCAATAAGTACACGATTGCATGTTTTCTGTCATTAGGAGAAAGGAAAAGACAGTTTCTTTCTTAAAGTCCTGTTCCCATCTTTCTAGTGGTAGGAAGAGAAGAAAGAAGGAAGTGAGTACTGGTGAAAGTAATTATTGCTGCATTCACCAGGTGTCCTGCTTGAGTGGGATAGACCTAGTGGTGACATAAGTTACTGCCTCCTTACAAAGGTTTTTAATATAGCACACAAGAAACCATGTAAAATCCAATAATAACAAATACAAGAAATCCTTGTTATTGTTATTGTTACTAACAATAATTGGAATTGGGAATTCTGTCATATAGTGTAATACAGGAATAGTATTTACACTCATATACCACTTTACAGTGCTCTCTAAGCAGTTTACAGGGTCAGCATATTGATCCCCAAAATCTGGGACCTCATTTTAGCGGCCTCGGAATGATAGAAGGCTGAGTCAACCTTGAGCCTGGTGAGATTTGAACTGCCAAATTGCAGGCAGCCAGCAGTCAGCAGAAGTAGCCTGCAGTACTGCATACTAACCACTGCTCTACCATGGCTCTTATATCTAATATTACATATATCTAATATATCTAATATGACATGACTATACCAACTTACAACAGCAGTTCCAGTAGTTCCAGTTTATTTATCAAATTGAGAGATGGCCCACCTCACTCACAGAGTAACTCTGTTGCAGTTGTTAGGCGAATCTCACACAGTTTTAGCACACGTGTAGTCACGTGATCGCCATTTGCAACCTTCTGCCAGCTTCCCCAATGATTTTGCTTCTTGGAAGCCAGTTGTGAAGTTTGTAAATGGCAATCATGTGAGTGCATGGCGTTTTGATGTTGCAATTGTGAGCCCTTTGTCAAATGTCTGAACAGCAATCACATACCCGAGGGAATGTCACAATAGCCACAACTACAAGGACTTATTGTAAATCCCCCTTGTTCTTTGAATGGATGCTGAACAAGTGAACATTAAATGAGAACTACCTGTATATATTAACTGCTAGTTCGAAGAATTAAGTTACTGTTTTAAAAACAGAAATGATCTTAGCTTTAAAAGCAGTTGATGGCTTCTGACCAGGGTTAAAAAACCAAGCGCCTTCCTTCACGACAATGTATTGCTTTGGACAACGGCCAAAATCTGTATAGGACCACATTTGTAAACATAGCACCAGCTTTCCTGTTTTTAGCCCTAAGGAGGAATGTCCTTGTAATAGTGTTGCACTGTCATAATTCTAAAAACTATGTGCAAAACAGCTGGCAGAAGAAGTTTTATGATGTAGTCATTAATATGTAAAATGATTTCATATATTCTGCCCTCAACAGCCAACTTAAGGGCATCTTCTGATATTATCTGGGGCTGGGAAATTTGCGGTCCTCCAGACTTTTCTGAACTCAAATTCCCAAGAATCTCATTTACCTGGGATATGGCAAGTTGCTGTTCAACATTTGGGGATTTACAAGTTCTTCATCCTGCCACTCCAGCTTAGAAATTGTTCAAAACGAATGGCAGAAAGCAGTGAGAAAAATAAATAGGACAACTTGGTAATGCCAGGATGATTGTATAGTCGTGGAAAATAAGGGAACATCTGTGAGGCTAACATGGTGCTCCATGTTGTTGGATTAAAGATATTAAATCTGATCATGCTCATAGACATTTCTTATTGAAGAGAAATATAAAGAATATAGGTTGTCCAGATGGTACAATTCTGCTGCAGCAAATGTAGAAAAAATATGATTTAAAATAAATTATTTAATAAGTTTTTGTTTGTCTTCCAGACAGTACCCAACATTTTGGCTGTCCTGACTGATAACCTTTATCAGGAAAGAGATAAGAGAGTAGCATGAGGTTGATTCTCCTGGATCTCTAGTGGCTTTTGACAGGATTGATCATGCAACATTGCTGAAATGGCCCAATGAACTGGAAACCTGAGGCCTTGAACTATAAGTATTCCATTCCACTAGACAGCATGGCTAGTCTAGTGAAGAGAAGGACCAGGGGAGACGTGATAGCAGTGTTCCAATATTTGAGGGGCTGCCCCAGGGAGGAGGGGGTCAAGCTATTTTCCAAAGCTTTCAAGAAGAGATTGGATTGCCATTTGTCAGAACTGGTGTAGAGTGTCCAGCTTGGGCAGGGAATTGGACTAGATTTATTTATTTATTTATTTATTTATTTATTTATTTATTTATTTATTTATTTATTTATTTATTAGACTTATATACCGCTTCATAGGGCTTGCAGCCCTCTCTAAGCGGTTTACAGATTTTTAGCAAATTGACTCAGCAAATTGCCCCCCCAGTCTGGGTCCTCATTTCACCCACCTCGGAAGGATGGAAGGCTGAGTCAAACTTGAGCCGGTGAGATTTGAACCGCTGAACTGCAGATAACAGTCAGCTGAAGTGGCCTGCAGTACTGCACCCTAACCATTGCGCCACCTCGGCTCCTACAAGGTCACTTCCAACACTGTTGTTCTAATCTTCCATTCCTACTACTGCCACTGGGCAATGGCAATGAGAGATTTTAACTCATCCCCACAGTTCTTTCATTGTAGGGGGGGCACAATGGATTTTGTTCCTTCTTCTCAGTTGTTGAATATCTACGCCAAGCTGGTAGAGCTGTGTGGAATCTGCTTCATTAATCCCTCTCCTTTTCACATGGATCAGGAGATCTTGCAAAGTTGCCTAGAAGAAATGAGGGGGTGGATGATGATTGATAAACTGAGGCCACAAAAGATGAGGTGTTTGGGGAAGGTGGCTCTCAAGCCTGAGAACTAGGAAGGTGGTCTGTACCACACCTGTGCAAAGCAACTTTGGTTGGCTTTAATGAAGTGATGCTATTTGCCTTAGGGTGACACTCTGCGTTGCCTCACTGCCTCCTAATAACCTTGGCCAGTCCTGGCACAAGCTTGTAGACGGTTCTGCATGGGATGCAGTGAAGTCACACTGCTTCTGAAAGTAAGCTTAATGAGGTGCTGTACTCAATATTTCACTGGAACAAAACACCTTCTCAGTGATTTGCATTGCTCTTCACTATATTGAATGAGATCGCACTTCCTTTGATATTATTTTATTAATAACATTCAGCAAGGCTGTGTACAG
This sequence comes from Thamnophis sirtalis, assembly GCF_051295495.1. NCBI lineage: Eukaryota > Metazoa > Chordata > Lepidosauria > Squamata > Natricidae > Thamnophis > Thamnophis sirtalis. Next base: position 115,337,153 of record NW_028261386.1, on the reverse strand, counting down.
GAGTAGTTGTTCTACTCCTACAATACTGTAGTAATGTTAGTTATCATACACTAATAACAGACATAGGATAAAAGGGCAACTAATACAATGGCATACTACAACCAATTATAACACCGTAATCTAAATTAAAAGATCTGTTGATGTGAATCTCATTCCCTAGAAGCAACTCTGGAAAGTGAAGTCTTGCTTCAGTGATCCATGCAGCAGTAACTTCATGATTAGATTACTGCCATGTGAACTTTGAGTGCTCTTTGAAGACTGTGAGGAAGCTACAATTGGTGCATAACTGAAATAAGGACTTAATGCTAATTCTTAAATCAATGCCAGCTAACTGGATCTAATTTATGATGTTGACTTTAGTCTTTAAAGACTAAAATGGTTTATGACTGAAGTATTCAAATATCACCACTAAATATTCAGATCAGCAGGGAGACTCTCTAAATGGCCTCAATTTTGAGTTTTGCTCTGTGTGGTGATCAGGAGTACAGCTTTAATAAGTGATGATGAAACTCTTTTCAACTATAGACGGATTCCATTTTCAAACAAAATAAAATGTATTTGTTCAACCAGGTACCAGGCTAGAAACAGGGAGACTAAGAGTTCTAGTCCTGTTTTACGCACAAAGCCAGCTGGACTGCAGTTGAATCACCCTTTCAGCCTTAGGAAACAGACAATGGCAAACCACTTCTGGAAAACGTTGCCAAGAAAATTGCATGGAGTTGGACTTGTTCAAGCAATGACTTCAGAGCAAATTATAAAATATAGTTTCTTATGTACTAATATAGATATGATAGATTATAAGATTAAGTCTTCACTAAATAGCTAACCATACACCACCTTCAAGAAAAAAAAAAGGTAGCCAACACAGTCTCAGGTTCAGCAATTTAAATCTCTCATTTGGTGTATTGGTGTAAAGAAATGAGAGAACAAACCTATTAAAGTAATTTAGCGCTCTCCTCTGAGTATTCATGAAGGACAAGATTAAGAATACCAGAAAATCTGGGCTAAATGTCTCCAAGCAGAATGATAGTACAGTTTTTTTAGCCACATAAAGCAATTTACTTGGAAACTATTCTCATTTCCTGTTGCAAGCAATTCTGAATGAACTCATAAACTTGATTTAATGATAATTTCATTTCTAGAAAAACTTGGAATTTGAGCCTGAGACAACAGCCAATTGCTTGGGGCAACTTATAATAACCATGGAGCCCTGGTCTGAAATTATAGGTTATCTCACAGATGGATCAAAGACTTCTCAAATTTTACAGGTTACTTGGAGATTTTGTGCTCTTATTTCCCATTCCTATTTAATATAACTTTCTTGTGAAGCTTGACAAGAGGGAAAAGGGACAATTCCTAATTTGCAGTCATGTTAAATCTTATTAGGAAAATAAAACTGAAGTAGCTTGATCACTAAATGCCAGCTGTAGCAGTTTCCTGTTACCTTAGCTTCCATGAAATTTCATTGCAAAGAAACTAAAAAAGATAATACTTTTCCCATGATGGTTTGAGCTTTTCAAGGTTAAGAATGGTTGAACGGAATGCTGTTTTTGACAAGAGCTGCGTCTTGAGACTTTAGCTAAAATACAGCATGCCTCCTTCCTTTGCTGAAGATCTCCTTCTCTTACTGAAGGGAATTGGCAACTGGCAGATGACCTGAATGTTTTTCTACTATAGATTTGAGAGGAGATCACTGTCAACTATTGCTACCTTCCCATTAAAAAACTAAAGGGCATTTCATTACTCTTAATTTTGTCGTAGCAAGACCTTCTCATTCATCAAAAATGGAATTGTGACCTAGAAATTACAGTTTACCTAAGAATAACCAATCTTACAGGTAAACAGGGTAGTTGAGGAAAATATTAAATTCATAAAGAGGCTTAGGATTTTCTTTGAAAATCCACCACTATCCATAAATCAGTCACTGCATTACATCTTACAATATCTTGAATCCCCCAAGGATCTATGCAAGGGTCCTTTTTGTAGATTTCAACATTAATTACCATCATTCCAGAAATTCTTCTCTCTAAACTGGGGCCTCCCAACCCCAGTCCATGGACTCCGTGGCATGCTAGAAACTGGGCCACACAAACAAGGAAAGCATCTTTCATGGGATGGTAAAATCACATTAAATTAGCACAGGTCCCCGTCCCCCCCAAGCTGTCCACGCTCTCTCTTTTATACTCTTTTCTCTCAATACCAATGATTGAATGATCCCTTTGCTAAAATACTGAAATTTGCAGTTGATACAAGTCATTGATCTCATTTGAGATGGTGATAAGTCTACATAAAGATGGGCGATTGAACAACCTGTGGTGCAACCGTAACAATCTGGAGCTGAACACACTTAAAAATATAGAGATGATAGTGGATTTTAGAAGGACCCTTCTATTCTACCATGTCTTAGAACAATTCCAACCAGCCTGCCTTCCACTGAGGACCCGTATACTGCATGGGTCAGAAAAAGGGATGGGAAAATACCTACAGACACCTCACATCCTGGACATGTTTCAATTATTCCTCTCAGGCCAAAACAACTAGACACAAAGACAATTGTCTGTCCCTCCCGCCCTCCCCCACCTATACCATCACTCTGCTGAACATCTAATTCCCACAGCACTGTCTTATGACTAAGGACATTTACCCATGTAATAGGACTGTATTACTATTATCCTTCTCATTTTTCCTATTGAGATAAAGGTAAAGGTTCCCCTCGCACATATGTGCTAGTTGTTCCCTACTCTAGAAGGCGGTGCTCATCTCTGTTTCAAAGCTGAAGAGCCAGCGCTGTCTAAAGACGTCTCCATGCTCATGTGGCCAGCATAACTAAATGCCAAAGGTGCATGGAACACTGTTACCTTCCCACTAAAGGTGGTCCATATTGTCCTAGCAGAAGCAAGTAACGGGAGCTCACTCCGTTACGGGGCGCTAGGGATTCACCGAACTGCTGACCTTTCTGATAGACAAGCTCAGTGTCTTAGCCACTGAGCCATCGCTCCCAAGTATTTTTCCTATTACCTTCTCCTATTGGTATCTTATGATTATATCACTTTGTTGTTTGTATGTATACAGAGAGCTTAGACACCAAAGACAAATTCCTTGTGTGTCCAATTGCACTTGGGTAATAAAGAATATTGCATTGTATTGTAATATGAAATACTGGTATTTCAATTAAGTACCGCAATCTGTCCCAAAATGCTATCAATCTGTTTACCCTTTCTAAAGTTCTAAGGGGAGGAGGGCATCTTTCATTCTATAGATCAAAATACATGTCCTTTTCCAAAATCAGTATTCAATGCCAGTCTGGCATTTAACAAAAAGTATTATCTAGATAAAACTTTATAGGTAAATACAAAAGTGAGATAATTTTCTGGTTTTACTTTTATTTATTTATTAATCAATTTAATATAGACACCCATTTGAAGGAAAATGACTCAGAAAGAGTTTTATAGCAAGTTAAATATATATGCAATTGCATTTCATATGACAGACTCTCGAGATATAAATTTACATTAATAATTTCAATGCCAAGTGCTTTAGTAAGTATAGTTTATATTAATGGATTTTTAAAGATAGACACTGGTGTAGGGGGAAATGTTATTCTCCCATTTCCAAGATAGAAATTTTAAAAAAATATTGTCATAGAATGTTTTAGAAAATTAAACACAACAATATGTTTTGTATACCAGTATCAATTTTAATAATACAATTCAGTATTTATCAGAAAAAAAATCTCTTGATTTTGGTATAATTAAAGAAAAAAAGATAATTAAATTTTGTTTTGGAAAGGCTATACGAAAGAAACATCACAGCATTTTTTAAACAGCTTTGATTTGTAATATCATTGTAGAATCTAAGTTTTTGCTACTTAGATGTTACTGTTTAAAACATTACTTGCTTCTGACAAAATTTTAGCTTTAGTCCATATTTTATCCAATTTGTCCATATATTAACGGCACACATAGTTCACAATTTGTCTTTCAGGTATATTCCATTATCTAATTCAAGTATTGACAATATTGGCTTCGATCTGCCAGACCTGAAATTGTATTTTTCAGCTTCTTGCCTAGCTTGGTTAAAAGAACAAAGGATCCGAGATCTGGGTGGCATGACTGCTTATAGTATACAAGGTTAAGGCCAATGTTGATTTTAGAAATCATTTTATTAGACATAAATAAAACGATTTGAAATACAGATTTAGAATATGTCTAAAAATACCTAAATGATATCCTCACAAGAAGCATATTTTAAATAAGAAATAAGAAATTAAAGAGATATGTTTAAGAAATGGCAATCTATTAGAATATTCCCAGGATGTAATTACATCAAAATCCAGGGAAGATTTGATATCAGAAAGTTTCAAATTTTAATGGTTTCATATATACAACTTTTACAAAATTGAAAAAAGATCGTATGACTTTGAACAGGATAGAACCACATTTGAAAGACTTATGTACCAATGATGAGCATCTTATTACCAATATGTATAAATTCTAGTTAAAATAAGAAATAGAAGAGGAATTAAATATTATATGGTAAAAGGGACAATTTTTTTCCCAATATAATATACAAATTGATTAAAGGAAAAACATTGGATAAATAGATTGCAATTCACAGTATACTACAACTGCAAAGAAAATTTCAATAAAATAATGGATAGATGGTACTTGCAAATCTACTGTGTTTCCCTGAAAATAAGACACGGTCTTATTTTCTTTTGCCCCACGAAATATGGCCTTGGGCTTATTACAGGGGGAGGGCTTATTGTTTTGGGGTTGCCGGGCAGCTGCTCCCTTGAGAACTGGCTCCCGAAGCCGCCCAGCAAACTCCCTCACCAGCTAGGTAGAGCACCATTCACTGACCTAGGGGGCTAAGGCGCCAAGGCGCATGGCACTGTGCCTGCTCCCCAGCTCCTGCGGCTTGGCACATTCGGGATACCCCCTAGGTCAGTGCATGGAACTCTGCCTGGCTGGAGAGAGGGGTGAATGCCTGTTCCGCTCCCGCCGCACTCCGAGCATAATTTATTCTCCAGCTTCCAAACTCCAAAAGTTGGCTGCCGAGTCTTCCAGCAGCGGCCGCTCTATGGTTGTGGGCTGGCTGCCAGACAGAGAGTCTTCCAGCAGCCAGCCCACAACTGTAGAGTGCACTCCTAGAGCGGCTGCTGCTGGAAGACTCGACAGCCAAGTTTTGGAGTTTGGAAGCTAGAGAAGAAGTTATGCTTGGAGCGCGGTCGGGCGGAACAGGCGCTCGTGCAACCCCCCTCTCCAGCCGGGCAGAGCTCTATGTACTGACCTTGGGGGTATCCCGAATGTGCCAAGCCACGGGAGCTGGGGAGTGGGCAGAGCGCCATGTGCCTTGGCACCTTAGGGATAACCCCTAGGTCAGTGACTTGCGCTCTACCCAGCTGGAGAGGGGGTTTGCCAGGCGGCTGCTCATGAGTGTGGTCACCTCATGGCTTCTTTGCCCCTGAGGCTGTGCTCGGCTCTTTGGGAGTCAGTTCACAAGGGAGCAGCTGCCCGGCAACTCCCTCCTCCAGCCAGGCAGAACGCCACTCCCCAACCTAGCGGTATCCCAAAGGCGCCAAACAATGTGAGCACCTTTCCCCCGGCTCCCGTGGCTTGGCGCCTTCAGGATATTGCTAGGTCGGTGAGCGATGCTCTGCCTGGCTGGAGAGGGGGGTTGTCCAGGGGGCTTATTTTCAGGGGTGGGCTTATATTTTTGCCCACACGAAAAATGTGGCAAGGCATTCGCTTCAGTACAGGTCGTATTTTCGGAGAAACACAGTACGGTAGTAATATTATTAGAATGGCTATAGGCCCATGCCTTTCTTGAGCAGAAATCAATAATTCTTCTAAGTTAAATAAGTTGTCTAGTCTGCCTTACATAACACAGTTCTATCAAATATGCTAGAAATAGTATGGTGTGTCAAAACACAGACAACTGAGGGAACAACATTTCTCACTCAAGTAGAAAATAGCCCCTCCCATAGAACCATCTCTACAATTTTGTTTCCTAAAGCTTTTTATCCACCCAAATTCTCTGCCTCATTAATACCCTTACTGTTCTTCCCGTCTTAATAATTCAGACTCTCTTGATTTCAAGGCAACTCTTATGGCTTCAATAATATTTCTCAAGTAAGCACAATATTCCACAAAAAGGAAAAGGTATTTTGGATTATTGTATTTTAGTTATGTAATGCTGATAAGGATTTATTTATTTTTTATTTTTTTGCAATCTGTGAGTACGCTAAGTTCAAAAACCGATATATTGCAATGGCTGCAAAAAACAGTGTTGTAAAACGGAAAGACCCTGATTCAGTCTTATGTTTGCATTGTTCTCTCCTTAAGGCAATGTCAAATGCAGGAGGACTCAGAAGGAGGAAAAATCTCACTCACTCATGCCCGGAATATAAGTCCCAACAAATGAATCTTCCTTAAGATTAAAACAATGAGACATAGCAGGCATTGAACACAAACAACATTCTTCCTTTTTTAAATTTGGCTTTACCCAAATGGTATGCACTGGCATCTCTACTACAGATAAAAATAAGTGTTCATAATTGAAATAACTAAATGGAATATGACACATGCAAATTCCAACCATCAAAAAATCCCTCAATTCCCTGAAAACCGTTAACATGGCTAGCTTTAGTAATGCATGAAATTCTGAACCCTGCAGCCAGTTGTTCTGAAATAATTTCTGGTTTATGCTGACAAACTCTTTTTTGCCCTCTCCGCTCATTCACACACAATACCTTCAGGTCTGCCTAAGTAATGTAATTCAGTGGAGTGGAATTCCCTTGATAGTTGCTTTACTCAGTGACAATATCATTTATACTCCACACTGTCATGCCGTGACACTGATACATTGGCTTTCATCCTTCATTTGTTGAAGAGTGTGCAGTTTCACCTTCCACTGTGTCCTTCTGCAGCACATGTGTACACATTTACTCCATTCACCCACAATTACAGAGCTCTGTTGAAATGCCCTTGTTCCATTTATATTCCACATTCCAAATGTCAGCCTTATTTGAAAATCCCAATTAAGCATAAGATGCCTCCCTAAGCACTAAGTGCTACACAGCATTCTTCAAATGGACATCCAATGAGAAATACATAACAAAATGCACTGTTACATATGTATGGCTGGGGCTAAATGCTCTATATTACTCAGTTTGAGCTACAATGACTGTCTTGAGCTAAAAACATCAAGTGTTATTCTGAGATTAGGTCATCTCCTATAAGTAGGCAGCATTTGTAAGTGTGTCTGGTTCTGCATACTGATGTGTGAAATGAGCACAAATGTAATATAATCTTTGGCTGCCTCTTTCTGTTATCGTCCTTCATAGACTCTAAACTGACATATATTTTATGCTGCATATTGCCTAGAATAATTTAAGAGATACAGCAGAAAGGTAGATCAGAGTTTTTTTCAATTAAATAAGAGGACACTATGTCATAAACATGTATGTATGTACAGATGAAACTCGAATATCATGCAAAAGTTCATTTATTTCAGTAATGCAACTTAAAGGTGAAACTAATATATGAGATAAGATTCATTACATGCAAAGCAAGATAGTTCAAGCCATGATTTGTCATAATTGCTTTGATACAGCACTTTGGGAACATCCAACTTCTTTTGCAATTACCTTTTGAGGCTTTCCCTCCTTATGGAGGGTGTTAATGATGGTTTTCTGCACAACTGTCAGGTCAGCAGTCTTTCCCATGATAGTGATTCCTACTGAACCAGACTGAGAGACCATTTAAAGACTCAGGAACCCTTTGCAGTTGTTATGGCTTAATTAGCTGATTAGAATGGGACACTTTGAGCCTAGAATATTGCATATTTTCACAATATTCTAATTTTCTGAGATTGTGGATTTGGGGTTTTCATGAGCTGTAAGCCATAATGACAAATCATGGCTTGAACTATCTTGCTTTGCATGTAATGAGTCTATCTCATATATTAGTTTCACCTGTTAAGTTGCATTACTGAAATAAATGAACTTTTTTGCATGATATTGTAATTTTTCGAGTTTCACCTGTATGTATGTATGTATGTATGTATGTATGTATGTATGTATGTATGTATGCATGCATGCATGCATGCATGCTAGCTAGCTATTATTTCCTTTCTGTTTCTCTGTTTCATTGGGTTCTTGGCACAAAATTGTACTAATCTAGACTCAATGATACCTTTCTAATTTGTCTGTCTTTGTATAAACAGAGGGACCTAGTATTGCATCAACCAAGTGATTCAATAGCAAGAAAAGCAAGGTTCCATACTTAGAAAAAACAAATGCAGAGATAGGAGAAAGGAACGACCTGGTTTAGCAATATGATCTATCAACAGGATCTGGGTGTCCTGCTAGACCAGGGGTCTCCAACCTTGGCAACTTTAAAACTTGTTGACTTCAACTCCCAGAATTCCTCAGCCAATGAAGCTGGGAGTTGAAGTCCACAAGTCTTAAAAGTTGCTAAGGTTGGAGACCCCTGCGCTAGACCATACTTTGAACATGAGCCAGTTGCACCTCTCAACGAAGCCAAGGCAATCTTGGGCTGTGTTTTCAGAAGGGCAATGTGGAGATTGTGGATAACTGTGGTACCTGCTTTCTGTAATAGTAAACTTCAGAGATCCATATGGCCCCCACACTGATGTTCTGAAAGGCAATGAAATTTGGCTATTCTCCCAGTCATGTACCATATTTTTCGGACTATAAGATGCACCGGTGTATAAGACGCACCAAGATTGCAAAGAGGTAAGTAAGAAATTTTTTTTGCCTTCCCTCAGCCCCCAGCAGCACTCTGCAGACTTCAGCAGAGCTGAAAAACGGGGGAATTTTTGCTTTGTCCCAGCCCTGCTGAAGCCTGCAGAGGGCTGCTGGGGACTGAGGGAAAGCAAAATAAGCCTTTGTTTTTGCGAAAAACGGCCCATTTTTCACAAAAATAGAATGTGGGGGCGGGGCTTCAGGAGGCCAAAAATGGCTGTATTCGGTGTATAACATGCACCAACATTTCCAAGCTCTTTTAGGGGAAAACGGTGGGTTTTATACTCTGAAAAATATGGTAAATATTGTTCTGATTTCCCCCCACCTCTCTGTAGTTACATATAATCTCCCTCTCTATTTTATTGTTCTGGAGTCATGCATTTAAATTTATGTAAATAAATGCATAATACACATTCACTCTTATGCTGCACTGATAACACTGTGTCTCCAATACTATGTCCAATTTTGGTCACAGCACATAAGAAAGTTGCAGAAGAATTGGAAACAATGCAGAAATGAGTGAGAAAGAAGGTAAGGGGCTTTCAGGCTAATTCCTACGAAGAACCAGCCGCCCGGAGTCCTACGGGATTGGGCGGCATATAAATGTTATTAAACTTAAACTTAAACCATTAAAATAGGTGGATATGTTTAGCTTAAAGAAGAGATGGCTAAGAGGAAGACATTATAGCAGTTTGGATTTATTCTCTATTTCACCTTTTCCAATTCTTTGAGACTATGATTCTTAGGGAAAATGTAATTCAAGGAAGTATGTCAGTCCAATATTAGTTTAATCCAATTCAGAGAGAGAGAAAAATACTTGACTATGTCCATATTAATTCCAAATAAATGGTACAACATTTACCATATTTTTTGGAGTATAAGATACACCTCCCCCCCACCAAAAAAAGTGGATGAAAATTTAGGCGTGTCTTATAGACCGAATACAAGCATTTTTGGCCTCCCGGACCCTCTGTGTGTCATGTTTTCACCCTCCCCGGCCAGAAGCACTCCGCAGTGCTCTGCATGGCCCATTTTTGCCAAAACATGCCTGTTTTCACCAAAAACACATCCATTTTTGCCCTGCAGAATACTTCTGGGGGTCGGGGAGGGGAAAAAACGTGATGCACGGAGGTCAGAAACTTTTTTTTTTGTTTTCTTCCTGTAAATTTAGTTGTGTCTTATAGTCCGAATAATACGGTAGTTACATCTGTATCCAGAAATAAAATATGTAGTGGAGGAACAGAGGATGACAAACAGCAAGATTGATGGATTCAGTTACAATGGGGATGAATGCACCATTGGAAGAAGTGAAAGACCAGGTTAGGGACAGAGTGTCACGGAGAAGCCAATAAAGAAGACTTATTTGTAGCTCAGGGCTGAAATGAAGGATCCTTGCTGCTCTCTGAGCTTGGTTGTTTTCTTGCAGATGTTTCATTACCCATATTAAGTAATATTATCAGTACTACCCTGTCTCCCCCAAATAAGACATCCACGGATAATAAGCCCAATTGGGCTTTTAAGCACATGTGCTAAAATAAGCCCTCCCCCCAAAATAAGCCCTGCACAAAAATATTGCAATGCAGCAGCAGAAATGAGGTGACCATGCTCACCGCCTCCTGCACCTCAAAAATAATAACACCTCCCCGAAAATAAGGCCAAGAGCTTATTTTGGGGGTCAAAAGAAAATAAGACCATGTCTTATTTTTGGGGAAGTACGGTGGTAAGTTTTACACTTATTCATACCTCAGGTTTTATACTTACAAGCAATGACGATGTTGCCTAGTTTGGGTAATGAAATTTCTGCAAGAAAACAAGCAAACTCAGAGAGCACCAAGGACCCTTCATTCAATTCAATTCTAACCTTTATTGTCAGAGTACAACATGTGCCCAATGAAATTGGCCGAGCCTCCCTTTGTGCACCCCAACACAATGCAACTCACAGTGAAAGACAAAAAATCCCTAGCCCAGTGAATCCTACTAACAAACACTCAGTCCTACTGTACCATGTGAACTTATTGCATGTTGTGCCTCATGTCACAGAGAATATCTATGTATGTGGCTGTTAAGAGTCAATACTAATTGTTATTAATTATTATTAATCATCATGTATGTATGTAACAGTCAGAATTATGGTGTGGCCATTCAAACAGAGCCAGAATTTATAAAACAATAAACCAATAGGCTGCACTTTCAGGGAATTTTTGCCTTAGATATGAGTTCAACTGCTCTGCAAGAATAGGGATGGGATTAAATTACTAATATTGCTGCATAGAAATGTCAAGATCTTCAGAATACCTTGTTTACAGAACCATACTGTGACTTATTAACCAAAACATATATAATCTATTATACCTGATACTGTATTGTGCCTAAAATTGGTTTCATTTGAGAACTATTAATGAGATTTCCTGAATGCCTCGATCAATCAAGGAGATAAGTACAGGAATAAAACAAAAATCAACCATGTTCAATGAGCACTAAGGATCCTTCATTTCAACCCTGAGCTATAAATATTCTCCCCTATCGGAAAAAACAGACATTAGAAAAAAATAATACCCAATTCATCAATGCCAAAGAAACTAAAACAAACAACTTAAGATATATTTGAACTGACAATTTTCTATTTTAACAGACTGCCCATTTCACAAAAGTGAAAGTTTATCACAAGTCCTCTTCTTTTTTTTTTAGGCAATTCATACTTCTAAATTTTCTGTTGCCCAACTAAAGTCTTCAAATCCCTTTCACCTATTGTGAAAATTTCTCTTATGCTCCACCCCATCTCTTTGCCAATGATGTCCTCTCCTTATGTCCCCATGACCCATTCCTTCCATTCCCTCTCTTCCTTTCCTAGTCTTGGCTTCCTCTTCTTTCATAAGTTGTGCATCTTCTCTCCATCTCTCTTTCTTCAGTCCCACAAAGCACATGCAAGGCTCAGCTTTTATAATTGATCAATCCAAGAGTCAAACAAATTAATAAGAGCAGACTGAGCATATGCACTAAAGACCTAGTGCATGCACAGGTAGGTTTAGCATACATTATTGTGGGGGGAAATGCAACATTCCTAGACAGCTTTCTCTTATAAGACAGATCTTAACTCCTTTTTTGCCAATAGAAATTCATACTGTAGTGAAGAAGACCGCAATGGTAGCAAGTCTGCTTCAAATATGACTGTAAGAAACAAGTAAGCTGTGGTCAAAAATTAAGGCTTTCTCCTAAAAATAAATCCTCTGATATGTGAACATCGGAAACAAAATTCAGAATAAAGAGCTTCTGACAGGAACTGCCACACTACCGTAGTTTAGAGTAGTCCTCTGAAACAATCTTTTTTAAGGTAGAGAGGATATTGGACTGATATAGCAAGGTAGGATTTCTCTCCAAATCCTTGTTTTAGCATAACAATACTTTGAAATAACAGATTATTTTTACTAATTTTAAGCCAGACCTCCCCCAATTATCAATTGTTAACATTTAAAACGGATACCATTGTCCCCCCTCCAATTTTCAACAAGTTTCATTCCAGCATTTTGACTTATACATAATTATTCATTTGACCTTCTTACTATTTTCTTTAAAAAATAAACTTTTATAATAGGTTCCATATCCCAAACAGATCTTACCAGACCAGCGCAAGAAAGACAAGAGAGAGCTTTTGAAAACTGGCTGTGCGTCGTCTGTAGTCTTAGATTGTATGAGTATTATTTTTCAGTTGTATAAGAAAGGGCAATAGATGGAAAGTCTTATTAACACCTCTATTTTTTTTTCTTATACGCCTACACTTCCAACATCTACAAATGCAAAGGTTACAGACAGAAAATAAAAAATAAAAAATCCCAGAATGACAGCTCATTATAACCCAAGCCTTATCCTCACTTGCTGTCTTCATCACTCCAAAAGTTTTGTTTACTTTTTTGAGGAATGACATTCAGAGCTCAGATCCATTGGAATTGCATAGAGCCTTGAAACTAAACTGACAAGAGATGGGCAGGAGTGAAGGAAGGCACCATCTACTGATTCCTGGACTTCATCTCTTTGGAATTTTTTCCCCTCCTGTGTGCAATAGCAAAAGAAGGAGGAACCTATCTAAACTCCACATTTTTCACTTGCACATTTCTTTTGTTCCTTACATTCAATCTTTACAGTCCTCCCTTAATGCTTTGGTCAACTGACAAAATATCTGATCTGCACCTTTTATATGAATCAGAATCAGAACATTTTGGATTTCACTGTTCTAGTTTTACTGTGCTGATCCTTATAAAGTACCTATATAAAAAGTATTTAACAGTAAGCCTCTAAGTCTCAAATCACTCAAGATGCCAATTTTACCACAGATTAATACAACAGAAGGATGGACCAAATACACATAAATCTAACCCGGACAAGACATTTCTACTTGGTTAGCTGAGAAAGTCTTTCAGCCCTAATATGCTTAGACTCACAGTAAGTACAGTATCATCAAACCAAATCTATGCAAAATTAAACAGAGAATCATCAAAATTAAGTGTAATGAGCATCAGTGGCTGCAATTTAAGCATACACTCAATGCTACCATTAAAACAAACAGGATGTCAAAGTGACTATTAGTGCTCTATTGTGCAGAGATTAAGTAATTAATGAAGGAGTTGAAGATGTTGCTGGCTGGAATTAATTATGGGAAATTGTATGAACATTATATCCAGAAAAAGGCAGAGAAAAGTGCCTTATACATCTAGGCAGGCTGCTTCTCCATCTAAGCAGATGGACAAAAACACTGCGGGGTTTCAGACAAATATACTTCCCATTATCTACTACCTAATCCTCTTTCTCTGAAATTGAACCTACGGACGTCTATAAATAAAACGGGTGCCACACCGTGAGCAGACACCCCTCCCATGAAGTTGGCTATAATGAGAAGAAAATTCCAGCAGTCATAATCACTTCATAAGATACCAAAAATGGTGTACAACCAAGCATGATACTCAACATTACATTTCAGAAATTGCTTGGCAAATTAGTCTGATTTTCTTATACATCCACGCATGACATACAACTCTTTCCCCACATACTGGGCTCATGCATACCTAATTTTTTTTCTCTTTCCATAAAACCGCACATACATTTTATAGTGGTGTTTTAATTTGCACATGACTACACCCACCTTGTGATTATTGATACAGCTGTTTAGAAAGCCCTCTTCCTCTTTTCATTAAAGCTATTTTTGACATCCCCATAGTTAGGTTATTAAGAGGACATGGCATCCCATGCTATGGTGTTATTCAAAATTTTTTACTACCGGTTCTGAGGGCATGGCTTGGTGGGCATGGCAGGGGAAGGATACTGTAAAATCTCCATTCCCTCCCGATGAGCTGGGAATCATCTGGGTGTGTCTTATACACTGAATACAGCACTTTTTTGCCTCCTGAAACCCTGCCCCCTTCGTCAAAATGGCGTACATAAGCTTTAGGAGGCTTTCAGAGTGCTCCTGGGGGCTGGGAAGGGCAAAAATGAGTGAAAAACAGGCTGGTTTTTTGCTCAATTTTGCCCTCTCCCCAGCCCCCAGGAGCATTCTATAAACATCCTAAAGGCTATGCATGCCTTTTTTTGCCAAAAAATGGGCCCATTTTTGAAAAAATGGACCATTTTTTGCTCATTTTTGCCTCCCCCACCAGGAGGAGCCTCTTACAGGCTACTGATGCTCTTTTTTTTTTTTTTTTTTTTTAAAAAGGGTCCATTTTCGCAAAAAAAAAAAAATGGGCCGTTTTTGGGAGGTCTGCAGAGTGCAAAACTTTTTTCCCATCACATGACGTTTTTTGCTAAACTGGGTGTGGCTGTGGCCAGTGCGTGGCGCATCCAGCCTGCGGGGCGTGAGTTTGACAGCCCTGCTCTAGCCATTATCTGAACATTATCCATCGAGGGGAAGATAATTGTTTTAACTATATGCCTATCTTTCTGGTAGAAAGGGTTTTTAAAAACATTAATTTTAAATCTAGTTTTCTCTTACTTAAGCTCATTTTGCTGTATTTTACATTCATGAATGATGGAGAACAAGTCTTAATTTTCTTCACCTTCTCTCATGAATTTGTATCCACCCACCACATTTAGATGGGCTCTCAATCTTACACGGGAAAAGACAAGACAAAAGACAAGACAAAATACAACAAAGCCAGCATACCTACACCCGTGAAAATCTATGTATGTATGTATGTATGTATGTGTGTGTGTGTGTGTGTGTGTGTGTGTCTGTCTGTCTGTCTGTCTGTCTGTCTGTCTGTCTGTCTGTCTACCTACCTACCTACCTACCTACCTACCTACCTACCTACCTACCTACCTATCTGTCTTCTCATCCTATGGAGTCTGATAAAGGGTAAGATGAGGAGAATAACAAAACTATTACTGTGAAAGCCCTTAAAAATGAAAACATTTTTTAAAAAGATGATTTGCAAAAATTCTACATTATTTGGCCTTTGAAGGTTGTAAAAAAAAGGTGCTATGAAATATGGGACAAGTACTGATTCAGCTGCAACCACAATGCCCTCAGATCAGTTACTGAATGACTGTACCTTAGAGGCTATTACAGACAGAAGTACTGAAACTAAAGTAAAATTAAAACTTATGTGGTGAGAAGAATTTTAGTTTCACTGGCTAAGGTTAGGGAAAGTGGATTTCACTAATACTGTCATTTGAGTAATCTGACTTTGGTATCTTGAAATAAACGACTAGCACATGACACATGAAATATTCTATTGGAAACTTTATGGTCTGTAAAAGATGGTGACTGATCTAGAGGGAAATATATGTTATCAGGATCTAACTTCCCTTTATGAGACCTATCTATTGAGGCACAAAACAAGCCAGCTCAATGACATGATTTAAAAAATATTTTTTTTTGCTGTGACATTTTATTCTTGACAAAAAGTTAAGGGCTGGGTTTTATTATTAACTTTTGGCTGCTTCTGTTTCCCTTTATGCTTTCTTCCCAATGACGAAAAATGAAATGACTCTCCTATTAGCTGTCCTTTAATTTTGTGGAATATAAAATAATAGTTTCTGAACCTGAATTCAAAAAGTGGCACAATTATGTGTTAGTCTATGAGTGACCGTATCCAGGGTTAGCTTTGAGCAAAAGGTGTTAGTTGCTCTACCAGTTACGTACACTGAAAAGTTGAGTGTGATGTGGAAAAAGCACATTCCCTTTAACTTCAAATAGGCACAGACTCATAGGTATTCAGACTCTTAAACCAACATTACCTCCTTTTTATATGTATTACACTCCAGATTTTGCATCTGAAACAACGTCAAATGGTTTTAAAATGATAAATGACAGGTTATAGTACCCTTATGTGCTTTTTCTTTTAAAAACAAAAAGAAGTAGCAAAATGATAAGGTTTACATATGATACGATTGATAATGATAATAACAATCTTTTATGTGTTTCCACTAAATGGAAAATGATCAGTTTTTAAAAAAAGAAAATTTATTAAGCTGACAAAGTACTTGAACATGATAAAAACTCAAATGTAAGAGTAAAGTTGCAATATTAATAAAAGGTTCTTAATTTAGAAGGAATTTAGAAGGTTGTAATATTAAAACATCTCTGAAAACAGAAATATAACACTTTGCAATTTTTGGTATATGGGTGTGTATAGTTATTAGGTATATATATATATAATGTGTGTACATGTGTGCATGTATTTATATTTTATACAAATACACACACGTAAAATGTATAGTACATGTAGACGGTAAGACAAGTTACCCATTAACACTTCCTGGGACAGATAGGCAAGGGAAAAATGGAGCATTTTAAATTTCACAGCTCCCATTCTTGGAACACTTACATTTATTTTTTTTATCCAACTAATAATTTGAAGGACCAGTTTTTCATCTACAAGCATTATCAACTATATTCCACTCCTACTATACAGGGCAACAACCTAGCTATAGTCTTCTTTTCAGTATTTTGGTGGCTTGCTGTGCTATAAAGCACCTTCAACATATTCACTGTTTAGAAATTACTCCTGGCATCGAAGACCTGTAATTTGGGGATAAACAGGGTCACATTATTATCCAATCTGACTAAAAAAAGCCTTTAAAAATCCTAATTATATTACGAGAGTTGAGTTACATGAAATTTCTATAATTCTACAACCTGAAGAAAGATAAAAAGTGCTTGTACAGATCAGTTACAATCACCGAAACTGTCACTAGAGGAAGGTTTTTGTATATTTTTGTTTTCATTTCCTCCCCTATCTGTTTTCTATGCAGTTGAGAACATTTTTATTTTGGAACCATGGATGACATGTCTGACAGTCCATGTCATTGGATGACAGAGATCATCAAATCTTTGGGAGGTACAAAACCTTCACATCTTTGGGAAGTACAGAAGGCCAGCTAGATTAACAATTTTCTCTTGTGAATGACCATTGGCTTACCTGAAGGGTCCTTTTCTGGGTGCCAAGAAGGAGAGTCCAAGCATGTGTTAAATATAGCCAATCTGCCCAGGACTGAATTGAAACTATAAGCCATTCCTCTGGTGCAGGCTATTCTTCAGATTTTCTTCAATGAAGGCATGGACAATGCGCGCTGAGAAGTTCAGGAACAAAGTCAAGGAAGTCAAAACAAGTATCCATAGTTCCGCAGAACCATATGATAACTGGCGGAGCAGACCCCAGGGTGGGGTTGGACTCTCCTTCGTGGCACCCATAAAAGGACCCTTCAGGTAAGCCAATGGTCATTTTCCTGGGTACTGCTCTGGAGAGTCCAAGCATGGGACACACCCAAGCTAAATGTCACTAGGGCGGAAGCATCCATGGTCTCTCCGCTGGTATGAGTGCCCTGGAGAACCCGCCTCCCAAATGTCCCCTCTGCAGAGGCGAATTTGTCCAGTCTGTAGTGTCGAACAAAGGGAGATAAGGAAGTCCACATTGCAGCCTTGCAAATCTCCTCTATCGGTGCCTGGGTACCCAGGCTGCCATGGTGGCGGCGCTTCTCGTAGAATGAGCGGTGATATGGTGTGGCACCAGGATAGATTGAAGAATGTGGGCAGCCTTCATAAAAGAATCTCAGGAACCTGCGGTGAGTTTTGCGAATGAGGATGTGGAGGTAGGCTTCCTTGAGATCTATGGATGTTAAGAGATCTCCCAGCCTGATGCAATCTAGAATTGACTGGAGGGACTGCATCTTGAACCTCTGGTATGCTATGTGATGATTTAACTTTTTTAGGTCGAGGATCCCCTTCCACCCCCTGGAGTTATTTTGGGACAAGGAAGAGTATTGAATAAAACCCTCTCTCTTCGTGACCTGGTGGAACCAGTTCTATGGCATCTATGTGTCTGAGGTGAAGGATCTCCTGTTCCATGAGAGCTTTCTTGACCGGACAGGATGGGATTGGACACCGAATGAAGTGTTAGGGAGGTGGAGAAATGAATTCTAATGTTAGGCCTATGCGTATCATCTGAAGGACCCACTGGTATTTGGTATTTTTGGTATAAGTTTATTTAAGGGCCGCCCTTTTCCCTGAGGGGACTCAGGGCGGCTTACAACTTATGTAGGAGGGGAATACATACAATGACATATAGGACCATACATAATAAAAAGAATAAAGCAACATTCATCATTCGGGCGGGGATGGATTATTATCTTTAACCCCAGGCCTGACGGGATAGCCAGGTCTTGAGGGCTGTGCGGAAGGTCTGGAGGGTGGTGAGGGTACGAATCTCCACAGGGAGATCGTTCCAAAGGGTCGGAGCTGCTACTGAAAAGGCTCTCCTCCACGTAGTTGCCAGTCGACACTGACTGGCAGATGGAACTCGGAGGAGGCCCAATCTATGCGATCTAATGGGTCGCGAGGAGGTAATTGGCAGGAGGCGGTCTCTCAAGTACCCAGATCCACTACCATGAAGGGCTTTGTGGGTGGTAAGTAGCACCTTGAAGCGCACCTGGAGATCAACAGGTAGCCAGCGCAGCTCGCAGAGGATAGGTGTTATGTGGGCGAACCGAGGTGCACCCACAATCACTCGTGCGGCCGCATTCTGGACTAGCTGAAGTCACCGGATGCTCTTCAAGGGCAGCTCCATGTAGAGCACGTTGCAGTATTCCAGCCTAGAGGTCACAAGGGCACGAGTGACTGTTGTGAGAGCCTCCCGGTTCAGGTAGGGTCGCAACTGGCGCACCAGGCAAACCTGGGCAAACGCCCCCCTGGTCACAGCCGACAGATGGTAGTCAAAGGTCAGCTGTGGATCCAGAAGGACTCCCAAGTTGCGAACCCTGTCTGAGGGGTGTAATATTTGACCCCCCAGCCTGAGTGATGGAACACTGGCCAAATTATTGGGAGGAAAACACAACAGCCACTCGGTCTTTTCCGGGTTGAGTACAAGCTTGTTAGCCCTCATCCAGTCCTTAACGGCTTCGAGACCCCGGTTCATCACGTCCACCGCTTCATCCAATGTGGATGATGTGATCTGCTCCCACTGGGCGTGGAACAGCTGTAGACGCCCTCTTATGGGAGCCGTCCGCTGGTGATCACTTATAGCGTCTGAAGAATCTGGAATTGGACCCTCCGCGATAGGGACGTTTGGAGAAGGACCGTTGACAGTTCCTGTCACAAAAGGGCTGACGGTCCTGAGACCTATCCATGCCCTGAGAGTATGGACATTGGAAGGAACTGGAGGTAGACAGTTGGTCCGAGTTCTGAAAGGGCTGCCTCCTGTAGGTCTGTGAACCCTTACGGTCAGATTTTTTGTTGACTGAAGGCATAACCTTCTTTTTGTCCTTGTTTTCAACCAGGACGGGGTCTAGGGCCTCCCCAAAAAGCTTGCCGCCCTTAAAGGGAGCTGAGGCAATCTTCCACTTGGATCACATATCTGCGTCCCAATGTCTGACCCATAAGAGGCGCCTGGTGATGACATTAGAACTCAGGGATCTAAAAGCAAATTTGGCAGCGTTCAGGGTAGCATCAGCCGTGTACTCTGTTGCTGTGGTAATTTTGTCGACATCCTGTCTCAATTTAATATCCCCCATCGGAAGCTGTGCTAGGAGCTGTCTCAGCCAGAGTAGCGCCGCCCTGAACAGGAAGGACGCAGAAGTGGAAGTTTTAATGGCCCAAGTCGCCGCCTGATGAGTCTTGTGGCAGGCGTTCTCGGCCCTTTTGTCCTCTGCCTTGAGCCCTTCCAATAGTTCAGGGAGGAGCACTGAGTTGGAAGTGAGCACTGCCACAGGCGCGTCCACGGGAGGCAATTTCAATAAATCATCTAGACTTGGGTCAACCGTGTACAATTTCTTGTCATTACTACTAGGGGTGGCAAGGGTGCCTGGCTGCGTCCATTGCTTTTGAACCACATTAAGAAATAACTTTGGAACTGGCACAATTTCCTGAATAGGTTCTGGTTCCTCAAAGAGTCCCTCGCCGAGGTCCTCCGGAGCAGGAGCAGTCAGAGCTGGGGTGCTAGTACCCAAGCAGGTCGAGATTTTGGCCTTGTTCAGAAAAGTTTTGAAATTAGTATATTTGAACAAGCCAGAAAAGGCCGGCTTGTCAGGAATAGCAGCCTCATCCCCTGAGAATTCTGGTTCTACCCCTGGACCTCCTCCCAGTCAGAATCCTCACTGGCCAAGGAAGAATGTGATGACTAAGGGGGCTGTGCCTGAGTCACTTCTTGTGAAGGCCCTGGTGTCGAGAGTGGGCGTGATTTGCGCAGGCACTTGGCCCGTTGCAACATGCCAGCCTCTATCCCTTGAGAAATGGCTCTGGCAATGACATCCTGCATTTCTACGGAAAGATTGGGTCCCCTATATTCCGTGGATGAGCTCTGGGTGGGGGCTGAATGACCGGTTGTTGGGGTGCAAGGGTCCCCACTGTGACCAGTTCCTCCTCCAGATCAGACTGATATACAAAGAGGTCTGTTCGATTGGCCATAGATGGCCCAGGGGAGCCCTGCCATTGCAATGGAATCAGCAGAGGATAATTCCTGGCCTTCATCCTCACTCTCTAACATTGGAAGATCCTGACCAGGTTGAACCCCGGGTGAGTGATCCCCAGGGAAAGCAGGCCCGGCTGTCTGGGCCTGTAGTTGAGCCCTAGAAAATTGCTTCTCTAAGGCCTTCTGGCATCTAATAGCATCTCTGTCTATGCCCGAACTCTGCTTAGTCCCCTGCCTAGAGTAAGGCTTGCTTGCTCTGATGGCCTTCCTGGCTGCCTTGCCAGCCTGCTGGTGAAAGGACCAACCTGCTGCTCCTCAGGGGCCCCGTCTGCCATGATTAAATGTGGGGATGTAAGGCCTGAAAGGAAACTTTCCCCCACTCACCACCTCAGACAAACAGCCTTAGCGCTCTGGTGCAGAGACACTGAAGGCAAGGGCAAGCAAAGCTCAGCA
The DNA here is from genome assembly GCF_051295495.1 of Thamnophis sirtalis. Classification (NCBI taxonomy): domain Eukaryota; kingdom Metazoa; phylum Chordata; class Lepidosauria; order Squamata; family Natricidae; genus Thamnophis; species Thamnophis sirtalis. The sequence continues at coordinate 115,316,039 of NW_028261386.1, read as the reverse complement.
GTCCTTTGATTCTGAAGGAGAATGGTGCAAACTCCAAGCTCCCAGCACTCACGCAGGTCAATTAATGTGGGGAGTGACCACGTGGGCGATCAACCTCCGCTGCCGCCCTCAGTGTGATGGAGGAGCTGTGAGTAGGCAAAATTGCCAGAAGACCGGACAGGAAGGCTTCTAGTGGCGACCTGCAAGAGACAGGCAATCAGGCTGCTGTAGCTGCTTTTCACGGCAAAAGTAGGTCAACATAGTGGCGGCTGGAACTTTTATCCTCTCAAAATGGCCACCACCATGTGCGACCCTCTCAAAATGGCCACCACCATGTTTGACGCTCTTAAAATGGCCACCGCCATGTGCGGCACTCTTAAAATGGCCACCACCATGTGTGACTCCAACCCATGCACCTTCCCCAATAGCTGCCTGCAGCCTCACGGCGCCCGAGCGAACCCAGTACACCGGAGAGCCTGAAATTGGTGAGAACCAGGGAATTTAATTCAAGGGAGAGACTCACCAAGCCTGCTCCAATAATCAGGAAGTAGAATAGAATGTTCTTGAAGTAAATAGACAATTAGAAAGTCCAAGCAGTCAATTAGGAATGAAGAGAAACTGGAAGTGCGTCCGCTGGGCTTAGCTGAATTGAAAAAATCTGAAGAATAGCCAGCACCAGAGGCGTGGCTTAAAGTTTCCATTCAGTCCTGGGCAGATTGGCTGTATTTAACCCTTGCTTGGACTCTCCAGAGCAGCACCCAGGAAAATGGAGAGCTTCAGATCCACCTGTGATATTTCAAAAAATAATTTTGTTGGGCTATAAAACTAAAAAACAAGGTCTTAATTTATGTGTGAGGGGTGAAGTGGGGGCTTCCACTTGAATTTTAGAATGAGGTTATTTCTCCAAATGTATTAAATGTGCAACCCATTTAGGGAGTTTTAAAATTTTTAAAAACATACATGAATTCGGTGAGCGTCTGTCAAGATATAGTCAAAATTGTCATCTTGTAAGCTCTCAGTTACCAGGCTTCTGCAAAATTCAAAACTGATTTCCTTAAAATGCCAATGACTTAAGGGCTCCACTGTCGATGAAAGGAATGAATGGAAAAATGGATAAACTGTAAAAGCATGGTTCTCTAAATCAACCTAATTTATAACTTAATATGGAAATGTTTATAAGGAAATATATCGGATAAGAGTTCCGTATCGAACTATGCCACCTTAAAAAAAAATCCAAAGTAATTTCACATATATAAAAAACCCCTAAAGGCTTAATAAAATTCCTCCTTCTAAGATTTGTTGTCAGAGAAAAAAGTACTCAAGAATCTCACAAAATGACAAAACTACTCCATTTAGTTTTAAAGAAACAGTAACAGAACTTCAGATTTAATTTATTCAAAGCTTAATGCTAACTGATCAATTACATATTAAAATGCTTTCACAGGAACTACAGAGATTATTGAGTTCCCTTCCCCTCCCCATTAAGAAAAAGCTTATTTCTATAACCCCTTTCTTTTTAATAAAACAGGAACCAAAGGTAGGACTTACATGTAATTTTCCCAGAATCTGTGCTGGCTAATACTCTCACGAAACAGGGAAGTGGATATACGGAGAAATTAATTGATTACAGAAATCCATGAAGATATGAACCCTGAAAAATTCACAGGACGATCTTCTGGCTGTTCAGCAATCTAAAATACAATACAACATCACAGAATTAAGAAAAATTAGTTTTCTCTGCCTTTACTTTCCCTGAAATAACATCAAATTAATACGACACATAGGTAATGCATTAAACCTAGATTTTGAATCTATGCTTGTAATTTCATTAAAGAGATTGCTCATTGAGCTTACATTAACAGGATATGTTAATGGTAGTCTTTTCAATAAAATGCTCAAGAATGCCAAACTTATCTTCAATTAAAAATATGGCTTTCCTCTTACCCATTTGTGATCTGCAAAAGCTGAATCTGTAGTTTAGCAATAGAAAATTTTAAAAATGCCGCTCTGTACAGGCACAGAATATAGAGATAAAAACAGAGAGAGACCGTAAAAAAAGAACGAAATAGCCAGTATACCTTTGAATATCCCGCCTCATCTAACTGGAAAATTCATGATGCAGCACGTCTTATCCATATTATGATTTCTCATTATGTGATGTTTACAAATGAATTGTGGATTGAAGTCTATTGAAAGTCTTAATGGTTAAGGTGAAATTGATACTTTCTCTGTTACAGCTCATTCAGGCATAACACTCTGTTACTTATAGCCACAGAATTAGCAGATACATTTCCTTGAACTATACAGCATTCAGGGTTTTAGGTGTAGATTAGATATAAAAATATTCTGCAAAAGGATAATACATCTAAAAGAGAAGAAAAGAAACTTTGGCTTCTGTTTGATATTTTAAAACCCAATAAAACGTATTTGAGCCTAAATTACTTGGCATTTTCCAGAAAATATTTATGTCTTTTTCTCATTTTTTTATCCCTTCTGAAATTATTTAGTTTTTATTCCATTTCCTTCTGTTTCTTTGCTCTCACTATGTTAAGTAAGCCTGAATTGCTAGATATTATCCCGCTCCACTTAGGTCATGGTAATTATCCAGATTCACTCATAAGAGGAAAAAACAATGGTCAGAGGAAGGAAAATTACACAGAAATATAAAAGGAGCAATGGAATGAACATCAGGATGGGGTTGGATTTAAGGAAAGAGAAAGATATGATTGTGATAATGCAAATTATCTACTGACTACTGCAATGCGCTCTACATGGGGCAGCCCTTGAAGAGTATTCAGAGACTTCAATTCATCCAGAACGCAGCCGCGCGAGCGATTGTGGGTGCACCTCGGTACACCCACGTTACACCCATCCTCCGCGAGCTGCACTGGTTACCGATCAGTCTCCGGATACGCTTCAAGGTGCTAGTCGTAACTTATAAAGCCCTTCATGGTATTGGATCTGGGTACTTGAGAGACCGCCTGCTGCCAATTACCTCCCACAGACCCATTAGATCTCACAGGGTTGGCCTCCTCCGGGTGCCATCTACCAGCCAATGCCACCTGGCTATTACCCGGGGGAAGGCCTTCTCTGTGACAGCTCCGGCCCTCTGGAATGAACTCCCCGCAGGTATTCGGACCCTCACCTCTCTCCAGGCCTTCCGAAAAGCCGTCAAAACCTGGCTTTGCCGGCAGGCCTGGGGGTGATGAGTTCCCTCCCCTCTCGACATGTATGGTTGTGCGACTATTGTCTACTTTTATTATTTGTATTTTGTCTTTTATGTTCCCCCTTTTTTCCCCCCTTGAATTGTTCGCCGCCCTGAGTCCTCCTGGAGAAGGGCGGCATACAAATAATAAAATACAATACAATACAATACAAATGAACAATTTTTATGCTTGTGTCAAATGCCTTGATGCAAATATTGCATTGTTTTCATGATGATGATCTGATATGTCTGAGGTCATTCTGACATCGCTTTGGCTTGTTGAGCAATTGAACTTAACAAAAAGAGGAAAAAAATGTGACCGAGAGAAGAATAATTACATAGCAATAAAACCATTATGTTTGTCTAGATAATTAATACTGGAAAATATTAAATAGAATAGAATTTCTATGAAAAGCACAGTTTGGTTTTGTCCTTCTTAGAATGAATGCCTGTTTAATTCACAAATAAAGTATAGGAAAAAAGCTGGACTAGAAAAGGAAAATTCTGCCCTAAAGACAAATGGGATAGGGATAATAAAAATATGGGATAATAAAAAATAAAAGCCGCTTTGAAAAGAGTTCTCTCTGTATTGCTGTTCTCAGAATGGTAAAAACAATACATCTGCAAACTATTAAGTATCTTGTTAAAAAGAAAAGACAAGTGAAGTATTTAGTTCAGGACTCAAAAAAGGGCTAAAAGATTTTAAACACAGTTCCGCTTGTTTTCAAGAATTTGCAATTGTTCAAAAAAATTGAAAGAATGAAAGAGAGGTAAATAGGAAGAGACACACATCTATAGTACAGCAGCATTGGGCTAACCAGCACAGGGCATACTGACTGAATTCTGGAAGTTTCTGTTCCACACATCTGGAACACATCAGGTCAGGGAAGTCTTGTCCACCACATGGTAGTCATAAATATGGTGAGCCTGCATCCTAGCTATACATATATAGCCAAGTTCACATAACAGACACACTGTTTAGTAGTTTTGAGGCCATGTAATTTTTCCCCTCTACAAATCAAGCCATACATTGGGATTTTGATTGCAATGTAGTTAGAAAATGAAAATAATCATAACAATCAATCTGCTGTTATCATAACTGTGTTCAATTAAGAGTAAGCATACTACATATCTATATAGACCACCAGGAGGCAGTAAAAATACCTCACAGGATATACTGTATATTGTGTAAAAATAAACTGTCCCCTCTTCCCTCCAAGAAGGGTGATGGAAGTCATATAAAACCTCACACATAGGGGGATAAGTTACATCCCAGCTCTCTCTCTCAGAGCTTAAGGGAAGGCGCAAGTTTGCACTATTTTGATGTAGCAGACCTGTAGTTACCTGTTCAAAAGACTTAAGATGTAAGTTATATTGATTTGATTTGTACATCAAATTTAGAAACTGCTCATCTAATTCACAGAATACAATTAAAGACATAAAAATATTAAAAACCATTTAATTATTGTGGCTTATGTAAAGTTATGTTATGCAGACTCGGAATACCACGGAAAGACAGATTTCAGCCATTCTTCTCTCTATCCCTTTTTAAAAACACGAGACTATTTTATGAGATGGGTAATATGGCGCAGGAGGTTTACAACTTGAGAACTAGCCATACAATGTTCTTGGAAGGATGACTGATGTTCACTGGTGTAAAAGCCTGGGATTGAATCCCAAACAGTGCATTCCCTTATTGCAAATGTTTCACTCTCCAATTCTGTCCCTGTGTCCCCTAGATATCTCTGCACTGCACTGCACTGAGCAAGCCAATGCATATCAAATTTAACACATGATCAATAAAATGAAAGCTGGAATTCTCTGCTCAAGAGGTCATGCTAGGGTAAATTGTAACTTAACCAAGTCCCAAGGCATAGCTCAAGAGTAGTGTCTCCTCTAAGCCGAATCCGTGTTTCTATTTGATTCAGCCATTCTGAAATGTAAGAGTAGCTGACAGAAATCACTTCTTTTTCATGGTAAAAATTGCAGTACTATGAGAAATATTATTCTAGCTAAGTGCAAACCTAGTCATACATGTGAAAAACATGATTTACCAGCCAAGCAAATCAGTTTCTTACTTCACAATTAGAGGGGGGGGGAGGGAGAGACTGACTACAGGAGAGTAATTGGACAGCTTCCTTCAAAAGTCTATGACTTTCTTAAAACCAGTCAGGTGCCCCACAGATATATCTATTACAACATTCATCAACTGAATATATATCTATCAACTGTTCTGGCTAGAGATGATGGATATCATCAAATAATGGAAAACCACCATGCAAAAATAACTTTCTCCTGAAAAAATAACTTTAGACAGACACATTACAGGCAGTCCTCAACTTATGTCTATAATTGAGCCCAAAGTTTCTGTTCTTAAGTGAGACATTTGTTAAGTGAGGTTTGTCCCCATTTTACAACCTTTCTTACCACAGTTGCTAAGTGAATCACTGCAATTGTTGGTTAGTAACACGGTTGTTAAATAAATGTGGCTTCCCCATTGACTTTGCTTGTCAGAAGGTTGAAAAAAGTGATCACATGACCCCAGGACAATGCAACCATCATAAATATGAGTCAGTTGCTAAACATGTGAATTTTGATCATGTGATCATGGGAATGTCGCAGTCATAAATATGAAAAACAGTCAAAGTCATTTTTTTCATTTCTGTTGTAACTTCAAAAGGCCACTAAATGAACTGTTGTAAGCCAATGACTAACTGTATTAGCTTTTCCTCAGAGCTTTATACAAAAGAGAATGCAATGCTTTCATTAGTGACTCTCCTTGCCTATCCTATTTGTAATAAAACCCATGTAAATTAATAATTTAAAATTTTAGATTAAAGCAGAAATACGTTGCTCCATATCCATTGGCACTTTTGGACCAATAGTCATTGCCTTGGTGCCTGCCAGTTTCCCAATTTCATCTGGATCTCAAAGGTCATTTTGAAAACAAAATGGCTGAATGTTTTCTTTTTTACCCTACGTAAGGAACTACTACAAGAAATGCCCAACAACAGTGGCAGGGCAAATTACTGTATATAAACAGGGAGCAAATTCCACATTCACAACTATTGATGATGTTACCCATTGGGTAATGGAATGTCTACAAGCAAACAACGAAGGTCAAAGAGCACCAAGGACTCCATCATTTTTGTTTCCTGAGTTTCACTGAACAAGTTTAAGGATTAAAACACATTTTCCCCACCAAGACTTTAAAGTTTTTCCCCTATAGAAATTAGGCGTGAAAACTAGCCTGCAGAAGTAGTCCTGCAGTTCTTCAAAACTTTAAGAATTAATTTTAGTAGGCTGTGTCTAAATTATAATAGATGCTCATGCTTAGATGAGCAGGAAAGTACAATTATACAATTGCCAACGACTGATCACCTCATACCAATCATAATAATTTTGACAGGACAAAGTGGAGGAAATATTACCCATGTTCTGTTCCTTTTAGAATTTAACAGAGAAATTTCTCTCTGAAATAATTTTATCTGCATAATTCAGTCCAGCAAGTCACAAGGGTTTTACTATTCCATTTAATTTTGAGAGCAGTGGATAAAGGCATGTTTATAGCAAACCATGATGTATCTCCCTATTTATTTAAAGGAATTCTCACACAGGCTTTCTAAAGAAGAAAAAATGCTTTAGTAACAGAATATACCGGTGAAACTCGAAAAATTTGAATATTATGCAAAAGTTCATTTATTTCAGTAATACAACTTAAAACGTGAAACTAATATATGAGATAAGACTCATTACATGCAAAGCAAGATAGTTCAACTGGGATTTGTCATAAGTGTGATGATTATGGCTTACAGCTCATGAAAACCCCAAATCCACAATCTCAGAAAATTAGAATATTGTGAAAAGGTGCAATATTCTAGGCTCAAAGTGTCCCATTCTAATCAGCTAATTAAGCCATAACACCTGCAAAGGGTTCCTGAGCCTTTAAATGGTCTCTCAGCCTGATTCAGTAGGAATCACAATCATGGGAAAGACTACTGATCTGACAGTTGTGCAGAAAACCATCATTGACACCCTCCATAAGGAGGGAAAGCCTCAAAAGGTAATTGCAAAAGAAGTTGAATGTTCCCAAAGTGCTGTATCAAAGCACATTAATAGAAAGTTATGTGGAAGGGAAAAGTGTGGAAGAAAAAGGTGCACAAGCAGCAGGGATGACCGCAGCCTGGAGAGGATTGTCAGGAAAAGGCCATTCAAAAGTGTTGGGGACTTTCACAAGGAGTGGACTGAGGCTGGAGTCAGTGCATCAGGAGCCACCACACAGACGGATCCTGGACATGGGCTTCAAATGTTGTATTTCTCTTGTCAAGCCGCTCCTGAACAACAAACAATATCAGAAGCGTCTTACCTGGGCTAAAGAAAAACAGACCTGGTCTGTTGCTCAGTGGTCCAGTCGTCTTTTCGATGAGAGCAACTTTTGCATCTCATTTGGAAACCAAGGAACCAGAGTATGGAGGAAGAATGGAGAGGCACACACTGCAAGATGCTTGAAGTCCAGTGTGAAGTTTCCACATTCTGTGTTGATTTGGGGAGCCATGTCATCTGCTGGTGTTGGTCCACTATGCTTCATTAAGTCCAGAATCAACACAGCCGTCTATCAGGATATTTTGCATCACTTCATGCTTCCTTCCAGACAAGCTTTATGGGGATTCTGACTTCATTTTCTAGCAGGACTTGTCACCTGCCCACACTGCCAAAAGCACCAAAACCTGGTTCAATGACATGGGATTACTGTGCTTGATTGGCCAGCAAACTCGCCTGACCTGAACCCCAGAGAGAATCTATGGAGCATTGCCAAGAGGAAGATGAGAGACGTGAGACCGAACAATGCAGAAGAGCTGAAGGCCACTATTGAAGCATCCTGGTCTTCCATAATACCTCAGCTGTGCCACAGTTTCCATGCCATACCGCACTGAGGCAGTAATTGCTGCAAAAGCGGCCCAAACCAAGTACTGAGTACATATGCATGCTTATACTTTTCAGAGGTCCGATATTGTTCTATGTACAATCCTTGTTTTATTGATTGTATGTAATATTCTAATTTTCTGAGATTGTGGATTTGGGGTTTTCATGAGCTGCAAGCCATAATCATCACAATTATGACAAATCATGGCTTGAACTATTTTGCTTTGCATGTAATGAATCTATCTCATATATTAATTTCACCTTTTAAGTTGCATTACTGAAATAAATGAACGTTTGCATGATATTCAAATTTTTTGAGTTTCACCTGTACTTTACAGGAACTTGCTAAAAAGTGATAATTTTGTTTCAATAAGTTATAGGACAACAGCTCAATGTCTGGTACATAGTATTTCTTTGTTCAATGCCACCTGACAAACGAGTGTTAAATCTTGCAGAAAAAACCCAGAATGAATAATAGAATGAATACCAGTCATATATTGTAAAGAGGTTCAAAAAATGGTAGTTTAAGCATAGTTACGCTATTGTCATTTTATGGAATTCTGCCATTTTTAACGGGAAGTATTATCTGAGAATTAACCTGAATATCAATAGAAATAGATTACCCTTTTATATTTCATCACCTGAATATTTAAGTTATCCTTTCAAAGAACTGTAACTCTTCCTGTTGAATCCAGTTTAAACCCAAATAACGTACCATAATCCCTTTAAGGTACTTAAAAGAAAAATGGCTTACTTCATTCATAAAAATATGAAGTTCCCTTAGAAATAACAGGATTAGCTGTTTAGTAATGATTCACAAAAATATCATAGCGTACCTGTAAGATTCTGTTCTACATGTGACATACTGGTTATCAACAGATTAGTGTTAACAAGCAAAATATGTTTTTAATGCTCTTCAGTTTCCCAATATTTCTACTTCAATATTAACACAGTAAATTTTTCCCCACTGTTTGGCAATGGATTTATATACAGTATTTTGCTATACAATAGTGGCTCAATGGGAACAATATAATTATTGTTCTAATTGAAAACATTAAATGAATAGTGTTCATTAATTCATACAGACCTCCGTCTTTTCCATTCTTACCAATATATAATAAAACCTTCACAGTGCAAATTTTAAGCAGGACAATATAAAATACTAATATAGCAGAACAAGTTCACATTAATATATTGAATTTTTGTATAACTTCTCACTGGAGAACAGTGGTGGGTTCCTACCGGTTTGGCAGAATCGGTAGTGGTTTGGTAGCCTGGGTCACTGGAACTGATAGCGACCCAGGCCTGCCACGCCCCCAAACTGGTTCTCCGGGGGGGGGGCGCCAGAGGTGCCGCCATCTTGTTTTTTGCTTCTGCGCATAACAATTTTTATTGTGCAGTGCGCCCACGAGCGAACTGGCAATAGTGACTGCTGGAACCCACCCCTGCAGGAGAACCATACAATATTGAAAATGAGCGATTGATCCTTTTCTGAAAAGAGTAACAAAAATTGTATAACTTGACAGATTGGTGCAAGCAGGCCCTGAGCTGAACATCTAGATCAGGGCTTTCAAACTCGCGGTCTGTAGGCAGGATGTGTCACACACTGGCTACACCCATGTCCAGTTTAGCAAAGGGGGAAAAAGTCATGATACATCATGTGACACCACCGTGACATATGTTTGACACCCGTGGTCTAGATAGATCTCATGGAATTATCATTCCTGGTCCTAAAATCCTTTAGTTGATGTAGAATGTTTCTTGGTTAATGGCTTTCAAAGTATATTCATGGGACATTGGTTGTCCTTACATCCTCATGTGATATAATCTGATTTGTTTGCAAATTCTATAAGAAAGGAATTATTTATTGCTATGAAGAGTACCTTGATGACAAAATCCAGTTCTTAAATTCTAGAACATTTTAAAAATACTCTTTTTAGGATAGTTTTCACATATTTTAAGGCACTTGGCTTAAGAAAATACTTATTTATGCTCTACAAATATCTTCTGCATACTTTGTTTCTATTTTTCTTTAAAATGAGCACATTTAAAAATGTGATGAATCAAAACCTTAAAATGGCCAGATCTTTTTTTTCCTGATTTTGTGTGAAAACTGCTTTAAATAGTAGCAGAGATGCTGCACTTGTGTGAGACACACAACACTTCTTCAGAATCATTTTCAAAGCATATATTTGGCTTAATGTTTAGTTGTTATGGATGACATCAACTTTTTTTCACAGATGTGCTACTTTGGTTATGCAAATACCATTCCTGCTAGTAGCTCTGAATGATTTTGAAATGGTTCCAGTGCTGATGAAGCAGACTTCCTGCAGTTAAATATATTGTAAATCAAATTCTGACTTTAAGCATAAAATACTCAGTAGCAGAGGTAAGCTACTGTACTGAAGTTTCCAAATACTTTGTTGGAGACTTGTCTATTTTCCAGAGGGGGTGTGGAAGGAGATTGCTGCACCTAAATAAGGAACATTCAAAAGACACTTCATGTAGCTGGTGAAAATATAAATAACAACAGAAATGAAGTTTCAATCATCTTTTTAGTTCTATGGAAATGAAACCTAGGGTGTGGGTCAATCCTACTATGTAATTGATGTTTTGGCGGTTTGGTGATGAAGCTGGCTTAGTAGCCCAGCCAATAATGGAGGAAGGGGCACATGCCTTGTTCACCCCCTTCCTGAAATTTACACCATGATTGAAGGAGGTTTCTGCCAATGCTTGGCTTGATTCTCAATCACTGACTTCAATAAAATGAATACAAAACATATTTTGGAAAACAAAAATTGTATTAAGTGTAGCAATATCTGGCCTTTGGTAACATTTTAAACAAATTCCATCAAATGCCAGGACTGAATTAACTAATTAACTAATCATTCATAGGAATTTGTTTTCCCATGCAAAAATTAAAGGCACAAGACAGTGACAACTTTTCACACAAACAATTTTGATGTCCCAGATGTGTTTTAGACTATTAATTAAATACAATTACCTGTAATTTTGTTTTTCTCTGTGATTCAGCAAAGTATTTTGCATTTTTGAGTTGACTTACCATTTTTTTATATAGCCTGAATGGAATAATTAAGATTACAGAAGTGGTAAATTTCTGACTCATGTTTCCTTTGTAGTGTGACAGAGAAATTCAAATTTTATTTTTTTCAGTTTAGCTGTAAAGGGAAAGACACATGTTTAATAGTGATGTCCTTTTGTTAAACTAATTATAATAGTAAACTCTCACTGGTTTATGGCTAAGCTACTTGTGCTCTTCTGACGGAACAGTGGTGTACAAAATAAACTTAACTTTATCAAATAAAAACTATTCCTAAAAAGAAGCTAATATGAAACTGAAATACAAAAGCTGCCACAGCATTAAGCATCTGAGTCATCAATTACTTTTTCCAACTAATAATTATCACTGAGTCAGTCAGTTGAATCATCTAGTTATTTTATTTACATTTTTCTTTTGCTACTGTTTTAAAAACCTATATGTAAATATTTTTTTATAATTTTGCAGCTATTTCCAAGTTTGTTTGACTAAAAAGAATGTACCATACGGATAGAATTTCTTGGCTACTCTAACACGGGGAATTATAATGTATAAATATAGATAAAATATTTTATAAATAAATCTTTTATAAATAAAAAATAAAAAGTAAATAAATGAAATACGTAGACACTAGTTCTAGAAACTAAGTCTTACTTCCAGTGGTGCGATGGGTGTGGCGTGGGGTAATATACTGTAAAATCCCCATTCCCTCCCCACTCCAGAGGAAAATTACTGCAAAATCCCCATTCCCTCCAGATTAGCTGGGACTCAGGAGGCAGAGAATAGATGGGGGCGGGACCAGTGAAAAGTGATATTTACTGGTTCTCCGAACTACTCAAAATTTCTGCTATGCATTCTCCAGAACTGGTCAGAACCTGCTGAATAGCACCTCCGCTTACTTCCTGAGAAAAGTCAACCAATATCCCACTCATACTCATAAATTGTTACTATTTTTCTTTCTGAAATTCTCTTAACAAAAGAAACCTTGAATATAACTACCAATCTCCACGAGAAGCTGTGAATGGTTTAAGTATCTATCTGTACAAAATGTGATCAATTTAGTCATGATTGAAAAGTAAAGTAAGGTTGGGTTATTTTTGTTTTGAATTTTTGTGTGTGTCTCTTCTCCTATAATCTGCCACTTAGGTCTTATACCCAGAAATGGGCAGCTGCAAGGATAATTTGCTGCACATCCTAATGTACACTCAGAAAAATAAAAGCATGCAAGTCTGACATGCGTCCCGAATATTTATTCTAGAATTATTTCATAAAATGTTCTGTGTTATGTAGGATAAGTTAGTGCATCATATTTTAATGGAAAAGCTCCCCAGAGATGGAAAATTGGAAACCCACTGTGTTGATGCATGAATTTAATCTAATTTTAAACAACAAGCAGCCTTATGTTCTGTACAGTAAAATGGAGTTATTTATCAGGGCATAAGACCTAAGTAGTAGGACAATGTAAATGCAGATATGTACCCTTACAGGTTTCTTCATGAAGCACTCTACATTAATGTTATAAATGTTATAATGGAATATCTTAAGTAGTTAAAATGGGGGGGGGGAGGCAGGAGAGAGGAACAGTAGATCAACTAGAAAGAGAAATGTGATTTTCATCTGGTTGCAATTGGAAGAAAGTAGTCCAGAAAAGCTTTGCAGAAGTAAGGAGTGCAGGAGATTAGACCTAAGGCAATGTATTGAGTTACAAAGACAGTGAAGAAAAGGAACAGTAGTTTTCATCTCAGCTTTCTGTTTTCACATAAATAGAAAGGAAGTAGCAACCTGAGTAGAGTCTGCACATCTCTTAAGGGTTAAATTACCATATTTTTCAGAGTATAAGACGCATCAAGATTTTGAAGAGGCAAATAAAAAGTTTTTGCACTCTGCAGACCTCCCAACAATGGCCGTTTTTTTTTTTTTGCGAAAACAGGCCATTCCCCCCCCAAAAAAGGGCATGAATAGCCTTTAGGAGGGTTATAGAGTGCTCCTGGGGGCTGGGGAGGGCAGAAATGCACCACCATTTTGATGAAGGGGATGGGGTTTTGGGAGGCCAAAAATGCTGTATTCAGTGTATAAGACGCACCCCAGATTTTCACCCTCTTTTTTGAGGGGAAAAAGGTGTGCCTTATATTCCAAAAAATATGGTAACTAACATAAAATAATCTGTTAGTATTGTCCATAATTAATTCTAAAGCTGTAAAAGTGCAGTATTTGTTAAAATTTAGATATCAGTGTCACATTTAATTAACTCCTCTGACTGATGGAACTTCTCAGGAGAATAGGAAGCAATTTTACCCTTTTCTGTAGCCTCTCAGACATGCTCACAACTTGAACTATACTTTGGGAAGACTATTGTGCACATGTTAGAAAAAGATTTAGTTGTGCAAATTCAAGTCTTTCACTGGATTTTACACTGGAAAACCATAATGCAATGTAATTATCATGAATGGGGTTCATATGATAGAATTAAGCAACCGTGTTTAATTGTCTCAGGCGTGCTTTCCATACAAGAGGCAACTACACTGAACCCTGAGAAGAAAAACCCATGACTGTAAGAAACTTCTGAATGTTGCCTGAGAGGTTGGACTGATATTTAGCAACATTTTTTTAAAAAAATGCCACATTATTTATAGAGAAACATAATAAAAGTGGCACTAATATAAAAATTAATTTACTTTTTTTTAAAAAAAAATCCCCCCTCAATCAAAATATACCGCTCCTTAAAGGGATTTGTTATTGTCTGGTAAATTAGATATATGACAAGTATGATAACATCTCATAACTTTTAAAATTTACAGACTCTCACTGAAAATTTTGAAACCTGCCATTTTAAAAAACTAGAAGCTGAGAAAACTTAAAACCGGTGCAAAATGTTGTTTTACGGGCAGTAATGTTTGCCCCGCAGTTGGTGCATATTGTACTCCTGCACTCCAAACTGCGTTAGTTGCCAGTTTGCTTCAGGGATCCATTCAAGGTGCTGGTAATGACTTATAAAGCCCCATTTGGGGGAATTGGGTTATTAGAAGGATCACTTCCTCCCAACCGTACCAGATGCAACAGGAGGGTTATGCTCCAGATCCTGTCAGCTAAGGAATATTTTGCTGGGCCCAGGAAGACAGCCTATTTTTGTGGTCCTTGCCATGTGGAACATCGCCCTTCCTCCGTCAATGATCAGATTGATCCCAACCCTGCTGGTATTTTGCAAGGCTCTGAAAATGTGACCTTGCCAATGGGTCTAGGGAACCAGGAGTGTGGCAGAGGCTGTGCCCTAACTGCATTGATTGTTATTAATGAATGTAACTAGATGCAGGAGAAGAGGTACAGCCTGGGGGCAGAGTCAAGAGTGGAATCAGTCTAGAGTCATCACAAATGATTCAAGACCAACTCCTCTTGAATTCTGTTGATTTTAGTGCTGAACATTTGTTGACTAGGTGAGCAATGAATCTTAACTGTAAATTAACATGTGGCCCTGATTCTTCATGCCTGACACTATCTCACTTATTATTTTGTTAGTTTTAATATTTTTATATTGTTTTTAAATTGTATGGCTTTGCTGTTTTATATTGTTTATAACTATTTGGGAGCCACCCAGACTCAAATATGTGTGATTGGTGGTTATACAAATAAGAAAAAAAGAAGCAAACAAATAAATGTGAAAGTAAATGAAAACATTTAATCTCTGTCAAAAACAATCTATTGTTACAGGCGAGCCATTTCCTTTTTCTTATGAAAGGAAGAAAAACTGCAATACCAAATGAGCCATCCTCTATGAGTCATTAGGCTGGGAGATTATCACCAACAACTAATGAAGCATCCTCAGGCCAACCAAAAACAAGTAAATAAAAGCAATACAAACATTAATTCTTGACAATACCAAGTAAGAGTTCGACTGGCGGTGGCCTTCCAGAGTTTTGAGAAAACATTTTTTCTTGGCAACTGAGAATGGAATTTTTGCATGTGTGCTGCGTCCTTTTACATTTCATTATGTCCTCTGTCTTTTCTGTGCTGTAATTTATTGCTTGCGAGTTACCTTCCCCATTGGGAAGAGGTTACAGCTCAATTGTAGAGGTCAGAGTTTAAATCCTTACAATTACCAATTAAGATGGAAGCAGGACATATGATATATCTAGAACTAGGATTCCTGAAAGCTGACACCATGCTCAGTGGGCAATACAGGCATCTCCCGAGTTACGTAAGACCAACTCTATGCAAAATGTTTCTGAAAGTCACCTCTAATATTTTCAAAGGTAACCAGCATCTTTTTCAAAGTGCTTTTCTACCCCTTGACATTCCCTATCAAAATGGTCTCTTTAGATACTGCTAATGAATCATAATACAAGTATATGAGGCAGTTTTTCCAATTGTGACTAATACAAATTTTTGGTTATATCAGCTTTTTCTACAAAGATTGGTGAGTACCTGTACTGTATGCATGTATGTCAAAATAAGGACAGGTACTCATCTGTCCATGCATGATAGTTGTCCTTCATGTACCATTCTATTTGTTATTTCTTTGTATTTATTTTAATATCATTTTTCTTGATTGCTGAAGATTTTTTAAAATATCTCCATGCTAGTTTTTATCCACACAGAACTTCTCTGTTAGGGGAAAAAAGTTAAAGAACAATTATGACTTCCCTGAAACTTTCCTTATTGAACCCAAATATAAATATTCTGAAACACGTTATTGTAGTTTAGAAAAAGGCATGCTAAAATATTGTATAAAGTCATTCCCAACCTGGAGTTCGAGAGACATGTTGAGGAACAGTTACTTGCAAAACGTCCAACAGCTTTAGGCATGATTATCTGCCTCTCATTTAGTTTTGCTAACAAACATCTAAATTGACTTAAGCTGACACAGTAAATGGCACAAACTAACCCAAAGAGACTCACCCAGAAGAGGTTATCAGAATCAGCCCTGAGCAACATATGACCCCACTATTCCTATGGAAACTCACTAAACTTTATTTATTTTAATGACACAAGGATGACATCTGTACTCAATTTCTGATAACTCTGCAACAGAATGATTAGGAAAACAGATAAGTCACATGTATCCTTAGATGGAAAAACATACTTTGTACTCTTTGTTCTATCTACTTAGGAATACGAGATGCCCGTGCATCAACTACCAAACGTACCAGACTGGATTGCAATCGAATCTCTGCTAGAAGGAAAAATCTTGAAAAGTAGCTGGAGCTGTAATCAGGGTGACACTATTAATGGAACAGACAGGGTCTTCTTTTCCTAGATGTTGGCACATTCTCTTCCTTTTTTAACAGTAGAAATGCAGGGTGAAAGTTTTTTTTTAACCACACAACTGCATTGTTCTGTTGCTGAAATTCAAAAACAGTCAGGACCAGCTGTGGTTGGAGAGAGCAATTTAAGGTCAAAACTGGCAGTTACAATTAAAAAGAGCTGCAGTTTATTGCATGAAGGAGATGGCACTTCTTTTGAGGGTTAGAGTTATTCTTAGTCTGCAATCCAGACACAATACAGCATTCAGTTTTCTCTGGTTATCCATATCATTTTTTAAACAGTCAAATTCTGAATTTTGTTCAGGCTGAAGGAATATAAAAAAATGTTCTCAGAAGGATACAAAATATTCTGCTGCAAATTCTTTTTAACCATTTTTAGTTATCTGAAGGAGAATGGTAAAATCAAGACAGATGTTTCGGTGACAGATTTTCTCCAGTGTGAACAACTGTTATACATTATTTTAATAACACAAACCACGTTTCTGCATGTTGATCAATCATTAAATGCAAAAACATGTTTATCATTGTGCAAACCACACCAAGACAAATGCCCAATACTCACAATTGGTTTCTATTCTATCACACATGTGCATAAAACCAGATACACGAGCTTCCCACTGCTCCGTAGCACATAAAACAGACACTGGAATTTAATCCAAAGATTTTACAATTATCCAAAAAAGTTGCTGCATTTGAATTATTTTGAAACAGGTCACTGAAACTAACAAAAGTTCTGCCAGGTACACATAGGTATCCTAACAACAAATTAAGAAATGTTGCAAACCATTTCCTTCTGGGGACATGAAGGAAGAAGGAAAGAGGACTTCATTCTGACAGTTTGTGGTTTGTGGCAATTGGAAAAAAAAAGTCAGTCAGGAAAATGCAGGATATACTGTATTTACATTTGTCATGACAAGTTTCCTGGAGATTGTGAGGTTTACGGGTGCTGAGTTGTCAGTTGTGCTATTAAACTGCTGCCTCATTCAATTGCAGGGTCACTGGCTGACCTACATTTCTGAGAGCAGATTCATTGTAAGTTCTGTAAACGCTCACTTTTAAAGGGCCATTTTGATTCAAGCATATTCATCTGAACCATGTGAAGCTTTTACTAATCTTCCCAGTGTTAGGGTCTTAGCCTTCATGTTCTCCATGTTTTAAAGGATTTAGGAAAACTGTTAATTATTGCAAATATGTGTTCCCACCTCTGCTATTGGACAGAAGTCTACCAGTACTGCTTTCATTGCTATTGTACCCCAGGGAAAAAGATCATTTCCTGGGATCTTCCCAACATCAAATAAAAATCCCTTTCTCTCTCTCCCACCCTCCCGCTCTCTTACTCTGCTCTCTCCCTCCCTCCCTCTCCCTCTTTCTCTCTCCCTCTCCCACATCCAAAAGTACCACGCCAACAATTTATATGATGGTATGGATATTTAATTAAAACAGATAGAGTTATGATATACTTTTCCACTGACAACCTACTAAACTCTAAAGTCAGCATCTAAAAATATGGCTAAGTGACAATCTGAAACTCCTGTATTACTTTCTGCTACCAACACACATATTTTCCAATGATGGAGCCGCAAAAAGCACAAAGAAATAAGCATTTGATTAATTTTGTTGTTTGATACCTGGTTGCTTACTTGTGAGAATAGCAGCTACTTATATTCTATATTTTTTAAAAAAAAAATGATTCTGAGTGGAATTTTTTCTTTCTTTTTTTTGCAAATGCTCTACAGAAGAAAATATTCCCCTGATAAGAAACTGAAATATTCATTAAGATACACTACAGAGCTTCCCAGTCAAGTTGGACTGCCCATACAGGAAGCGTCTCCTCTGATGCAGCCTAGTTTATTCTGCATGTGAAAAGCCAGAAAAATTTTCACTGACATCTTAACTCCTCAAGACTAACATGACATTACTAGCAAAACATTTCCCACAAGCTCAACTGCCGTCATAACTGAGCTCATTTCCCTCGATTTGCAAAATTCTACAGAACTTCTGTGGAGCTTTTTTCATCTTTGTTTATACCGCAGCTGCAATCTTAACCTTTTAACTGGCCACTCTCCTCCCCCCCAATTTCGTGATGAGCAGACAAATCATCTTAAGAAAGTTTCTCACCACAACGCTATTTACATAGATGTGGTAAGAATTCATGCATCTTGAGGTTGTTGCTTTTTATTTTATGCCCATGTTAATAGTTACACATACTGCGTAATTATCTAATCATTGGTACTTTTTCAGGCTGATTTACCTGGGAAAATGAATGATGAAAACCAGAGAATTATTGTTTGTCATGTAATATGGCTCAAATTAAATCTTACATTCTTTGTTTGAATGCAGATAATAGCTCTAGTTTTCTAAAATAATGTAAACTGCAGCTGTGGGGAAACCAAAGAAGTACAGGAGGTTCATAAGTCAGAGAGAAAGAGTTTACCATTAACAGCCTGTCTCCGTTCCCCATCCCTTATTATTCTGATGAATACAGTCTCCCTTTCAGTATTTACATCAGGTGGGAATTTAGCTAAAAGAATTACTATCCTCCTTACTTAAAGGAAGAATAGAACCTACAGCTATAAGTGCTCTTGGAAATCATGTAATCCAACCTATCCAGCTCAGGTAAGATTCAATGCACCATATTTGAGAGATGTGCATCCAGTCTCTGTTTGAGGATCTTGCAGGACCAACAGGCAGAGGTGAGTTGCTACCGGTTCGGACCGGTTTGGCTGAACCGGTAGTAACTTGGTGGCCTGAGTCGCTGGATCCGGCAGCGACCCATGCCTGCCACGCCCCCGAATCAGTTCTCCTATGAAGCTACCATCTTGTTTTTCAGTTCTGCGCATGCACAGAACAATTTTCAGTGGAATTTTTTTTTCATTTTTTAAGGTTTTGCGCATGTGCAGACCTTTTTATTTGCAAAAGTACGCACATTTTTTTGAGGCACCGAACCGGCAGCAATGCCAGCAGCAACCCACCCCCTGCCAACAGGCAGAAAACTACTAGAGCGCATCCATAAACACCAATTAACAGAAGACATGACAAAAACTTCTTAATTTCACAACACATGGACATGTACTTTCAACTGGAAAACCATGCCCATCCTAGACCAAGACAAGTCCAAAAATGCTAGACAATTCCTGAAAGTCTAGAACTGACAAATTTGTTATTCACAAGCACATAAATAACATCTACATACCATTCAAAAGAGACAATCAACAAGCAAAAAAAGGGAACAAAAAGACTAGAACACCTCATCAGCAATCAATTCCCATATGGACAGAGATTAACACCAGATTAACGAGCAAGAAGCAAGCTATATCCCAATCAAGGAACTGTCAAACAAACTAACAGTACACTTCCCAACCAAAGAACCACCAAGACCAACCCCACCAACATGGATAGGGCAAACCACTAAAATATAAAATAAGACCAAGCCCTATTCCCTACTAGCACTGATGACATTACCTTATGTGGGTAATGAAACATCTGAAAGAAAATAACCAAGTCCAGAAACCACCAAGGACCCCTTATCTTGCATGAAGAACTACCCACCATGCATGGCAGTTTGTAACACTTTATGACAGTGAAAGAAAAAATATGCTTAAAAAAAGAAAAGATATTCTGCCTTCTCACCATTGTTGATTTACCATCTTCTTTTTGCAATGGACTTTTCATTCCTTTGTTTCCTTTTGCTATGAACATACACAACAAATTATGTGAGTTATTTTTCATCTGTCTCACAAGCTTCAGTTCATTCTGGTCCTGGGAATGTGGCCTTGAATTTAATACAAGCCAATAAAGGAAAAATGGATAGACACAAATCCTGAACAGTGCTCAGGTTCTACCCATTGTCAAACTGTCAATTCCGGCTGAAATCAACCCTGGAAATAAATATGTTCAGGCCATGCACTTTTTGGACGTATATAAGATCTCAGCTTACATACCTATCATATTTGTAAAATTAATTATTCCCCATTTGCATATAGGAACCATTCTATCTTTCACACCCAAATACTCTCATGACATGTGTAATGAGAGATGAAAGGGAAGGGAACAAATAAAATTGGTTGCAGATGAGAAAAAGCAATAAAATCAAGAAACAAAGGAGATAATTTTAAAAATTAATACACAACTGAAACCAGAGACAAAGTTGATGGAGCTGGCTGAGATTGTGAAATGGACAAGTCTTGATGGCACAGTGGTTAGAATGCAATAATGCAGACTAACTTTGCCCAAAGCCTGGAGTTCAATCCTGACGAGCTCAAAGTTGACTCAGCCTTCCATCCTTCTGAGGTCGATACAATAAGGCCTTAGATTGTTGAGGGCAATATGTTGATAATGAATAAACCACCCAGAGAAGGCTGTAAAGCACTTTGAAATGGTATATAAGTCTAAGTGCTCTTGCTATTGCTAAAAGACATGATTAACTTCAATACTGATTGAAAATCCCTTCTGGACATTTTTGTAGAAAATAAAAAATGAAATTATGTTATATGGGTTTGATGATTAGAAAACTAGTAAATAATAGAACAAACAAGGTTACATTGTAATCTTAGACTGATTAAATTGAAATCTGTTGTAAAAGAAAGTTGGAAATAATTTCTTTTTTATGCGCTTTTGGCCTTGTCTTTCTTAAGGGTACAGTAGCATAATCTTGTAAGTCTGAAAGTATAATTCTCCTGCCATCTACGGCTTGAGAAACTAGGGAGGGTCCCTTCTGAGCCTTCTACTCTACACACTATCCAGCTATCGGCTATGTCCTGTTTTGTCAGCCTTTTCCCTAGGCAACATCTCTTTACCCCGTTTCCCAAGGTCTTTCCTTCACACCATTACAAATGGCTAGGGAAACTCTTTCCATGTTGAAAATTACCATGGCAGAAAATGTTACCGGCAGGCCTCTTTTAATGATGACCATTGGAACTGAAATTTCTGTCACTAAGTGATGCAGTTATAAAGTATGACATCATGTGACTGCATCACTTAGCAACAGCAAGCCTCGTACTCCCTGCTGCTATTGTTAAGTGACGGTCGTGGGTGGTTAAGGGAGTCCCAGATGGCTTTCAAACAGACCAGCAGGCAGGTGGCTTGTTTCTTCATACTATCAGCCTTTGAGAAAAATCAAAGTTCAAGCTAAAATCAGCATTAGATCTGACAGTCATTTGCATGTCTGCAACTCGTTCCCATGGGTAGTTAAAAGTAGGTTCATGATTTAGAACAGTGAAAGAAAAACACTGAGTGGAAAGGCTTAAATTTTGCCTGATGAAGAAATTAGGAGGAAAATAGGTTGAAATCTAATATCGTATTATGCCAATTACATCCCTGCGACCGATAAGATCCCATAGATTAGGCCTCCTCCGTATTCCATCGGCCAGCCAGTGTCGGCTGGCAACTACAAGGAGGAGGGCCTTCTCAGCAGTAGCCCCGACCCTTTGGAACGAGCTCCCCGTGGAGATTCGTACCCTCTCCACCGTCCAAGCCTTCCGCATAGCCTTGAAGAACTGGCTCGCCCGTCAGGCCTGGGGATAGGATAGTTACCCCTCCCGAATGATGAATGTATGTTGCTTGCTATTTTATTACATGTTTTGTCCTAATGTCTGTATTCCCCCTTCCCAGTTTTTGTGTGAGCCGCCCTGAGTCCCCTCAGGGAAAGGGCGGCCTACAAATTCTAATAAAATTCTAAATTCTAAATTCTAAACTTTGAATTAGTCTAATAAAATTCCATAACATGATTCAGCAAAGACCTATTGATATGCTTATCTATTTGTTTTCTAGATGTACCCATTGATTTTTTTAATGAGTTATCACTCTGAATATTAAATGAGTTAAATATAGGGGGGGGGGAGTTGATTTCTGAGAAATCCTAAGCCCTATACTCACCTAGGTTCAAAGAGATATTCTTATATGCAAATATTCAATTAAAAAAACTATGAAACTAAAATTCTCCAATGTCGACTGCTATTTTCCACAAATGATATGATATGTGAAATAATTCAGGAGATCTTTGAAGAATGGAGTCAGAAAATAACAGCTACAATGTCATCAACAATATCTGCAATTGTAATATGGATAGATTCCCCCCCCCAAAAAAAAAGATATAGAAGAAGAAATGTGAAAGAATGCTTAGGAAAATTTACAGAAAAAAGAACAGAAATAAGTCTCACTTCATGCATAAATATACTATATTTATACTATATAGACTATAAAGCAATTGTTGAAACTCTGGAAAATTTTAAAGAAAAAGTGAATGATAAAACAGAAATGACAGTTAAAGTGGTAATACAAATGATAAGCCAGGAGAACAACCCAGATAATGACATCTTACTGCATTTACCAAAAAAGTAAATGCTAAAGTCTTTGAAATGAGAAAAAGATAATTTGAAGAAAGATAAAATCCTATGACATCATCTGAATAAATTAAAGACCAAAGAAAGGAGCAAAAGATAGGAGTACAAAGTTGGTTGGTTTGACCAAGGTTAAAACAAGACATGTTTCTATAAAGCTCTGGGAATTTTTTATGGACTTTTTGCTTACATTAGGACTGAAATGTTAATCATTTACAACTTTGTACACATATAAGTGATACATTATGGAAAGAAGAAACACTTGCATGTAACCTTATAGGAAGTGGAAAATTATTAAGTTTGCTTCCACATCTTTTGATGAAGATTAGAAGTTACTTCTTTAAATATTTCTTTTCTCATTTTCTTATTTCTTCTTTGCACTATGTATTCTTCCTTTCTGACTTTAGTTTGCATTATGTTATTAAAATATTCAATAAAAATATTTTTAAAATGTAAATGAGTAATTAGTCTGATCCTGATACCTGATCTATCAAAGATCACAAAAAGGACTAATTTGTAAACACTTTAAAAATAATATCACAATTATCAAAAATCAATATAGATTTGTAAAGAACAAATCTCTAATTTTATCTCATGTTTTGATAGGTAACCATTTTAACAGATTGTAGAAATGGTGCAGATATAATATAGCTTGACTTGAGCAAAACTTTTAACAAGTACTGCATAATGTACTGATTACCAGACTGGATAGCATGATAATTAAATGGATAAATCACTGACTTGAAAATCATATTCAAAGAGTGCTGATGAATGGTTCCTCATTAAACTGAAAATAGAATCAGAATCCACATCATCATAATCATTCTAGATTTTCTGCTTTTCGATATTTGTATTAAATGACTTGGTGAAAGTATTAAAAGGTGAAAGGAATGCAATAAATTTACAGAGCTTGATGGGAGAGTTAATACCCTGGAAGACAGAAATATAGTTTAAAATGATATTAGTAAGTTAAAGAAATGGGCTGAAAATAATGAATGAAACTTAACAGTGTAAAGTGCAAAGCTCTTCACTAAGGAAATAAAAATCATTGTACTGGCTTGTACTGACATAGTTTTGGAGATGGTTCCCTTGTAGTATCTGCATAAAAGTACTTAGAACTATAGTAGACTACCAACTAAAATGAACCACCAGGATGATTTTTTGGGGGGGGGGGTGTGGAGCAGCAAACACAGTTTGAAATTGCAAATACAGTAGTACATATCCTAAATCATTACAAATCATCAGTTAATTGTACTTTCTACTTTAGTTTGCTTTTATCAGAGTCCAGTTTAAGTTCTGTTTCCATTTCTGGACTCCAAACTTTAAGAAGGCTTCAGAGACATTGGAACAAGTTTAGAAAAGGGCAACTAGAAACCAAGTCCTAAGTAATAGACTGAAGGGGATGTGTATGCTCAACCTTGAGAAAAGGAAATAGGCAAATGATAAAAAATGCTTAATAAACAACAGTTCAATATTAGCCAAAATTGCTCAATAGATTAATGGCATTAATTAGTGATTAATTAATCCTTGTACAATTCTAAAAATATTTATTTATTATTACTATGAACACATCTTGCTCAAGTACAAAAAAGTAATAATACGTTAATATAATCTGAATCACATGGGGACTGCTCTCATATGAACAAAACAGCCCAGAGTATTTGAGATGAGAGACAACTTTAATCAGAAGTGGGTTGCTCCTAGTTCGGACCAGTTCGCGTGAACCGGTAGTGGTAATTGGGCCTGGGTCGCTGAACCGGTAGTGATGGCTATCTGGCCATGCCCCTGAACTGGCCTGCTCCAACGCTTGCCCTGCCTTACCTTGGCCATTGGCATCCACAGAACTGCCTCCTCCTGCCTACACACAGGTAAGCGTTAGCCTAGCCGCCCCTCCCCATCGGCCAGAATCTCCCAAAGCCGCTGCTGTTGCAGCCGCGGTGTGGACGGGGCAGCATGCAGGAAAGGGCGGAAACAGGAGAGGGCAGTGGCAGGAGAGAGCAGTGACGGTGGGAGGAGAGGGCAGCATCCCAAGTCCCAGGGTGAGGAACTGAAAGAGACGCTTCCCTTGCACTCCGCTCGCTGCCCTCAGATCCAAACATTTCCAGCGGGTATAGTTCATTTTTGAGGACAAGGTGGCCACACCCACTCAGTCACATGCCCCCCACCTAGCCATGTCTACAGAACTGGTAGTAAAAATTTTTAGAACCCACTACTGACTTTATCAGTAATATCTACTTCAGCTAAACCTAAATAACTCCTGTATCACTGAAGTGTACGTCCTTTATCCCATGCCCAGATCAATTCAATGGCAAAATCAAAGTAAACTGATATAATTTTATAGTATCAGATTCTTAGAAGTAAATATAACTAACAGCAATCAGAGGTAAACAAAGAGATCAGTTTCCAAAGGCACCCCAAGATTACCATTTATTTTAGCACATTTATCTTCCCAGGGGGGAATATTTGTACATTAGGAATCCTAAATAACGTAAGAAATTCATTTAAACAATAAAATGTTTAATTTGTGGACCTCTGCCTGTCCACCAGCATTGTATTAGGTTCCTTAAGTAGTAGATCCATATTCATATTACTTTTCCTTCAGTTTAATACATTGATCTTCCCTTGCCATTTTTCTACCCAACCTATATTATTCCAATGTGGTCTAATTTATTAAAAATAAAAAACCAGAACAAAAAGTATTGGTGAGAGGATTGTTTCAATGTGATTGTTAAGATATGCATAAAATGGGTGAATAGCCAGAATAAAACTATCAGTAATTTGCATTGGATTTAGTTATTTAGAAGATTTATCATTTCTGCTTCTAATAGAAGGATGCTTTTATGGGGAATTACTTAAATGAAACCATATAAAAGATGAACAAATTGCTGAGCACACAATTTGTATCTCAAATAATTAAGCAATTAACGACATTTCTTCTAGAGCACTTTCCTTCTGCAAAAGTTGAAACTCTGGGAAACTGCTTGGTCAGCTCGGAATTAATGCACAATAAATCTCTTTCCTTTGTACAGATTCATTTTCTTCCTGATGAAAACACAAAAGGTAGTCTTGCAGTCTTTCTCTATCAATACACTATTTTATTCCATGCAAGACAGTAATTTATTTCTATGCATATCATACATGGACTAGCAATATATATTGACATTTCACCTAGTTTAGTAAAATATACAACGCTTATGTTTTATTGTGTTTTACTAAGTTAAGTGAAATGTTACTATATATTGCTAGTCGATGTTATGACATACCAGACGATAATTATACGTGTGGATTAACAATGAAATCTTGAATACAATTAAACTATTTAAACCCTGTTTAATTTACTAAGGTTTCAGATAACTTAAAAATGTGCAGGACGACAGCGTGTCTCTTGCTATCTTCCTTTATTATTTTTTTAAATGTTCTCTCCATCGCCCTGGGACACTCCACTTAATAGCTGAAGGGTGAGTCTGAAAACAATGTACCTGTAGTTTAGCATTTAAAATAAAAAAATATATTGTCGCTTACAAGTAGATCCCTCCCACCTCTGTTATTCCAACGTACAAAATTTCAGCAGGGAGAAACAGGCTTACCACATTTTCAACACACGTGATAAATACATCCTTCTTGCTCAGGTTTTTACATTGGCAGTGAACCATCTGTTGTGTTAATTACAATGCTTCTCAAAGCAGGTCACTGATGTGCTGCAGCCTTTGCATCAATCATGAAGCTCCTATCTCTACTCCGTAGCAGGTTTGAAACCAAGAAAAAGGAGAGTTAATATAAGCAATACATTATATTATCTAGGTTATTCTGTGATTCAACCTCATTTGTTACTGATAAACATGTATTTAGTCATTTACTTTTTTGGATATATACTATAAATATAGGGGTTTTGTTTAAATTTTAACTCCACATCTTTTTCTCTTTTTTCCAATCAAAATTTGGATTCTTGGCAATTGTCATTTATTTATGACAGTTGCCCTGTGATCACCATTTGTAATCTTCCCAGCCAACTTCTGACAAGCAAAGTCAATGGGGGAAGCCAGATTCGCTTAATGACTGTATGATTCCCTTAACAATTGCTGTGATTCACTTAAAACCAGTGGCAAAAAAAGTTTATAAAATGGGGTGAAACTCACTTAACAACTGCCTTGTTTAACAATGGAAATTTGGGTTCAATTGTGGTCATAGATTGAGGGCCAGCTATAGTTTATTACCCACTTGTGTTCTTCTTTTTCAAAAGGGCTCCTCTGAGATGTGTGTTGGGCCTCCAAATCCCATTATTTCTAGCTTGCATGGTTAATGAACAGGGTCAGTATGAGTGATGTGGTCAGAACAATGAGTTTAATGTTAACTTCTTTTCATCATCTGCCATATAGACAATACGATTGGTACAGACTTCTCCATATACTTCTGCTGTGGTTTGTGGGAAACATGGCAGTCCATCATCAAAATTTGCAAAGGAAAAGCAAAACAAAGGTAAAGATATTCAGGTAATCCTCGATTTATGACCAGAATTTCTGTTGTTAAGCAAGGCAGTAGTCCAATTTTATGACTTTTTTTTGCCACTGCAGCTAGTAAGTGAATCATATTGTTGTTAAGAGAATACAGCTTCCCCCACCATTGAGTTGTCAGAACCTGGCTGGGAAAGTCACAAATGGTATGACCCCAAGACACTGCAACCTTAGTATAATACCATTGAAGTGCTGTATCATGGAGGTACTTAAACTTATAGACCACTTCACAGTGCTTTACAGCCCTCTCTATTCTCCATGACATGAGGAGTCCTTGGTGCTCTCTGAGTTTGGTTGTTTTCTTGCAGACATTTCATTACCCAAACTAGGTAGCAATAGCAATAGCAGTTAGACTTATATACCGCTTCATAGTGCTTTTGCAGCCCTCTCAAAGCGGTTTACAGAGTCAGCATATTGCCCCCAACAATCTGGGCCCTCATTTTAACCACGTTGGAAGGATGGAAGGCTGAGTCAACCTTGAGCCTGGTGAGACTCGAAGTACCGAACTGCTGGCAGCCAGCAGTCAGCAGAAATAGCCTGCAGTACTGCATTCTAACCATTGCGCCACCACGGCAAGTGCCATTACTTACCAGTAGTAACATCATGGAAAGTGTAAGTAAGTCGTAAGTTACTTTTTTTCAGTGACACTGTAACTTCAAAAGGTTGCCAGAGAAGTGGTTCTAAGTCAATGACTATCTGTATTCAATCTGTTAGGGCTGTAAAAAGTTTAACTACTTATTTGTAAAAATCAATCATTTCTCATTATCCCCAGTGCCAGAAAAGATAGCAATTGGGAACACTACTTAACTAACGTCTATGTGCTGCTCTTTAAGGACATATAACGGTTGCTTTTCTGTGCCATTTTTAGTGTAAAAGTATTAAAACGGGGTCAAAATGTTGTAAACAAAATGCATACAAAGGCATCGTTGCTCTTTTTTTATTCCTTGTCCTAAATATTAATGATCCTTGGTCGGTATTTATCTTTCTGTACCCAGTTGAGTTTTCTTTCCAGTGCTTAGCGCTTTGTAATTTTCTTTTGACAAAACTTTTTTTTTTGGTTCTTTCCTTTTTAATAAGATCATTAAATTCTCACCCCATTCGTGACTCATTAAAAATACTAGTTTGGTTTTCATTATTTTCCCAAGACATTGCTTCCACAGCATAATTTCCTTTCCTTCTGACAGCTTTGTCTTGTTTTCCCTCTCACAGTTTGTCTACTCAGCTATATTATTGTGGGGTTTCATTAAATACTTCTGATCAGGAAGAATTAACACTTTTTTTTTAAATTACAGTCATCATGTTCATGAATGTTATTAACAGCTCCAAGCTTAATACATACAGTTTACTTCCTAGGAAGTGTCTAAGTGAAACCAGGAGAACTTATTCCTAAATTTAAAAAGTTACACAAAATTGGATTATTAAAAATATTTCAGAGTCTGATCATAATGGTCTACTTGCTCCAGCTCTTCAATGCAATTATAATGATTTATAAAACAACCCTGTGAGGCAGGTTAATCTTTCCATATTTCATATGGAAGGTTGCACTTGACATCATTCAGGGCTATCTAGGAAACTAATGGACAATTTGGGATTTAAGATAAGGAATTGGCAGTTCATGCTTCATGCTCCTAACCACTCTATTAAAATAGCTTTCAATATAGAGCTGATTCTAAGGATAGCAAGTATCTGGAAGATGTTATAGCATGAATATCAATAAATGGTAACTATGTAAGTATTCCAGTACATAATGTATGGATAAGCAAAGCAAGCAATTGATAATAACTTGTGCAGATATTCTAGCTACTGATAAAATAATCTCACAGAAACTCTATCGTCTCTGTTAGCTCTTCTAAGAACTTTATATTTGGCATAGAGATACTAGAGATTAGGACGGAATTAGTCACAGAGGAACAGTTTGGTAAGAGATTTTTGAAATATCTGTTCCATTCTCCCACCAAAGTTAGCTCTGGAAATGAGAGACAGAATTACTATTCAAAAAAGTTGGAGCTTAAAGTATTAAAAATATTTGTTACAAGTGAAACATTACTGTAAAATTCTGGATACACTATTAAGCATCCAAGTAAAAGCAAAATAAAAATCTCAAAAGATTTTTGAGATTTGGTAAAATTTAAATGCTGGAAATCCTCAAGAGCCAACAGTTTTGCAGGGTAACCTTTTTGTATTTTGCTTTTGAAATGCTCTATAAGACTTAAAATATGCAAACTTCAAAATTAACACAATGCCTAACCATTCATGGTTCCAAAGCATAATTAACATATAAGTAAGGGAATTAAAAATCTGCTAAAATCAATTGAAAGTTCTATTTTAAAACCTCTTTAAACATGGTAACAAATGAGTGTTTGGTGAACATCCTGGGAAGCCAATTCCATAAAACCATTGGTCTCAGTAGAAGAGGAGGGGAAAACACAAATATTAGAAGCTAAAGAAAGCAATCATTTGTTACTAGAAGCAATATTTTCTTACTTCTATTGTGCTTCTTTCCTTTTCTTTCTTTTTATTATTGTGAGGTGCTATGGGAGGCCCATTATGAAATAGGCGGCAAATAAATTTAACAAACAAACCAATAATAAAATTTTCTTTCTGAGCATTCCTTCCCCTGTATTAATGGGGAGGGAGGGAAAACACTCACTGTTGTGAAGGTGGTTCTCAACATACGATGTAGAATTTCTATGGTATTTATGACAATTGTAAGTCGAGGCATCTACATGACTGACCCAATTTTAAAACATTTTTGCAGTGGTCCTTAACTGAATGTAATGATTGCAAACGCCACAATCATTAAGCAAATCCATTTTCCAAAATGGGCACTTTTTCTAGAAATCAGAAATAAACATATATTTCTGGCAAAAAAAAACAAAACCCTTGTAAATCACAGTCACATGACCAGTTGGCCAGTTACCAAGCACCCAAAATGTAATTATGTGATTGTGTGTGTGTCAGACACCAGAACTTCGAATTCAGGTCATAAATATCTTTTTGAGGGCCATCGTAGTTTGAAGTGATTGGTCGTAAGTCAAGGACTACCTGCTAGGTATTTTCCATGAAAATTATTATTAAACGGATGTGATAAAGTGCACAAAGGAACTGGTAGTCGATTGCTATTTGATCTCAATACAAGTTTCTCTTTAACTTACCTATGTTTGTTGAGATAGCAAACTACAGATCATCCATCTCCTCACACTTATGACTATATGACTACAACTTTGTTGCTTGTATCCTTACAATTTATATTGATTGTTCCTAGTATGACTTGATTGCTTATTTGTACCTATGACTATAATTAAGTGTTGTACCTTATGATTTGAGAGGTATCTTTTCTTTTATGTGCGCTGAGAGTATATGCACCAAAGACAAATTCCTTGTGTGTCCAATCACACTTGGCCAATAGAGAATTCTATTCTATTCTATTCTATTCTATTCTATATTATGAACCGGTATCATACACAAGGTTCTAATTTGTTACTATTTTCTCTATTGCCTGTATTCATACCCTCTCCTATGCTTTGATATGTAGGAGATGTTTTTGGAAAGATTTGGAAAGATTCTTCCATTACCATCTATCTTTCTGGCATGTGGGAAAGTGCTTTTGTCTGAATTCCGCTATGGCTACAGAATGCACTTCTCAGTTGTGTTTGATTCCTCCAACCCTCACTTTTAAAATACTGTATTTTGTAAAGTTTCATCCCCTTCAACAAATCTCAAATTAATGAATTTTAAATATTTTTTAAAAGTTGTTAGGTTCTTTGAATACCCATTAGAGTAGGAAAATAGAAGACAAATGGCATAAAGAAACACCAAAACATATCAACAAGATGACACGTCTACCTTGTCCAGTGAGAAAATCCATTTCATTTATCTTCATTCTGTATCACTGCTTTTTTTAAATTTCTGCCTCTTAAGCCCAACCCACAAAAACGTAAGCAATTTTCTCCATTGTCTTGATTCTGTACAGCAATGACACCAGTAGTTCTCAAAACACACTATCAAAACTGTCAGTCCCTTTCCACATTTTGCAAAATTCAGCAACACACAATGGAGAAACAATAGCCAGCAACCAACACATAGTAACTCACCAGCACAGTTTCCCGTTAGTTTTTTTTCTCTTTATAGAAGGTGAAAGGATAAATTTCTGCAAATTAAATTATTATAAAATATAAGGAACACAATGAGTCAAAAAATGTCACTTCTATAAATAGATTTATCATGAAGTCATTGTGGTTTCTATGGTAGATTTGACCTATTTATGTCTTTATTTATTCATCTGAGTAACAAGCTGACTATTTAATATTTAGCAACTGGAGTAATGTGGAGTTTAATTTAATTAGTATTTATGAAGTATTTAATGATATAGACAGTTATGCAAGAAAGCAACTGTTTTATTTGCTTATATTGACAAGAATGTTAAAGCTGAAAGTGTTTTTTCTACAGGAGAAAAGAAAAGCTTTAGAAACAGAGCTTAGATGCAGTAATTTTGCTGATTTCCCCATCTAGACAGCAATAGCAATGTTTTCCCCATTAGCAGCTTTTACTGATGTTAAAATACCATCTTAGAAGTCTTCTTTTTCAGTCTCTGCAGCCAGAGCCAAAGCCTCTTTAACTGCTTTCCCTTTCATTCTTCATATATCTTCCTATATAACCCTAACCCTTGCTGTGACAAGGATGCTTCTGTTTTTCTTGCAAGACTTTCTGCTCCTTTTTCAAGTATCAAAGTAACCTTTGATGTGTTCTTTAAACTTTTGTGTCTAGTTTTCTCCTCATATCTAGGGACCCATATGGAATTTTAAATCTTTAATCCTTGGTTTCTACATGCTTCAAGTCTGTAGGCTTCATTTTGTCCCACCATATCCTTACATAAGAAAAATCACTTGTGTGAATACTTGAAAACATTTGCTCTGAAATGTCCCAAATGTCGTGCTTTTTCAAAAGGCAACATTTCTGAAGAAGCTTCTTGGATGAGAAGTGAAACATCTTCAAAGAAAAACCAGAAAGTCCAGTTGCCTTTTGAAAAAGTATCTTTGGGACAACCATGACCTGGATGACTGAGAATCTCCATAGACCTCTGATGTTCCTAAGATTTTCACATAATCAAGCATGGGGTGAGCTAAATCACATGGTAGACATTAATCAAGCACTGTACTTGGAACAAATTCTATTTCTCCAAATGATAACATCATTATGATTACTCCATGCCTACTGTCAGCTTCTCAAGGTGGTCCAAACTGTAAGTACCAATGCTACCTTTACTGTAAGATTAGTGTTAACAAAATCTTGCAAGTCTGAAAGCACTTTTCCTCTCCTTTGTCTTTACTTTCCACAGAAATTGGGAGTGTCCCTTCTGGGATGCTTTCTTCACCCCCATTTACTTCTGGGAGCTGAGACAGGTCACAAGTCACTTGTCAGGTCACTGCCCTAGTTGCAGTTCTTCCTCCTATCTCTCAAGGTTATTCTCACAAATCCTTACACCTACTCAGAAATATGTTCCACTGAGAACAAGATAGGTTAAAGTAGGTCTGTGGCTTAAGTCACAACAAAGTACAAAAATACTCAGATATTTAAAAATGTTTACTAATAATGTATTTAAAGAATAAGATGCAGAATTATATCTTCAGAAGTGGGAATGTTATGCTAAGTACAAGAGTTTTCCTCTATAAATGAACACGCACCTAAATGACAGAAATGCACCTTTAAAATGTGAATATAATTAAAATCGATAATTTGCCATTGGTATTTTATGCTATGGTGGTGACATTGTCTGGGTTCCAGAAAAGATACAACATTACAGTTCGTGTTCATTTGTGGACTACCTAAACCACTGAGAATTGTAACTATAGAAGAAGTCATCTTAAAAAGTTCAATATAACACTGAAAGAGCAGATTTTGGCTATTATTTAGTAATGATTTCTCTACATTCATAAAGAATTATGCTAAGTTGCACTTTCAATATATTTGAAGGACAACAAGTTGGAAAGAGGCTATTTAAGTGTCTTAGGAAATACAGAATCATACATAGAGAAAAAATTATATACCTGCTATACAAACAATAAATCACTGACAACATAATTCTAGTTTAATTATTTTGCTGTAATGGGATGCACACCAGCAGGCTATAATGTTTATTTATTTATATTATAAATATTATAATATTTATAATATTTGCAATTTACTCTAAATAAAACAAATACAAAGATTGGGATTCTAATTTCATATATCTACAAAAGTCCCATTGAAATTAAATGTCTTATTTAAGGCTGCACAAAAGGGGAATAACTGAGACGCAACCACAAATTTCCAATATTCAGATTAGGTTTTTAAATAGTGTTAAAAAATAAAATTTAACACTGATCTGATCAGATACCTAAGCCTACACAGAAAAAAATCTATCTGCCTTCATGCATCATATTGTGGTAGGATATTTTCCAGTGTGGGAGATAATCAAATTTCTATAAGCATAAACTGCAGATAAATTAAAAACAATTACAAAAAAAGAGACACAAATATTTAGCCTGACCTTAATTAAACTGTGGTTTAAATGTTGTGCATCCCAGATATTCTTTCTTGTTTCGACTATTTGACCAAAAATTCTCTTGTTATTCTTAATTTCTTGGTTTCTTTATTTCTGATTTAGATATTTCACATTTCTTCTATTCTTTAAACCAGATTTCTCCAAGACAATTTCCTCGTATTCTCGTAAAGTTTTTCTGATGAATTATTGAATGCAATCGTTTATTCTCATGAGCAAGTAGTAAAAAGCATATCCACATATTCACATTGTAGAAGAGGTAAAGTAGCAATGTATAAAATTAACATGATTCAGACCTATGCTATTATTTTTGAAATAGGAAAGCCCGGTATTATGGTGAAGAATGGTCTGTCCAAACGTATAATGTAAGGCTGCTAGATGTCTCCTGGAGGGAAAAAAACCCTCCTCTACCTGAGTACCAAGAATCCAAGTACAGTCTGACCGTCAGGGAAAAGGGACAGTTCTAGTCAGTCAAATACTTAAGATGTACCAAGCTATATCCAATGCCAGAGTCTGACCTGTTTTAGTTTCCAAATAGTCTTCAGGCCCCACTTACAGCAAAATGCAGTAGTCCAGACACGATGACTAAGTTCATGAACTATCACATACCTTTGGGTCCAGAAAAGGTCATAGCTGGCATACAAGATTGGTTGTAGACTCTAAGCAAAACCTAAACCCGTGGTTGGAAAAGAAATACCATCTATGCAAGTGAGTTCCACCCAAAGAAAGTGATGAACTTCCTCTGGAATCAGCTTTCAAAGCTACATCAACTCCATCTTACTAGAGTTTGCTCTAAGGTCTCCCAAATAGACCCTAAGAACCATCAGATCTGGAAGAGAACTTACACTACATCACTGCCTTGGCCCAGGGATGGTGTTCTGTAACACGGTTTCAACATATTGTATAGTTGGTTATTGGCATTGTATGTGGTGGCTCAGTGACTAAGACACTGAATTTGTCGATCAGAAAGGTTGGCATTTCAGTAGTTCAAATCCCGAACTCTGTGTAATGGAGTGAGCTCCCGTTACTTGTCACAGCTTCTTTCAAAAGCAATTTGAAAGCACGTAAAAATGCAAGTAGAAAAATTAAGAACCACCTTTGGTGGGAAGGTAACAGCATTTCATGCATCTTTGGCATTTAGTCATGCCAGCCACATGACCACGGAGATGTCTTCGGACAGCGCTAGCTCTTCGGCTTTGAAACGGAAATAAGCACCGCCTCCTAGAGTCGGGAACGTTTAGCACATATGTGTGAGAGGAACCTTTACCTTTACCTATACTGGCTTCCCCAGTGGCTTAAAGTCAATGTTAAGTAGTAGAATGGGAGAATGGATCCCTAGAGCACCTCACAATAGAGCATTTGAAACCTTAATGTTTCTTCTCCAATCACCCCACCACTCAGGAAGGAGAACACCTCCCCACGCACACAATAGTGCCCCCTATTTTCAAGCCTCATAGTTGATCTAGATTAGGGGTTTCAAAACTTTCCTCTCATGGCTCATCCACAAAAGCATCCATATGAATTCAAATCCCATTCTGAATGCTAAAAGGGTTAGGATAAAGTGTTAGGATGTTTTTGGTTTTGGAATTCACAGAAGACAAGTCCAGGAATGGAGACATATCAAATGAGGTTTTTTATTGTAATAAAAGCAACAAAACGAGTAACAGGAGAATAATATAGCTGAATCTAGATGTATGTAAAAGATCTAATATTAATTTATCAAGGAACTGGCAAACAAATAAAGAGAGGTATGAAAATACAAGCAAAGGTAAAACTATGCAATAGAGCGAAGCAGTTCTAACATACAGGTGATCCTTGATTACCAACCACAATCAGGATCGGCAACTTCATTGCTAAGTGACACCGTTATTAAGTGAAACCTCCCACGATCTCACAGGACTTACAATATCAGTTGTGCCATTGTCAATCACAAATGATCATTAAGCAAGACACCATGTAACTGCAGCTGGTGAGGTTGTGGCCAGCTTCTTCATTGATTCTTCTGAAGCCAGCTGAGAAGTGGACAAGTGGCGATCATCATGTATCAGGCTGTTGCAAGAATCATAAACATCTACCTGTTGGCTTTCTGTTTCCATCATGTGACTACAGAAACCCTGCAAAGGTCATAAATGAGAGGACCAGTTGTAAAGTTATAGCAGTTACTGCTATAACTTTGAAAAATCACTAAATAGGGCAAGGACTATTTATAAATGGTACTTCCCCGTGCTTCTGCCTATATTTTCCGTAACAAATTTATCCTATTGGTTCATTCCTGGAAGAAAGGAGTAAGATAAATGGCTCCTGTGATTTTTGCCTACCTGAGGACTTGCAGTACTGAACGGCAATAAAGTAAATTCTATCTTCGTTTCTGAGCCTGAATCGCAATCTCACTGAAAGAGGACAGTGCCTTTACAGATCTATCAAATATCTGAAAGTGCAAGATAGCCCAAAGGCCTCTTAAACAACTACATGGAAAAAAGAAAATGAAGGAGACCCTGATGATAACACCAAAGGTATGAGAATTACTGCACCCCGCCGTAGCACTTGCCAATGGCAACTGGTAGCAATGGAAAGTGAAGTTTTAAGCTTTTGTATCAATAATACTTCGCTTCTCTAGAGACAGTAATGGTTGCTAATCTTTTATACACTGCATTTCTCTGAAAGGATGACGAGCCTGAATTTTAATCAACTCCCACTCTTGAAAGGAAGATTAGACAGGAAAAAAACCACATTCTTATTTGCCTCCATTACCATATTCTCAGCAAATTTAAGATAATGTAAAAGGTAAATTATTTGAGGGAAAATTATCTCCTGTTCAAGTAAATGTAGTATCAGAAAATTAAAGGATGAAGAAGTGAATATCATTGAAATGTGTTTTTACTTACTTTCAACCCTTCTTAATCTTTACTTATTTAGATCTTTCCAAGGTTATTTTGTTTAAGTATACTTTACATACTTTTTTTTAAAAGTATACTTTATATGTAAACTAAGATATGTAAACTTTGGATAAAAAGATGCTTGTTCACTATTTAGACATTACACAAGTATTTAAGCTTTGAGTATTCATGAACTTAGAAAACCAAATGGTTTGCAATGACAAACCATGGACCAATTAATAAAAATCAGAAAAATCTGGTTTTTCTGAGAAAATCTGATTACAATGGATTGTAGCATTTATCCACACAAATGCAATAGAAAAACCGCAATGAATGATATGAATAATACAATTTTCAGGTCAAGAATTTCAGGAGCCTTTAAAAATTCTGGGACCTATATTTTGATGATAGATTAGGATACTGGCATATTTGGGTAAAGGAAAGATATAATCATAATATTTTGAATACAATGAATTTCTTTCAACCCATTTTCCCCCCCAAAAAACTTGTGACAGCTTTGGGAGATGCTTTCAGAGTTATGTTCTTTTGCTTAGTTATTAAAAACTCCAGGGCTTTTTTCCAGGCCCAGGAGAGTAATCTTTTAAGCTAAATGGTATTCTTACTTGACTGTATTTAAATGGGACTGTGGGGCTTATGGTAAATCTGTGCCACCTTACACATCCAGTATTTGCCAGCTGTTTTCCAATATGTATGTAAGCAACCCATGAAATCTACACAGCATCTTGCCCTGTCTTGAAACAAGGGGGCACAGAACAGAATTATTTCTTCATAGCAAATGATAAGATGATGGAGGGAAGAAGAGAAAAATCTTGTCTTCGGCCACCTGGGTCCAGACTGTTGCTTGTCTGCCATCTATAATTCTATGCCATCTGCATAAAATTCCCAGAATTTGATTTTGCTGATGCAAGAAATTTGAAAGAAAATAAAACAAGGTGGTGTTTTGTATTTAAAAAAAACAACAAAATTCCTAAATTAATGAAAACAAATGAGAAAACGCAAGCTTGGTGCTCTTGAAAAGTTACCACTATAACTCCACTGTTGCTATACAACACATTAACAGTAAAACAGGGCAGCCACAAGTGCTGATGAAGTGTAATTATTCTAGATGCCAGACTTTAGGGGAATACCCTATATTCAAGAATACCCACACAGCTTTTTGAAAACTCCTGTGGAAAAAAAGATTCTGAGGTATTAGTAACCTTTCAGAAAGAGAGAGAGAGAGAGAAAAAAAGCTGCACTACCGAAGTCTCACATCATGATTTTCCGTTTAGAAAGGAAAAAGTATATGTTCTTATTTTTTTGTCTACTTCTTCCCCCCACTCAGAAAAAGATAAAAAAAAGTAAAGGTTTCCCTGTAAGTCATGTCCAATTCTAAGGCATTCATCACTGTTTCTTGACTGAGGGAGCCAGCCAGAAAAGACATTTTTCATGGTTATATGGCCAGTATGGCTCTATGCCAAAAGGTGCATGGAACGTTGTTACCTTCCCACTGAAATGGTACCTATTGATCTACTTGCATTTACATGCTTTTGAACTGCAGGAGCTGAGGCAAATAACAGGAGCTCACCCCGTTGCATGGCACTAGATCTTGAACCCGGGCTTTCAGCTCTCCAACTGACAAGCTCAGTGTCTTTAATTGCTGAGTCATTGCACCTCCTTAGAAAAAGATACCATGCAGTAGGTATTTTTTTCTCTGTCGGTAAATATAAATTCAATACTATGCAGTAATTAAAAAAACTTTTAGATAGTTGCTGCTCCTGTTTTTCCACCATCCCATCCTTTGTAATATCTCCTATCTTGTGTCACGGCTGCTTGTGATTACCGTATTTTCACCCATATAACCCGCCCACGCAAATAACCTGCACACGCATATAACCCGCGGGTTTTCCGGATCGTGTAAAATGTTTCCCGTATACCCCGCCCACGCATATAACCCGCCCACGCATATAACCCGCGGCGAGTAAAAGAGAAGGGAAACAGCTGAGATGGGGGGGGAAGAAACGGAGAAAGAAGCCTGCGCACGCTGGGGAAGAGGAAAGGAACGGAGGAGAAGGAAACAGCTGAGATCGGGGTGGGGGAAGAAACGGAGAAAGAAGCCTGCGCACGCTGGGGAAGAGGAAAGGAACGAAGGAGAAGGAAACAGCTGAGATCGGGGTGGGGGAAGAAACGGAGAAAGAAGCCTGCGCACGCTGGGGAAGAGGAAAGGAACGGAGGAGAAGGAAACAGCTGAGATCGGGGTGGGGGAAGAAACGGAGAAAGAAGCCTGCGCACGCTGGGGAAGAGGAAAGGAACGGAGGAGAAAGAAACAGCTGAGATCGGGGTGGGGGAAGAAACGGAGAAAGAAGCAAGCCTCCGATCGTGTAAGCCTCCGATCGTGTAAAATATTTTCTGTATACCCCGCCCACGCATATAACCCGCAGGGGGGCGCTGTGCATGTAAAAACCGCATATAACCCGCGGGTTATATGGGTGAAAATACGGTAAATAGGGGGGGGGCAAGAGTGCACTGGTGTGAGTGCAGAGTTGTTGCCATTATCACAATTCTAAAAAGAAGTACATGGAGCACAGGCAAAATAAGTTTCAGCCAACTTAAAAGTTGAACCTAGTTCATTTGTACAACTTCTTTCACAATCTTGCTTTATTATTTTTAGTCCAAAATGGGCATTGTAATTCCTGCCTCTCCCCCTCCCACCCCCCCTTCTCTTGAGTTGCATAAATGACAACTGAAGATGTGAATGACAGTCCAAGCTGGAAACCTGTGATTCAGCGGATTCTAATTCTAATTGCTGGGCTCGGCCCAAGTAGGAAGGAGAGATAGAAGCAGTCCATTATCTCTATTGATTTGCACTACTTTGTCAGCACTAATGATGTTATCTTATTAAAAGAGATAACTGCCTTTCAGTGCTAGCAATGCACTGGCTGATCACCTCTCTCATAAGACCCTCTGGTGAGGCAATTGTTATAAATACAGCTCAAACTAAAATCCAAAGCAAACCTTTAGAAGTTGCTTGCTCTCTGCTTCCCCCTCCCCTCTTTTTAATTGGGTTACACTTTTCCTTAAAGTTATCTCAGCTAAAGACATTGTGTGGGCAGAATACAGTAGAGCAGGGAACGTGGGGGAGGAATGAGAAGCTTAAAGAAACAATTAAAAGAGAAAACTTTGCAAATAAAAAACGATGTCATTGGCAATTTCAGAACAGTGTTATTAACGAACTCTTGAATGCAAAGTAAACGATATGGTAGCATTTATCATTGGAGTATGTGACATTTTAAACAGCAACAATTATTCAGCGGCTTCCTAAGCAGCAAGACTAGTACATGCATGGAAAATGATGTTTCTACTTGTTTGGTAATAAAAAATAGTAATTTACCATAATGAACGTTTTATACATAATTTCTTTCAGTGTGGGCTCTTTGAAATACCCACTTTTTAAAGACTGTTTACTAGCATTACTAATGCTCCCCTAGACAAACTTCTACATTAAAAACAAACAAACCACAAGTCTTTCCATTCCAGTGGTTTACTGTTTGACACCCTTTTCCCACACAGGTGATAGATGTGACTGTTTCAATCCTGTAACAACCATTTGCTTACAGAAATAGGATTTTGCAAATAGTATGAAGTCTAGCAGAGGTGGGGATATAGCCAATTCTAACTATGATACACGTAAAATCTCCAATAAAATGCAATTCTGGTCTGTATTCAGAAGCCTGTTGATGCAAAGATCCTTTATTATATAGAACAGTGAGGGTGAGCCTATGACATATGTGTCAAAGATGACATGCCTTGATGTTCTGGGTGACACTCCAGCATTCACCAACACCTGACAACAACTTTTCTCGAAATAATGACCTATTCTCACCTGATTTTCACAAGCTGCAGACTCTCGTGCAGTATCCAGACCCTCCCAAAATGAATTTGCTTTACTTGTTTTTTGCAATTATTTGATGTTTCTTTAAATAGTACATAGAAGCACAATCAAATTAGGCATTTTTCAAATTTTTGACATGCCAAGCCTAAAAGATTCTCCATCACTGTGGTAGTCTGGATCAGAGAGTATATTCTCCCTGTGCACAAATGTTATCCTGGTCATAATTTAAGATAGGGTGTATAAGTATAAAATAGCAATATTATATTGTACAGTAGTACATTCAGTTTGAAAAATCAACCCATAGATTATGAATAATGAAAACACATACGTATTCTAGACTATTTCAATTTAGTGCAGTCCATAATTTATACAATTATCCCAAATAAGACATTTAAGTGTTTCTATCCACTAAATATTGAAACCACTAAAAGCACACCTTGATATTTCAACACAAGATTCTCCTCAGAAATACATTAAAAGTTCATATATAGATACATATGTATTACACCCAATGCATTTCTGAGGAGAACCGTGGCTTCCTGTCAGTAGTTTTATATCTACTAAGGATGAACCACAATCTTCTCCTGAACCACAGTAGGAAATATTGTATCAATACAGTATTGTACAGCACCTTTACCTAATACAGAATTATGAAAATGTTCAATATGAACTTACAAATTAAAGTTGACATTAGGACTATGCAAGGCATTTGAGAAAAGTACTTTGCAATCCATTGCAAAGCACAACTTGAAGCATGAAAGCAGCTATAACCTTTAAAAGCTTACAAGGCGGATTCAAGCTGCCTTTCATCATTTATGTATGCATATGC
Organism: Thamnophis sirtalis; assembly: GCF_051295495.1. Taxonomy (NCBI): domain Eukaryota; kingdom Metazoa; phylum Chordata; class Lepidosauria; order Squamata; family Natricidae; genus Thamnophis; species Thamnophis sirtalis. Next base: position 115,274,629 of record NW_028261386.1, on the reverse strand, counting down.
ACAAAGACTTCTTCTATCCAGATAGCCAGAGAAACAGATAACATACAAAACTAGAAAAAATAAACTTTACTAAGTAATAAACTTGTTTTATGTTATCTCCTTTCCAATCATAAGAACATCTTATGATCAATAATAATTAGTTTCCAAACTAAAAAAGAATCACAATTGATTACTAACTCCTACTTATTCCAGATATTGCTGCATGATCAAACTACTCAGGTTGATACCTTGACACATAGTACCAATTTTGTCTCTACAGCTTCTGACGTCCAATGTAATTCCACAAATTTATGTTTCAAAAATTTTCCAAAATGTACATAAAGGAGTATGCAAAAAGTAATAAATTAAAAATATTGATAAATCTGATGTAAATTCATTCACCTGCTATAAAGAGAAATATATGCTTGAATATATATACTAAAAAGGGATGTTTCACCTTAATCCCACATTCCTATGTACGTCCTAGAATAGAATCCAAGACACAAAATTCCAGATTCTATAATCTTCACTTTAATAAAATGTAATATATAGAAACTTTCCCCCCTAGCATTGCAAATTAGACTGATTTAATACAGACACAGAATAATGCAATTGTTCATAACTTAGAACGACCTATATCTTTTTTTAAAAAAAATGAATACTTTGGAATAAAATTGACATTGTAATCAGTACGATACTTACACGTACTACCGGTAATAAGCGATAAAATTTATTTAACTTGATTTGTGATTTATAACCACAACTGAGCCCAAAATTTCTATTGCTAAGTGGGACAGTTATTGAATTTGTTTGTCAGAAGGTCGCAAAAGGGGAAGCATCCTGCAACCATCATAAATATGAGCCAGTTGCCAAGTATCCGTCTTTTGATCACCTGACCATATAGATGCTGCAAGAGTAGTAAGTGTGAAAAATGGCCATAAATCTCTTTTTTCAGTGCCACTGTAACTCTGAAAGGTCACTAAATTGAGGTTTACCTGTATGTAGTCACTAGGAGTCAAGAACAACCTGATAGTTTATAATCTAATCTAATCATCTAATCTAAAGATATAGTCATCCATTCATAACTACCATTACACCAAAATGATAGATAAAATGGGCATTGCAATTTCATGATGTAAACTTGCCTTTTTGTACTTTTGTATGCAAATTAGAACTTGTCTCACCATGTTGTGGTGCACATTCTATTACTTGCCCCCTTGCCATCTCCAACACAGACTAATGATCTGAGATCCTGGGCTAGTCCAGAATGATCAAAACAAGCCCACCTGGTGCCAGGGATTATCTAGAGTTAATAAATGCTTCTTTAAGCAGAAGAAGATGACCACTTATGATAAAATGTGTCCTTGCAAGATGAAGACAGAATATGGAGGCGTGTGAATCAAGATGAGTGACATGAAGGCAACAGCATTATGGAATTTAATGGAAAGAAAAGTGCTTTAGGAATATGCAAAAGATTAGATAAATATGTACCTTATCTTTCTCTCCATTTCAGTATCCCTGCTAAAGCAATTTTTTCCTTTGAGACTGACTCACTCACTCACTCTCTCTCTCTCTCTCTCTCTCTCTCTCACACACACACACACACACACACACACACACACACACACTCAAACTTTTTCAGCCAAGGACCTGAAAACTGTAACTGCTGATCAAGAGGCAAAGCTGTAGTGGTAGAAAATTGGTTAAATTAGAGTGAGCTTTCCCCCCCCTTGATGTCTCATGAGATTCTATTAAGTTCACATAGAATACCATAGTTCTGCAGAGCAGCTGTACAGTTTATGCATATGTAGGTTAATGTATTTATATTTCAGTGTGATTCCTGGTTAGGATTTTAGAAAGATACAATGCTTTTTATAAGGTTCTGAGAGGACTGTCACTTGGGTGACTTTGGGCCAGTCACTCTCTCTCAGCCCAGTCCACTTAACAGGGTTGTTGTGGGGAAAACCCAAGGAGGAATGTTTGTTGTCTTGAGCTATTTGTAAAGTAATAAATGCAGGATAAAAATATAATAAATGAAAAATAAATAAAATGTAAGAGAGAACTAAGATCTCACATATTGTAATACTTCCCCATACAAAAACCTATTTATACTCCTGGGGTGGCTGTTTTCTGTGTGAAAAGATGTGCAAGACTTAGATTTTAAAAGATCAATAAAAGATCAAAGAAGATAGAAAGCAGGCTGAAAAATACCAGCAGAACTTATTTCAAAGTAGAAATTCTTTAGACAAGCCAGCATTGGCAAATATTTCAGCTTTGCATTTAAATAAGAAAGCATAGCATCTCTAGATATAGCTCGATTTCCTATTTTATGCTTTTTCTCTAGCAAAATGTTTTAATTCTCTCAATTTTCCCCAGCTTAAATTTGCAAGAGTCAAAAATCCTCAACTTGGCACCCTCCAGACTGAAACTCTTGAGAGTTGTAGGAAGGCAAGCACAGAACAGAAAACTGGTCTAAAGCTGTAAACTACATCATGCACATGTTAACACACACATACACATCCACACTACATCGCAAACTGTTCTTTACTGTAATGAAAAATTCTAACTCCCTTCCCTCCCCCCGTTTTGTTTTGCTACTTGCAACAACAAACAAATCCACATCCACCGTTTGGAACACAAACGCAACTACCTCGGTCATTCATCACTATGTGTCTGCCTGCGACTACAAAATCAAATCCTTCACTTTTAGTCGTGCCATGATCATTCTTGTCTGAATGTGGCAGACTAACACCCCAATTGCTTCCCCAGTCCTGGCTGCCCCTTTAAATAATATGTAGAAAGCTTATAAACCCCCCCCCCCCACACACACACTGTGCTCACGTTTGCATTCCAGCCTTTTCTACTACCCCCATCCCCCATATACCAAGCATGCTGGTGTCAAGACAAAGCAAACTCCTTTTTGCATCACCACACTGGTTTTCTCCCCCTCCCTTTTGAACGCGAGGGATATTTCTGGTTCAAAAATACACAGTCCTGCCCAATAGTTTGACTCTGATGCCCATTTGTCAAGTGAGCCGCACCCCCCACCCCCACGGAGGCGCACGTTGTGGCTTTCATTCTAAGTGAATAATCTGTTTTCAAGTGTTCCCTCTGCCATGGCTCCACCCTCCACTGTAAACTAGACATTACCTTAAAGAAGGCTGCATTCCTGTCTAGCTGCTTCGCAGAAGATTTTCTACACCCGCCAGCGGAGTCAACAGCGCTGCACGCTCCCTCACCCACCCACCCACCATTCCCTCACTTACTTCTCCTCCTCACTGAACTCCCCCTTCCCACACCCCACACTTCTCCCCTCCCCCTGTTCAATGCCTCACTGTGTTTTTGTGTAAATGATCTCACATGACTCAACAAATCCATCTGCCTCAAGCAGGCCACGTTTGGAGGCTTCCCAGGAGGGAGGCAGGGAAGAATCGCTTTGTAGAAGAGATCTGGAGCTTTGCCCTCTCTCTGGCTCAAATTACCCGCCTGTCAGGCTTGACGGATCTGGCTAAAAATAAAAGGAAGCGGGCCATGAAAAGCAGATGAATGAGCACAGCAGTTCCTTAGATAACATGGGGCCAATCGTTGCCCTCAGCCACCAAAACAGGAACTTCCAATGGCAAATTTGTAAAGGCAAGTCTACCGTCCAGGTAACCCTTTGGTTGGTTAGTAAATCATCCTGAAAGGAAATGGACTAAGCCAAGTCAGACACACAAGGAAAACACAAGATGCTGCGTCTCAGCTTGTACAATAGCCAAGCTCTACCTTGTTGTAGGAAGAGAGGGGGAAGCAAAGTGGCATTTTTAAAGCTGCCTATGACATCAGTTTTGTGATTTGTGCCAGCAAAGAGCTGAAAGTCGTTTGTGCAAGAGTATTCTCAGAGCCCGCAGTGGGTATTAAGCACTTAGCTTGGCAATGTAATGACACACTGTAACAATCTGTAATGTGAAGCAGTCAGCAAAGCTCTGGCCCCAAAAGCTATTTCTCCTAACTATTAACCATATGTTTGGCTCCTTAGCTATCTGAGCGGGTGTCCCAGCCTACCATCTGCTTCCCATCCACACAAGCAACTGTGAAGTACAAAGAATTTCCCTCTGAAGCTGCATGCATCTTTTGGAATCTGGTTTAAGAAAAAAAAAACATGCTTTGAGCAAGAATTTCTTCCTATTCACTGGGCTGGGAACACAAAGAGTGCTGCTGTATTATGACGAGGCAAAGACAGGCACTGCCGCTTGTATGTGGGATTACAAGCGTGTGCATCCCTTGATATTTGCACACTTGCTTGTGGACAGAAATTAGAACTGGCAATGGTGACACTTGAGACAACAGTGTTAAAAACAGGGGGCATTCTCAAAACAGCCCTTCCTATACACTCAGATTTCTTAGAAATAAGTTTATTTGCACACAAGATGCACAATGGAGAGTAGCATTCTGGCAATTTGTAGGTTGAGTAGAGGAGCAATAATTAAAACTGGTGAATGATGAATATCTGACGTAGGTAATATAGACGGGACATGCAGAGTTTTAAATTTTAAAATTATGCCTAGTAGCCTATTGTCTGCATTTTAAAGCAATATAATCCTCTCTTTATGATGAAAATTCTGTTTAGGATGAAGCAAATTCAGGATAAGCAGCAAAAGCGCCTTCAGCTTGTGCAGTGTAATCTCTTGCCCTACCATTTACTGTACTGATGCAAACAGCTACCCCTTGGGTTACTACAAAATGAAGTAATGCAATCTAAGACTGAGATTCACAAATTGCAGACTATGATGGGGGGGGAGGTGTTGTAAAAAAATGAAGGGGGCACAATTTTTTTTTTAAAAAAAACTAAACGGGGATGCACAGGTTGGGTTAATCTGGACCCCACTTTTTCTGCGCAAACTTGCTAAATTTGAGAACGCCTGTGATCCAAATACTAACGTTTATTTACTGTATTTTTTGAAGTATAAGATGCACCTTTTTCCCTTAAAAAAGACACTGAAAATCTGGGTGCATCTTATACACTGAATACAGAATTTTTTGCCTCCCGAAACCCCGCCCCTTCACCAAAATGGCCGTGCATAGTCTTTAGGAGCTGTGCAGAGTGCTTCTGGGGCTGGGGAAGGCAGAAACGAACGAAAAACTCATTTTTTGCTCAATTTTGCCCCCCCAGCCCCTAGCAGCACTCTATAAGCCTTCTAAAGGCTATGCATGGCCATTTTTTGCTCATTTGGGGGGGGGCACCTCCCAGGAGCACTCTACAAGCTTCCTAAAGGCTATTCATGCCCTTTTTTTGGAAAAACACTGGGCCTGTTTTCATGAAAAACTGACCATTTTGGGAGGTCTGCAGAGTGCAAAAACTTTTTTAAAATTTGCCTCTTCAAAATCTTGGTGCATCTTATACTCTGAAAAATACAGTAGTTACCAAATTTTCCTCCAATATACAAGAATATAACAAAGTTATAAGCTTTAGTTGTGGAAAGATTACACCAATTTTTCTACTCCTACCATGATGCCTAATGGCATTGATAGGAAATCTGGGAATAATGACTCTGAAGCTAGTTTTAGAGCATTAGTAGGTTCATATATCATGAGATGGGGGTGGGTGCCACAAACTGTCATTTGTTTCATCATGTTTGGTATTAATATAGATAATAAATTCCTGGAAAATGGTCCTTGAATAGGAAGAACATTTTGTTAGAAAGTTAAGCTAAAAATTTTCCTTTGTAAACAAAATATAAATAACATATAATGGAAAAATACATAAATTTTGCTTCTCTATCTAATGCCACCTACATTTGAAATCCCATATCAATCATGAATATATTTACATTGCTGCCGCAAACAATAATCTTTTTCATCTGATACATTAATTTGAGGAAACACAATGAGTTATGAGCAAATTAGCAATAGCAATAGCAGTTAGACTTATATACCGCTTCATAGGGCTTTCAGCCCTCTCTAAGCGGTTTACAGAGTCAGCATATCGCCCCCAACAACAATCCGGGTCCTCATTTTACCCACCTCGGAAGGATGGAAGGCTGAGTCAACCCTGAGCCAGTGAGATTTGAACAGCCGAACTGCAGAACTGCAGTCAGCTGAAGTAGCCTGCAGTGCTGCATTTAACCACTGTGCCACCTCGGCTCGTAGGTAGTATCAGCTGAAACATATTGTGTTTCCCTGAAAATAAGACAGGGTCTTATTTTCTTCTGACCTCCAAAATAAGTGCTTGGCCTTATTTTCGGGGAGGTCTTTTTATTTTAGAGGTGCAGGAGGCAGCAAGCATGGTCACCTCATGGTTGCTGCTGTGTTGAAATATTTTCGGGGAGTGCTTATTTTAGCACATGCGCTCAAAAGCCCAATTGGGCTTATTATCCGGGGATATCTTATTTTCAGGGTCACTTGATGAAATGTGGAATTCTTAGTTAAATATTGCACAAAAATGTAGAACCTAAAAAACTTTGTTACCAGCCACTAATGTGTGCATGCATGCTTCTGTGTGTGTTAAAATGACAATCTTGTTCTGAAAGAGAGAGAAAAAAGACTCAGGAAGCTGATGTTTCTGCAGAAATTAAATATTCTAGAGATGCAACCTTTCCCCACAAACTAATGTGTCAAGGGTAAAAATTCACCTTCACAAGGTTCCTTAACAGACCCCATAGGAGATTTACCATGGTTGAAAAATCTGATACTAGCAGACAAGAGGAGAGAATTGACATCAATTCTTATCATGACAGGCAGGTGTATGAATGACTGCAATTGAAAAGGTGACTGATTATCCATCCCACTACTGAAGTGGAACATATGAAGCTGTTTTATACTGAAATGATTGTTGGGTGATCTAGTTCTGTGCTGTTTCTGCTAACTTGCAGTGACTTTCAGAGCAGAGGTCTTTTCCAGCTTCTGCTACCCGGAATCCTTTTAGGAAGAGACAGAAACCAAGATTTCTTGGCATGCAAAAAACAGAGCACCCTCTCCAAAATGAACATCTTTATAAAAGATGGTATTAGCAACTCTGAAGGAGATGAGGGTGCACAGGGCAAGTCATGGGAGAGAAGAATCGAACCTCAAATGTAGAATAATGCAAATTCTGGCAATCTGTAAATGTTTGACATGCCTTTTGCCCAGAAGCTTGTTTGGAAGGTAGGAGGGAAGGAAGGAAGGAAGGAAGGAAGGAAGGAAGGAAGGAAGGAAGGAAGGAAGGAAGGAAGGAAGGAAGGAAGGAAGGAAGGAAGGAAGGAAGGAAGGAAAAAAGTTGGTCATAGTTTCTGATGCCAACATTGTAGAGGTTCTATAAAACACACAGTTTTTTCAAATGATGCCTTTCATATTAATTCTTAGTGACATCCTGGACTGCATAGCAAATGTATGAACTTTCTATACCTTCTGCAAGTGATTGGATATAGCAATATCACTTAGACTGATATAGTGCTTTACAGCACCCTCTGAGGTGTTTACAGTGTCAACATATTGCCCACACAATCTGGGTCCTCATTTTACTGACCTTGTTAAGATCAAAGGCTGATCTCCAGCCTGTTGGGATCGAACTCCAGCCAATGGGCAGAGTTAGCCTGCAGTACTGCATTCTAACCACTGCACCACCAAGGCTAGTGTAATGCTTGCTTTCCCTTCCTAAACTCTTTCATCTCATCACCATGCTGTAGATGATTTTCCTATGTTTTGCATCCTGGAGGATATTACCCTCCATGTACTGAAAATGAGATTGAGCCACCATGACACTGTGGACCTGTCCCAAGTCATCATGATTTCAACTTATAAAGATGACCACAGAGTCGATTAGTCTTTTTCTCAAAGAAATTAGACCATCTGAAAATGAAGGACATTAAGATCAATTCATTGTCATAATCTGTCTCCCTCAGAGCAGCAGAAGGCATAGCCATCTATTAAGGGTGGGGCATTAAGATGGTTTGTCTGAAGCATTTACGGATCCAGTTGGTTTCTAATGGGCATCCACAGAGTTTTCCTGACAGCTGTGACCTGACAAATAGCTTGATATGGTTCTTTAATTAAGCCATGGAATTAGGAAAAGTATTTGATAGAATTATTCATGAATTGTTTACCTGGATCTGCTGGAACTTTACTAAGGAGCTCTGGGAGATGAAGCATTTTAGGAGATTCCTGGAATGATCCTAGTAAAAAGGATAACCAGATGGAAGTTTGGCCTCAAGTTCAAGCCTACTCTATGGTAGCAAGGGCAGCGAAACATTAATTCTTCTTTGCTTCTGAGGAATATCAATTTATGGTATTATTTAGGAGGATGTGCTATCTCAGGGGGAATATGAGGCAGGAAAATCTCTCATTCAGATGTGTAAAGTCTTACAAATGGCAAAAAATAATTTCATGCAACACTTGAGGAAATGGACAGACATCTCTGTAGAATGAGTTCCAACAGTTTGGGTACAGTTTCAGGTAGGGATGGAATCTATTGGTCACTCATCTAGTGTAGTAGGAACTGGATGATGGTAACAGACTCTTTGAGATCTCTCAGCAGCATTCTATGTTCTTGATTTGGACTGCCTGAAAATTTGGAGGCAGGAGTCTTGTTTTGCAGTGATTTTGCTCTTTCCTAAGTGGGTTGTTCCAACTGGCAGTAGTGAGAAAGGGGGTCAAGATCTTAGAAATACTAGTATGGAGTGTCTCAGGGCTTGTTTCTGTTCCTGATTCTTAATATTTACATGTAGCTAGCAGTAGGGAAGATCATCTATTGGTGAGTTATATCACTGACAATATCCAGTGTGGATGCAGAGATAACCTTGAAGAAGGTAAAGTTTTCATGTCTGACTCTAGTGGCTTTGCCGATCTCCGTTTCTTAGCTGAGGGGAACCAGCATTGTCCAAACACACTTCTGTCCCCATGTGGCCAAGCATGCCTATATGCTGAGATACACAGAAGGCTGTTACCTTTCCACCAAAGTAGTACCTATTTATCTACTCACCTTTGTGTGCTTTTTGCATGCTAGGTTGGCAGGAGCTAGAACTCAACCTGTCACGCAGTGCTCGGGTTTCAAACCTTAAAGTCTCTTTAACTGCTGAGCCATCGCACTCCCTTGAAGAAGATATTCAATGTTACTATAGAAACATCAGCTCGTTCTGTGAATGCAAGATTGTGAAAGAAATTCAAGATTGCCCACCTCAATTCTCTTTAGTATTGGGACGAGGGAGTGGAGAAAGAGAATCTCAGACTTTCAAGATTCTTTATTATACGCCGTAAGAGTAGAGTTTCAGTAGTGCCAGTGGAGTTTATTTCCTAACTTGGCCTATCTCAAAGGACTGACAAATGTCCCCTCTGGGTATTATAATTGTACTTACTGTATATACTCGAGTATAAGCCTAGTTTTTCAGCCCACTTTTTGGGCTGAAAAAAGCCGCCTCGGCTTATACTCGAGTCAGTGAAAAATTTGCCCGAAATGGAGGAGAAAAAGGGGCGGGGCCATGCCGCTGGGTGACACTCGTGAATGGCCCAGTGCCCCTGTGAGTTTCCCCTCCCTCTGTGTCAGTTTGCCGCGCAGCGCGCACCGCACCATCCCCCCTCCTCACGTTCTAATGTAATGCAGGGCTGTCTTACGATTCCCCTTCCTCCCCCTCCTGCCGCTCTGCAACGATGTCCCACCTCCTCCTTGTTATGGCAAGCAGCCACATAGCGATGTCCCACCTTCTCTGGTACAGTGATCCAATGATAGGAATCACTGTGCCATGTGTCATAGGAGGCGGGACATCGCTCCCGCGGCTGCACGGGACATCATCATCACAGCGGGACATCAGCATCATGAGGTGAGTGAAGTATTTCATTGAATACACTGCTAGTTTACTGTTTTTCTTTGAAATAAATATTCAAAAACATTATTGGTATCTATTTTTATTTTTGAAATTTACCGGTAGCTGCTGCATTTCCCACCCTAGGCTTATACTCGAGTCAATAACTTTTCCAGTTTTTTGTGGTAAAATTAGGTGCCTCGGCTTATATTCGGGTCGGCCTATACTCGAGTATATACGGTATAGATTTAAAGACTCGGGTGGGGTAGAACACTCAAGAATGAGCCTCAGTAAGTGGCTGCTGAAACAAAGGCCTTATGGCTCCATGACTGGCTTACCTAGTGCACTTAATGGGATGGCACTTCTGTTGAAGGAGCAGGTACATAATCCAAGCACTCATAGTTCCAGCTAAAAAGGCAGGTGAAGGATGTGGCTAGAAGAACCTTTGCCCACTTGTCTCTGAAGTGCAAATTTTCTGAACTGAAGTTGCTAAAGATGGTGACTCATGCTTTAGTCATCTTGCACTTGAACTACTACAATTTGCTCCACAGGGCTGCTTTTTAATACACCCCGAAACAAAGCTCCAGCTGCACAAAATGTGACTGCCACCTACTGACTGGCACTAATTGGTTTAATGGAATAACTATTTTGTGGGAACGATGCGGCTGCCACTAGCTTCTAGGTACAATTCAATATGCTGGTGGTCACCTGTAAAACCCTATAGGACTTGGGTTGCAGAATCATCTGCTTCAAATGGAATCTCCAACTAGTCAGGATGGAGCACTACAGCTATCTAGCCCACTAAATGTCAAGGGGCAGATGTCCCTAAGATGGTCTTATCAGCAGTCTGCTTATTGGGAAATAATATCATTTAGGAAGCCTGTGAAAACAGGGACTTTGGAATGCTGTAGCTTGCAACAATGAAAGAAGATGTGATTTTTGTCATTTTGTTTTAACTGCATGCACTGTACTGTATTTTCTTATTTTTAATCTGGTACACTGCCTATAATCCAGTCAGTACGTACCATACAAAAACAATTTAAATTATTTTTAATAATAGAGTAGTCATTGGACACTCAATTTGAAACTGAAGTTGCTTTTCTTCTTTTGCCTTGTTGGACATTGCTCTTCCAGATAGTCTGGACTAGTTGGATCACACTTCAACCTGGTTTTCACAGACATTAAAGGAAGATCTGGCAAACACAGCTGCAATTTCCCTTGATGAAAGGCATGGTTACATATCTGTCTTTAGGATTGTCCAATTAGCATATTTCAGAAATGTTCAATACTCTGCAGATCATCATATGTCATTGAGAATTGGCTCTCTGACATCGTGATTAAATGAACTGATGATTACCAGAAAGAGGATATTCTCTGCAAACACCCTTCAAATAGGTTGAATATCCCTAACAGTAAATGCACAACAGTCTATCTGCAGCTCTAATCCCTATACTCCAATCTTGAGTAATTTTACTGTGCTTCATGTACTTTAATAGTTTTATCTGTTGCTGTTACTGTACATATTAATTTATTGTTTTAATATTTAATATTTTCAATAAACAATATTTTAAAGTTTTTGAAATTAAGAAAATGCTTCTTTATGTTGTAAAAACCAAAACAGAATGAATTTCTTTACAATTAATTCCAAAATCTTATTGTAAGTTTCATTGCTTCAAATTTATCAGAACCCATAGTCCTTTTATAATTTTGTAAGATCAAATCTTTTTAGCACCTTTTATTTCAGATTCGTTAAATTCTTAAGCTTATGGATAAAACTTTATTTTACTCAGGATTGAAGGCAGACCCACCCAGCGTTCTCAAACCTGTTCTTCTAAAAGTAGTAATGAACAATTTCCAAAGGTGACTAGAAACTCAAGATTTGCAAGCTTAGTGTCTTTTAAAAGACTCGGAGTTGCAAACAGGATGGCTAATTTTATTGTCTCCCAGCAACCTGTGGAAAACTGCTATTCTGTGGTCTCCTCAAGAGGAGTAGTCATCCAGAGTATATTTTATTATCTCTACTTATCTGGAAAGATTCCAAAGAACCGGTCTACTCACTGGTTCCTTGGTCTTTACTGAGGTTGTCGGCTCCATTTTCATAGAGCTGTCTTCAGTTTGTCATATCTCTCTCTCCCAGAAGTCCCATTATACTCATGATTACTAAGTCGGCAGAATCCTAATTTATTTTATCACTCTGTCCCAGCAACTATTCTGTTTAAAGACATTTAAACAGAATAGCTAAGTAAGTGCCACTGGAAATTTACACATTTTACTCCATTATGTGTTCTGTCTGGTGCAAATTCCATGTTTTGTCATTTTCTTTTTGACAAATTCTTTATCTTCAAAAGGGATAGGGAAAGTAGTAGAATAAAGGAGGAAAGTTTGTATTAGAGCCATAACAAGAGAGACCAATGAACTCTGAAGAAAAGTGTTCTCCACCTTGTTTCCAAAGTGAACTAGTGATAAAGGAAGAAAAGGATAATATGAAGACAATATGCAAAGGCATTGGATGAAGCAGCTGAGTATTAACAAAACGAGGTAGAGAAAAAAAGCCAACCAGAGGTGAAATAAGTCACTGTTCTCTTGTCTGTCTGTAATGTATGTATGTATGTATGTATGAATGTACGTACGTATGTACGTATGTATACACACAGTAGTATGACTTTCCTCACCAGTTCATATAGCAGCTGCTCAGTTTTTCACTTAGTATGATATGTAAGCCAATCCCAAGTGAAATTCCCTCCCACACTGGCTGATAAACCCAGTGCATCAGTTGGCACAACAAAGTAAGCCAAAACCAAGCCAAATTGGGGCTCACTGCTGTGTAAATTGTGCTACAATAAAAGAGAAGGAATGTTGGCTCACTTGAACGGCCGTGGGAATGGGTGTGCTGCAGGAGAGTCCAAGCATGGGTTAAATTCCGTCCTCTGCCCAAGGACTGAATTGGAATTTCTTTGGCCCCACCACTAGCTCCGTACTGGGTGCAGTTTTTCAATGAAGATGTGGTCCTGTCAAAGATGTAGCCCTATGCTGCACTCTGTCATCCTGGATACTTGCTCCAAAGAAGGTAAGGAAATCCCAGGGCGGGGTTGGACTCTCCCACAGCGCACAGAGAATGACCGTCAGGTAACCCAATGTTCATTCTCCTGTGTGCTGCTTGGAGAATCCAAGCATGGTGCATACCCAAGCTAAATGTCACTAAGACAGGAAACAGGTAAGTTGAGGGTCTCCCCACTAGAATGAACCCCTTGCAGTCCTCCGGGATTGGGCGGCATAGAAATCCAATAAATGAAATGAAATGAATGAAATGAAATCTCCCAAATGATGCCTCTATAGAAGCAAATTTGTCCAATTTGTAATTCCTGACAAAGAGCGAAGGGGACGTCCAAATAGCTACACTGTAAATTTCTTCAATTGAAGCTTGCATCGGCCAGGCAACCATGGTAGCAGCACTCCTGGTGGAGTGTGCCGTTATGCGGCCCAGGACTGGTCTGGCCTGGTGTTTGTAGGCCAACGTGATACAAGTCTTTAACCAACATCCTATGGTTGAAGGGATTACCTTGCGACCTATAGAGGACAGTTGAAATAAGACGAAAAGTGACTCAGATCGTCGAAAGGAGACAGTCCACTTAATATATCTCTGAAGAGTTCTCTGGACATCAAGAATATGCCAGCGTCATTCCCTGGGATGTCTGGGCCTCGGGAAAAAGTCCGGTAATACCATCTCCTGGGCCCTGTGGAACCAGGAGTTGACTTTCGAGATGAAAGAAGGATCCAATCTGAGAATGACCCTATCAGGGTGGATGATGAATAAGTCCTCCCTGACTGACAGTGTTGCCAACTCCGAAATTCTTCTGGCTGATGCGATGGCTATGAGAAAGGCGTTCTTAAAGGTCAGATGTCAGAGGCTAGTTGATCTTTGTGGCCAAATGGGGCACAAGTGAGTGCTTGCAACACGATGGACAGCTCCCAGGATGGGTAATGATGGATGACCGGAGGTCACAGATTCGTGGCTCCTTTCAGAAAACTATGTATCCTGGGATGCTGACAGAGAGGCTGTTGGGTGTCACCTGCCAGAATCGTAGACAATGCTGCTACTTGCAGCCGGAGGTTGTTGGGACACAGCCCTCTATCAAGACCCTCCTGCAAGAAGTCCAGGACCTGTGGGATTGATGCTGCAATGGAATCGATGTGCTTCTTGGAACACCACTTGGAAAAGGCAGACCAAAAGTGTCATATATTCTGATGGTTGAAGGTTTGAATGGTTTGGATGACTTTGTTGGAGAAGTTGTCCCTCTTCAGTTGGTCCCTCTCAAGTGCCAGACAGTCAACTGGAACCACTGAGGCACCGGATGGAAGAGACCCCCTGGCTGAGAGAGACCTTGTCCTGGGGAATTCTCCAGGGTTCTTTTCCAGGGCCTGGCAATGGATAGGCTGATGAGGTCGGCTAACCAGGACCATCTGGGCCAATGAGGAGCTACCAGGAGAACCTCTGCCTCCTCTGCCAGGATTTTCCTGATCACTCTGGGGATGAGAGGGAGTGGTGGAAATGCATACAGGAGACCTTGGGGCCAGAGGCAATGGAGGGTGATGTCACCCTCTGCTTGAGGTGACTGGAACCTGGAGAAGAACCCGGGAAGGTGGGTGTTCTCCGGATGGGCAAAGTGGTCGACTATGGGCTGGCTGAACCTCAGCGACAGTTGAAAGAGGTCCGGGTGCAGGCACCACTCTGAATGATCTATGGTGGTCCTGCTCAGCCAGTCCACTCATATGTTGTTCATCCCAGAGATGTGCTCCGCTCATATGGACACGAATGAGGATGTTGTTCAGGTAACACTGGAGTCTCACTGGCCGCAACCTGAGGTAAGCAGCTACTGCCGACAGTAATTTGGTGAAGGTCCTGGGAGCCGATGACAGGCCGAATGGCAGGGCTCTTGATAATATTGATAATGATGCACTGCAAAGTAGAACCTCAGGAACCTTCTGTGGTATGGTCAAATCGGAACATGGAGTATGCAGCCCAGGATTGATTGAAGGAATTGCATATTGAAGTATTTGTATGCCAGACGGACATGGAGCTTTTTCAGATCTAAAATTGCTCTCCACCTCCAGGTTCTTTCCCTTCCGCCCCTAGGGGGACTGGCTCTATGGCTCTGATCTCCATTAGTGGTGGATTTCGCTTTCTACAAGACCCCTCTTGGAGGGATAGGCAGGGATGGAGCAATGAATAAAATGACTTGGGGAATGGGGAGAAGATGAACTCCAAGATAAGGCCAGACTTATTGTTTGTAGGACCCACGCATCTGTGGTGATCAATTCCTATTGGACGGCGAAGAGCTGTAACTGCCCTCCAATGGGAGGAGTTGGTTGGTGGTCACTTATTCTGATGGAAGGGTCTGAAGTTTGACCTTCCCTGAAATGGCTGCCTAAAGAATGGCTGTTGTTTGCCCCTGTCCTAAAAGGACTGTCTGTCCTGCGAGCGGTCAGCCCCCTGGGGGTAGAAACACTGGAAGGAAGAGGTATTGGGATTTGTCTCAGGCACTCAGAAACTGGGAAGCCGGTGTAGTAGGAAAATCCCAAGTGGTGGAGATCCAGCCAGCAATCCAGACAAGATCAACCTACTACCAGCAGCGATCTGTATGGGAGCCAAGCAATTAGTGGTAAAAAGCATGGGAATCTGGAATTCAAAATGGCCATGCATGGCTGGAACTTGGAAGAAACCATGCTGCTGCAGCTTCCGAGAGGCAGGGAAAATTGCTGGTCTTCATGGATGAAGAATGGACGATCACGCTGGTGAACACCATTGCTAGATGCTCGCAGACATCTGAGCCAAAGCCCAGAATGCCACAGTGCAAAGGCAAGGGAAACCCCTGACAATGCCTACTCCAGATCAACGAATGAAAGGAGAAAACAAGAACCAAATGCACTTAAACAAAACAAAAAGTCTATAAAATAAAATGAGAGTCCAAGCTTATCTGTTCAAAGACTGTTGGAGCTTCTTTGGATTCGTCCCACTCGGCTAGACTGAATTGAAAAACTGGACCCAGTACGGAGCTAGAGGCGTGGCCAAAGAAATTCCAATTCAGTCCTTGGGCAGATAGATAGAATTTAACCCGTGCTTGGACTCTCTAGAGTATTTTTAACTCAGGGATGAACTGTAGAGTCCTTGGTGCTCCTCAAAGAGCACCAAGGACTCTACAATAATAATATATGTATTTTTATTTATCTGGAATGCTCCACAGAAAATGACCTGAGTTACACTTTCTGCACAATTCTACAACATACTGGGAAAATTTGTGGTATAGAATTGAGTGATGAGGATTGCTTCCAAAACAGCTGGGTTTACACCTCACCAATATAAGGGGTTTGGACCACAGCTTTGAGGTAAACCACAAGTTTCAACTAACTCTTAAAGTGTGAAACACTCAAGCCAATAGCATGTGGAGGACAACCGTTTTTGTGATATCCTTAAGAAAACTTTGTAGCTATCATTGTATTTTACAATAATTGAAGTAAATCATTCTCAGCCATTTGATACAAAACATATAAATGAAATCTGGATTTAGAAAGATATTTCTTAATCTATTTCCTATCTAGTCATCCAGTATCTCTTTCTCCTAAACAAAAACATTTGTTAAAGCTTAAAATATGAATTATGATTAGCACCTACAAAAATTAAATAAATTAACACAAACATTCAAAAAGTCAGTGTTGGCTAGACATGCTTCAGTTATTTGTTACCATAGAAACTAGACTGCAGATTTAGGTTTTGTTATCCAGAACTATAAAATATTAAAACTTCTTAAATATCTTTGCGTGTGCATATTATAGCAAGCCATTCTCTAGAATAGCTAAAATGGTCCAGCATTTTATTTAGAATGTGACTGAAATTCTTCATTTTCTTTCTATCTTAAACATAATTTAAAATTATATAGAAATGTGACAAATATGAAGGTCATACTTATGAACAACAGTGAGAAGAATAAAGCAGTATTCCCATAATATTCATGAAGGTTACAAGATTAAAACTTCTGAATTTCTAACCCACTTTAGACTCAAGGATTTGAAGCCACCTTATTAAATAATGTAGTGTGGGATCTCAAACATTCCATTGTAAGCAGGGATATATTACTTTTCCCAATTTTTTGTTAAAATATGTTTTTGTAAACAGAAAATTAGGATTTCATTTTATCTCAAATGTGGAGTAGCAACACAAATAATCTTTCCTTTATTCAATAAATTAGAAAATATGCTGATTTTCCATGAGGAAATGTTGATTTTTGGGGATTTTGAGCATAATAAAAGGCAAAAATAATAAAGGCTCTCTTCTTTCAGCTTCTCCCAACCAATGTTTGCATCTCAGATGTAATGAATATTCATTTATTTAACCAACGTCTATAGCCACACATCTTGGGCAACTTTCTGGGCAATTCTGAAAAATTTTAAAAACACATAAAAGCTATAAGACAATGTCCATTGAAAATAATTGCAGCATCTCACATAATTGTTTAATAGCATAAGGACAAAACACATATTAGGTTCTACTAACATCCTGGCCTCCTAGCCTCTAAGGCAGGGTGTCAAACTCACAGTGTCACATTGTCATTATGTGATATATCATGACTTCCCCCCCTTCGCTAAAATGAGGGTGGGAGTGTCCAGCACGACACATCCGGTCTGAGGGCCGTAGGTTTGACACACACACCCCCGCAGTAAGGCAAAAGCCAACAGGGTCAAGATATCACATTCTTACAAAGAGGCTGTTCCACACGGTAGATACCACAACAGAGAAAAGCACAACTCCTGGACCCCAATAAAATAATACTGTTTCACAGAGAAGACCTGGAGCACATACACACTGCCACATCTAGTAGAAAGGATAAACACTACCAAAGCTATGTGGTCCTATAAATAATCTAGTCCTGTGCTGTAAAGGGCTTCAATGATGGCAGTCAGAACCTTGAATTGCACCCAGAACCTATAAGAAACCAGTACAGCTCAAATGACAACAATATTATGTGGGATACTGTGGTGTACCCTGAACTACATGTCCTGCCACATTCTGGACACATTCTAAATGCTTTCATGGGAAGCCCCATATAGAATGTTTTTCAATAAACAAACAGGAAGTGACTAAGTTATGAATAAGTAGGACCTCCCAATTCAGAAATGGGGATAACCAACGGACAAGATAAATTTGTACAAAGTCCACTTTGGCTACTACTATTATGTGATGCTTGAACAGGAACTATGAGTCCAGGAGGATTCCAATTGCTCACCAACTCTCTGTCGATGACTAACCTAACCTAGAAACTTTGTAAAATCCTAGATAGGAGTGGGTAGAAAATTGGGTCTACAAAACAGTCTCTCTCTCCATGCCAACTGGAATTGATCTTGGAGGAAGGAGAGCAACCATAAAACCACACCTCCTACTTTAGCCCATTGAATTGGTCTTGGGTACCTTGATGGTGGCATTGAAAGCCCCTGAGAGATCAAGCTGAGTATTAGACAGAACTCTAAGATTAACAAGGATAATATGTTTATAACAAAGAACTGATGACTATATCTCTCATCTCCAGTTCATATTGTGACTACCATAAAAATCAGGTCTAACATCAATAATCTAGATCAAGTCCATAGTTGTTATGAACTTCTAAAACGTCTCCAATTTCAGGTCCAGAGAAGGCATGTCTAGACAGCACTACTGCCAACAGCGACGAAATAGCAATTAAGCACACCAGCAGCAATCCCATCTGATCTTAAGGCTAAACTTCAGCATAGGGTCTACAGAACAATGCCCATGACAGTCATACCTCAGTCCTACAAGACAGAGCAAATCAAGAAAGCGACTCCACAGGAAGATTTAGAGAACGGCTATAATAACAGATCCTTTTTACCAGCCCTCCCTCATGAATTAGGTAGAAGCCTGCCCAAATCTCTTCTGAATATTCTCTCGCAAGGAAGGAATGTTTCAGTCTTCTTTGTTTAGGTAGTACTTTTTGTCTATTTCCTCAAGGTTATCTCCCTGATACTATACCACCAGATTTCCTCTAATGACAATATACCCCCACACATACTTATTATCAGAACTACAATATATGTGAAACAGCAGCTCTTTCATGGTGTGGTACTGAATTAATTGTTAATCATTTCAGTAAATTAGCTCCAAATGCCTGTAAATTTAATTGTGACATAATCATAGCACAAAGAATACAAGAACTGTTTTCTTAACTATGGCTTCTGCCTTTTCTACATGAGGAACATTTGATATAAAGCTGACACCATATTCTGCCCAGAAAGCACCCTTCCGGCATTATTCACAGTTGGATGAAAGGAGTAAAAATTCAAAGCAGGTGCCACACTTTGGGTTAAAATTAGGTAGTGGTTAAAACAAGGATACTATGTCTAAATTCTTCCCCTGTATGCAAGCTACTCAAATTCTAAAAGGAAATTGCAAATTTGGCAGCGTTGACAATATAATCAGATCTGTAAAAATTTATTTAAACTGATTTTCTTCAATAGCAGAATTAAAATACTTTTTCTATCCTAATACGTTTGATGTGTGAGGCAATAATTGGGGAAAAGATTTATTTGATATACAGATTTAAGCAAACCTACCACATTCATAATTCCCAAATGCACAAACCAAAACAATTTTTGTTACTATGCATACTAAAAACAATGTAGAGATTTGGATTTTAAAAAAATACAATTACATCAAAGGAAAACTGCTTGGAAATACACATAGATTAGGGAATGTGTTTAACAAAATGTGTAAAAATTGTTAGGTAGACTTTAAGAAAATAAAACTGCAAAAATGAGCCATTAGAATTAATATATTTAAATGTATAGGTCAGTAGTGAGGGGATATAAAGGAAAGAGAAATCCATTTCTCATCTTCAACAAAGAGCCTTTGAAACACGTTCAAGAAAAGTCTATACATTTTGTAGTTTAGCTTCTCTCAAAACATTTGTGACTGGTGTTAAAAGGATGTTAGGAAAGAATCTCTGTAAGCATCCCAAAAACAAAAACCTCATTATAAATTTCTAATTTTTTTGCGTATTAGGTTCATATATCCCAGAAGTTTAGCTGAACATAATAAAGTGTTTAATTTGGTAACACATTTAATTCCATTTCACCAAATAATGGAAGAACACCAAATAGCTTGCTGATTCCATCTTTATTGTTTGCATTTTTCTCACTCACTCATTCTAGAATACAAATATTTATCATATATTTTTTTTACAAAATATAATTATAATGGTAGCAAATGGGCAAGGTCTCCCATTACATTTGCTATCTGCCAGCTTCTCAGGTGAGACACCAAGATGCTGGTTCAGACATAGGCAGTAAGAACACCTCATTAGATTCAGTAATGCTTAGACATCCAGGCAAAAAAAGATTTCCCCCCAGCCCTTCTGTTCTGATTAAAATGTCATTTTCTTCTTTGGAATGGGAGCAAATCTCCAGAGAAAATGAAAAGAGTAACAAGCTGGTCCTGGAGCAAAGAAAAAGAGCTAAGGAGGGAAAACCCCCAGCTCCAGAGTCTCTAATTAAAGGTGGCAACTAGGAAAGACTCTAGAGAAATAAAGACGATTCCATTGTTTCAGAAATACCAGCTATTCCTAAAGTACAGGTGAGCATTTTAGCTAAGAATTTGCAATCAAGTCTGTGATTTATGGTGTATGTTGTTGTTGGCATTTCTCTCTGATTATTATGGGTTCTTTACAAGCACAGTTCCTGAACATTTGATGCAAACTGGCATTTTTTAACATCACAATGTTTTCAAAAAGAAGCGAATAGGCACCCATTTTAGCATTTAGCTCATTATGTGTAGTTTTTGTATGGTATCATTTTTTAAAAAAAGTTACCACCTGTGGTTTGGAACAGCTCTCTATTTTTACACACTGAGGGTTGTTTTTTTTTTTGTTTTTTTTGCAAGGGGCTACCTAAAATCAAAACGGAAACTTTTTCACTTAAAAGTAAGAAATAAGAAAATGTACTTAATTTTACATTATAATCTTGTGTTACTAACCACATTGCCCACAGTTAGGGGGGATGCTTTTTGTAGCCCCATGCCTCAAAGCTACAATAATCAGAAATTGCATATGAGAATATTTCTCCCTTTTTACTCACAACATAGGCTCGGGTGTTCCACCTCTCTCACCAGGGCTGTGTGAAAGGATGCAATGTAATGGTATCACCAAAGAAATAGGAATCAGCAGTAGTAACTACCAAGCAATGATGTCAAGGCAAGAAGGTCTTATGTCCATGTCTTCTCTGTGAAACAGTATTATTTTACTTGAGTTGTGCTTTCTGTGTTGTGGTATCTACTGTGTGGGACAGCCTCTTTGCAAGAACTGGATGATCTTGACCCTGTTGGTTTTGCCTTAAAGCAGGAGTGGGGAACTATGGCTCTTTTATGACTTGTGGACTTCAACTCCCAGAATTCCTGAACCAGCCATGCAGAAATTCTGGGAGTTGAAGTCCACAAGGCATAAAAAAGCCATAGTTACCCATCTCTGTCTTAGAGGCTAGAGCAGTGATGACGAATCTTTTTGACACTAAGTGCCGAAAAGGGAGTGTGTGCACGTGCTCATCTGGGACACAACCCGGAAGAGGAGCTGCCCAAGGGGCATGCGCACGCTGGAAAATGAACTTCCGGTTTCCAGCTTGTCTTCTAGTTCCTGGCGCACATGCGTGTGCGACAATCAGCTGGCCGGCATGCATGCTCACACCAGAAAACAGAAGACCAGCTCTTCCAGTTTCTGGCACTGATGCACTCACGAAGGCCAGCTGATCATTGCAAGCCAAAAACCCAGAAGAGGAATGGGCAACACTGCGTGTGCCAGGCAACATGGCTCTGCATGCCACTTCGGGCCAGCGTGCCATAGGTTCACCATCATGGGGATAGAGCCTCAGGGAAAATACTATAGGTGTGTGTATGGAGGGAAGAGTAAAGGAATTAAAAAATTAGGCAAGATATTATTTACATTGATAAAGTCTGCAAGTCATTCCAAAGTGTATTCATGTACTGTGATTGGGGCATTCAGGAACAACACCAACAAAGCAACATATATTTTTTTTACTACTTGTGAAGTACTCAGACTGCAAGTACAGCAATTCAATTAGGAAATCCAGAGAGTAATTTTTGGTGTTCTGTTATGAAGATAAGTCAATTAGGTCAATCTATGTAATATTATCCAGTATTTGCAGGGAGCTGAACCCTTAATAAGTACACTTAGTATGTATTCCAGTTATTAAAAACAAAATCTAATTGTATTACTCTGTCTTCAAAATTCTAGCCAAATAGCCTCTTCTCAAATGTGCTATTCCAGAAATAATTTCACACACCATGTTTTCCCCAAAATAAGGCAGGGTCTTATTTTCTTTTGGCCTCTGAAATAAGCACTTGGCTTTATTTTCGGGGAGGTCTTATTATTTTTGAGGTGCAGGAGGTGGTGAGCATAATGCTTTTAAATTGTGAAAAGAAAAGCTGTTGCATGCAACAATTCACATACAACCAACTAAGCATAGCTTTTAGGTTATTTCTTGATTAGGAAGTAGCACCTGGAACAACTCATGGGTATCAAACATAAATGATAATTTCCCTTCAAAAATATTTGTTGAATTTCCTCCAAAACAAATTTTATTTTATGTCAGGTATAGTTCAAGAGCAATACAAAATAATTGGCCAAATTTCAGTTCTTTATTTGCTTATGACGAATATACAGAAGTTGTGAATGCTTCAACGCTGGAAGTTTTTAAGAAGAGATTAGATAATCATTTGTCTGAAAAGATATAGGGTTTCCTGCCTAAGCAGGGGGTTGGACTACAAGACTTCCAAGGTCCCTTCCAACTGTTAGTCTTGTCGATTCTTGCCACACTAAGCCTATTCTATCTTAATCTAAAAGGATATATCGCCTGGGAGATTCTAGGGAATGGCTATCCTAAATCTTTCCCTCTTCTCATGTTCCATCTCTGGACTATGCTGTCTCTTATCTTACCCCTGTCCTCTGAATGTGCTCCCTCCTTCCTGGGAACCTGCTGCTTTATTGTAATCCAATGGTTTTCAACCTGTGGTCCGCAGACCCCTGGGGGGGGGCACAATGTCATCACAGGAGGTCCGCAAAAGCTTGAAGAAATATTATGATTTAAATCTTGCGTTAAGTCTTGGTAGTCTGTGGCCATGGTCTATTTCCACAAAAGGTATTTAAAGGGAGTCTGGGATAAAGAAAAGGTTGAGGACCACTGCTGTAATTCATTATATTTTATCTGGTTAATGGAAAACAGCTAAATCAACAATATTAAATTCTATCTTATAAAGTTATCACTTTAAATTCTTTCTGTAATTATTGCAGAATTTGTGTAATGTTACAATTTTATTCTTACCACTTAAGTATTTACAAGATGGGGTTATACTCAACTATAGATTATGACCTACAGTCCGTAGGTTATCTGAGGAATACATCTACCCGAACCACTAGAGAGGGGAAGCAAGGAATGATGCGGGTCCCATCCCCTAGGGAGATACACCTGGTGGGACCCAGAAGAAAGGCGTGGCTTTCCATGGTGGCTCCCTCTCTCTAGAACATCATTCCCCCAGAGATTAGAGCTCTACACTCTTCTGGAAGGTGCTGAAGACCTGGTTCTGCCAGTGGGCCTGGGGAACGAAGAGTGGGATGGAGACCATTCAATGGCTGGTGTGGGGAGCACTGGGGTGAGAGGTGGGGAGCTATTATATGATTCTATTACACACACACACACACACACATATACACAGAGTATATGATGTTTTTGTACCCCTGAAAGCCTCCTTGAGGGATGCAGCTGCTCAGTGACTATGACGCTGAGCTTGTTGATCAGAAAAGTCGGCAGTTCGGTGGTTCTAATGCTTAGCGCCACATAACGGAGTGAGCTCCTGTTACTTGTCCTAGCTTCTGCCAACCTAGCAGTTTGAAAACACATAAAAATGCAAGTAGAAAAATAGGAAGGTAACAGCACTCCGTGCTCCTTCGGTGTTTAGTCATGCTGGCCACATGACCACAGAGACGTCTTCGGACAGTGCTGGATTTTCGGCTTTAAAATGGAGATGAGCACCACCCCCTAGAGTCAGGAACAACTAGCACATATGTGCAAGGGGAACCTTTACCTTTTAAGACATCTTGAGTCGCCATGTGCGAATAGGCAGCAATATAAATCATCAAATAAATAAATAAATGTCCTGCTTAAATAAGTCATTAAAGTATGCTAACAGAAAACCTGGTGGTTGCATAAGGGAAATTATTGTACATAAATTCCTAAAAAATTGTAACATAGACACAATTAATTTTAATCGCAGAGAAAATTATGCTGACTTTACTATTTTCATATCACTGTCTATTTACTTGCTTTTATGCCACAGTAAGGTAAGATCTTTATTACGGTCAAAGACCAGCAATATACATTTGTCTTTACACTATATTAAAAATACTAACATTAAAATATAATTAAAAGTATTTGCATTAAAAGTGGATAATAACATTATGGCCCAAAGATTGTTAAAGGTATGTCCAGATATTTGGTACAAGATGGTACTATAATTTTTTTCTTATGGACATTGCAGCAGCAATGCCACTGTCCTTTACTTCCAATCTTTAGGTTCAAAAAATGTCCATGACTCCCTGAAATCCTTTCTAATTTGTAAGGCATTCTGTGAGATTTCTGTGATATGCATAAGAAAAGGAAGGGGAAAAAAGATGAAATAAAAAAATAAACCACGGAAACCTAGGAGGAAAAATAAAGGCTTTATATGCACTCCTGTGAATTATCAAACAAATGCATGCACGTTTGTACTTAATATTATTGTTGTTGTTGTTATTGTTATTGTTATTATTTTTCAGGATCCAATGCTATGCTTCCTGAAAAAATACCTCAGCAATTGTATATAATTTAATGAAAAGGTGAATTGTATCAATTTTAATGATTAACCATATAAACAAGCAAAATCTGTCCATATTTTTTTCTGATAAATTGAATTCAAATTGCCTGTTTATTTCAAAATGAAAACAAATGCCAGAATTTGTATTTGTATTATTAAAAATTATAAATTATTACCGAACTAACAGAACTAGAATATTAAGCTAGTTTGATTTAATTCAACCTCAACAAAGGCAAATGGTGTTAGATGAATTTCAAAGCATAAGGTACTGTAACTGATGAAATAGGAAATGAGACTGCTTCAAACTCTTCCGCTAATAAAAACACGTGCAACTTGAACCTATTTTTATTTTTCTAAATAATTTGTTCATTTTCTTAGCTCTGAAAGAGGAACTTCCATAGAATCTAATGAAGCTTAAAAAAAAACATTGCTTATTATTGAATTTATTCCCCAAATTTCCATTTATTCCAACAGTCAAGGTGGGTCATAGAAATTAAGAGAGTATAGTATATAACAAAAAAAAAAAAACACTTGCACAAATAAAGCACATGTGCACATGGCTTAAATGCTGCTCACATGAGTGAGGGTGGGCACATGTGTGCTTGCCCTGGTTCCGAAAGGCTCAAGGCCCAGTAGTGGGCCGTGGGCCAGGGGAACTCTGTCCTAGAGTCCTTGTTTAAGTTATCATTCATGTAAATTGGATTTTTGCTGATAAGTTCAAAAGCAGAATCTTAAAGCTTCTATTTATTTTAACATCTTTCAAACTTTAAGAAAAAAAATGATAAAATACATTCATTTAATCTAGCATCAAACCAAAAATAGAGTGAACAAGTCTAAATAGTTGTCCCCAGTCCAACGTATCTGCTTGAGTATTGTTGTTGAGAAAGAATAGTTTCTTTTTCGTTTGCAAAAGAAAAAAAAATAGTTTTCATAATGTGGTAGCTGAATTTGGTTACTGCAGCAAAAGTCAACAGGTATGTGCCATCTTAATACACAGATATCCTATTATAATATGTATTTTCCGGGCTTGGATATCATTTTACCAGATGCAGTGACTGTGTAATTTACCTCTTGCACTAATACAAAGGGGAGGAAAAGATGCTAATTTTAATTGGTGCTGTGACAATTCAAGCAGAACGTACATATATGCAAAGTAAACTTCTACGCAGCAGAGTATTAGTGATAACACAAACATCTTTGCGTTACTCAGCAAATTAACACACGTATCATATTAAACTATTTACTCCATATTGACTGAATTTAACAAAACTGATTGTGGACAACATCTCTAACAATTTGCATGCCTAGCTCACTCCATCAGTAGAGTAGCAATTAATTCTCAAAAGCAAAAGGTCAAATGATCAAACAATTCATGGAATGGACAGAGGTCTACTAAAAGATAAGGGAAGAATAGGTATTTTGAGCTTGTCTTCTTTATTACAACATTTTTGCAATGCCTCCCATATGGTTTTAGAAAGTCTCCCAACCTTTCCAAGTATTTTTGAGGGAGGCTCTAGAGAGAAAAAAACCTCGACCACTGAAAATTTCTGCTCATGCTAACATACCAAAGGAGAAATTTTCTTTCTATATAATGATACAGCGCATTTCAAAACCAGTTATTCAGTGGCAGTAAAAGAGAAGGACTGTCGTACTTGCAGAAAGTCCTTACTTAATGATCCTAGGAAGGTAATCATTAGGCAAAACGTCACATGACCACATAGCTTAACAATGGCAGTTTGGTAGTCCAGGTTGTGGTTGTTACTCCAGTGCCACACTGTTGTTAGGAAATGACCTCGCACATCTCTTAACAGGCCATGTTTCCCTCTGCTTCAATTCCCACCACCCAGCTATCTCCCCCCCATTTCTGTCCCTTTGGTGGCCCCGTAGTCTGCTACCCGCGGTTTCCCCTCACCCCCATTCTCCTGCCCCACACTCTGCTGTTCCTGCCATGTTGAGTTCACCATCTTTTTCCTCATCCTGCTGAGGAGGAGGGCCCTTTGCAAGGCAGTGGCTGGCCGTGAACCTTGTCAGCAGGCTCTCTGTTAATGTGAACAAGATTGTGAAGGTTGGTTGGGAGCAGCAGTGTTGGCAGAGCACAAGGAAATGGAGCAGAGAGCGAGGGGGGGGGAGGGAAGGCAGCAAAATGGAGGGAAGTGGGGGTGTACAATATAAGGAGTGGGGGAGAGCAGAGTAGAGTGCAGGACAGCAAGGATGTTAAGGGTGGGGGTGTTGAGGGTGGTGGAATACAGGGCAACCAAAAAGATAGATCAAGAATAGGTTGGGGGGGGGTAATTGAAGTGCCCCTTAGAGTCATAATTGTGGACAAGTTGCCAAGCACCTGAATTTTAAGTCATGTGAGCATTCAGATGTTGCAGTGACCTTTAGTTTGAGGACTGGGCATCGCTATTATTTAGTAAGTGCCAGCATAACTTTGAATCATTGTTGAACAAATGGTTGTTAAGTAATGACTACCTGTATGTGGTTAATCTTAGTCTTCCAATATGTATAATTCAGTCATATGATTACAGTAATCTAAAAAAATAATTTATAATATATCTTTGAAGATGTGTGTGTTCCTAATGCTGAAATTTATTTCTCCAAATCCCATTCTATAATAGTCATATTTCTTGGTTCATCACAGAAACTTATTTAGTAGTTAAACAAAGGATACTTAAATGTGAAGTTCCCAGATAACCTCTAAATTTGCTTCCATCTTTATCTGACCAAATAAATATTAATTCCAGTGGCCACTTTTCAGGTGCAGCCTGGTTCCAAGACAATATGTTTAGTTAAAATGCTAAATTGTACACTTCAATTGTACTTTCAACTGACATATTTTAAAGGGTATATGCTTTTCCTACAAATAAGACCATTTAGTAAGGAAATGCTATGTTGACTCCTAGCCAATAAAGTTGCTTTAATAATTTGCTTCATCACAATACTAAATTACATTACCCCAACAATTTAATGCAGAAGTTCAGTTAGCATTTCAAATTGTAGATTATAAAGATACCAGTTTTCTTCAACTATTAATATACTCTGCATCTATGAACAACTGTTTTAATGCAATTAGCCCCACAGTAATCATAAACAGGCAATCATGAAAATTTGTAGCTTATTGGTTTAAAATATAAAGTTAAATAAGCAAGAGAAATTAAATAAAAATGATTCAATACTAGAACATATTCACTGTAATACAGGAATATTCTCAATGCAACATAATCTCATTTAAGTTTTATAAATATTTAGCTACTGTACATTAATCTTGTTAAAAGATTTTTCAGAATTTCATTCTATACTTAACAAGATCCAATTTCTCTTTCAGGACCAAAGTGTCTTAAAAATAGATTTATTTCAAATCATAATCCAGAAATAAAGAAAAACAACAACACATTTATGTTCTAAAGCTGCCAAGACAGATTGACATGTTTCAACATTACCCATTTTTGAGGTCTAACAGCCATTCTGAAAACACTACCTCATGCTTTTCTCTTTCTCTTTAATTTTCCAAAGTATGCAACTGTACAATAGAAGATGAAGCTGGTGTAAAACAAAGATGTAAGAACATTTCTATCCTTAAAAAGTTCTCAGTTGAACTATGAACTGAACCATGAAATGTTTAGTAATTTTTTTTCAGGATATTGGAATCATGTGGAACAAATTAATAAATGACCAGCATCTTTCCTTAAATTTGGTGTTTCTCATGAATCTTTCCAGTGGCATTTTAAAACCATATACCTTCTATGTATTTCAATGAATCCAAGAAGAAAAGGAAATATTTCTAATCTACTTGGCATTGTACCATGCAAAAGTAATGAATGGTACAATCATTAGACTACCTCTATCTCCACACCAAATGTACATACATACATACATACATACATACATACATACATACATACATACATACATACATAAAATTTACACACGCACACAGCTTAGCAGCTTTCTTTTTGACTAGAAAATTTATTGAACTGCAGAATTTACAAATATTTGGCCAATTCCTTCTTAAACCCTTATTTCCAATAAATAAATCTATCCCTGATCCTCACCATAGTCAACATTACATATTCTGGCAAACAACTCCAAAGTTTAAAAGAGGGGATGAGATGCAGGCAGGGAATCCATAAATCTCATGAGGCTGGTAATAAGAAACCAAATACATTAGCTGTTAGATCATACCACTGAGCCTATTAAATACCAAACGACATTTGGAGAGAATTTCACAGGCCTGTTAAAACCATTCACTGTCATGTTTTCAGAAGCTTAAATTTCTGAAGAACATTGCTTGAAATATAAATATATAAATACATGGATACATGGTACAAGCAACAGAAATAAGAATGTTAGGACTCACAATCCAAAGATCAGCTTCAAGATAGCAGCGCCTCTACAGATTTCAGTTCTTTCTACAAAAAAACTTGGAATCACGGAACAGTCCAAAAGCTTATGAGCTGAGTTGCTGAGCTATTTTGAGAGAAGTAAACTAGAGGAATTCCCAATTTAGCTACACACAGATTTCCTAGCCAATAACACTCTAGCGCCTGGCATGGGATGGAGCACTATCACCAGTTTTAGAATTAAAGTATGGCCTGGCTGGCATCTGAGATGATGTTTAGAAGTCAGAGACATGTGTATTACCAAATAAGTCTATTTCAACAGGGCCAATTTCTTAGAGCACAGGTTTCATTTAAAAAGAAAAAGAAAAACAGAGAAACACTTATTTCTTAATTTATAAAACCATCTCCTGTAAAGTTTTACCCTCCCCTTTGTAATGCAATGTGGACCAGCAAAAATGTATCTATACAGAAGACAATGGAAAAGACTGGAATGAAAATTCTTCCTAAGTCAACAAAGAAAAAATAGCGAGTAGATATACAATAAGAGGATTTGTTCTTTCTTTTTCTTTTGGCAAAGCTTTATGATTTGTGGAAGCAAGAATAAAAACGAAGGGCAGCCTGAAAACAAATAAATAAATATTGCCTGAAGATGTAAGATAGGAATTAAAATTCAAAACTAAATCATTTTCAGGGCTTTAACTAAAACAATTGGTCATTAATTATTTTTTTAACCTGGTGACAAGGTATTTCCTTATTTGAATATCTTATGCGTAATTATTTTATCCTTGCAATAAATAACTAAGCCATGACTGGACAATGTCTTCCATATGTAGCTAACAATCTACTTCATTTATATGATTCATTTTCCAGTACATTTCTCATTTTATTTTTGTGTAATTAGCACTGCCTATACCAGTGATGGAGAACCTTTCTGGCACCGAGTGCCGGAAAAGGAGTGTGTGTGCACAAGCTTCGGATGCTTGTCTGAGCTGCAACCCAGAAGAGGAGCTGCCCAGAGCGCATGTGCCCACCTGAAAATGAACTTCTGGGTTTTTCCGGTGCACACCGGCCAGCTAGTCTTCAGGGTTTCTGGTGTGCATGCATGCACGATGATCAGTTGGGCAACGCGCATGCTCACACAGGAAAATGGAAGACCAGCTCTTCTAGTTTCCAGCACTGTCGCATGCATGGTCAGCTGATAGTCGCACGCATATGCGTGCCAGAAACATGGAAGAGGAACAGGAGACGCTGTGCATGCCAGGCGACATGGCTCTGTGTGCTACTTCAGCCCTTTTTGCCATAGGTCTGCCACATTGGGCCTATATCATACTCTCTGTTGGACATAGACATCAGAATATTCAGTTGAGAAAATGATGAGCGATTATTTGTGGCTTAATTCCCACAAAACAACAGGAAATCATGAAACTATAAATTAGATCACACTGCTTTTGAAAACTCCAGTGTAACTTTAAAGGTATTCCTGAACTAGCCTTCCCTTTTAATGTCCAAAATGGCAGCTCTGACTAGGAATAGCTTTATTTTGTTTTGGCTGAAGTAATTCTTGGAACAATCAACCCAAGAGCATGTTCACATCTACATTGAATTCACCAAGGCCAATGGCAAGGGAGAAGGAGTTACCACACTTCATCTTGTGGGGAATTGAGGACCATACAACTTTATTAAATCATGGTTCGTCACACAGTCAGCCAGATGTTCAGACTAGATTTGACATCTTTGTCCACCTACCAAGTGGTTCCAAAGAAAGCTGTGTTTTGCAATTGTCTGATGGTGTACATGTCAATGCCAATGATGTGCAAGTGATGCTTCAATTGTTTTGGGTTTGCACCCAAGATGCCTATTGTTATTGGTACAATCTTTGATTTCTTTTGTTGCAGTTGTTCTATTTCTACTTGCAGGTTTTGTATTTTGTGATTTTCTCCAGTTCTTTTTCTTCTATTCTGCTGTTTCCAGGTAATGTCAATGTCTACTATCCAGACTTTTTTGTCTTTCTTATCAAAAATTGTTTGGGTGGCAGGCTACCCGTTGCAAGAAGATGACATAAACTGACTACAAATGGCATGACAAAATAGCAACAATTGTGCATTGGAAGTTCTGTAAGAAATACCATTTGCCTGCAACAAGGGACTATAAAGTAGAGAAAGTAAAAGAAAATGAAAATGCCCTGGGACTTTAGAATTCAAACCAACAGTCATCTGCCAGATAATAAATTATTACTGTTGTTGTTATTAATTATGATAAGAGCTTATTGGTGGTTTTGAAAGTTACTCAAGAAAGCAGCTTTCTGTTGGAACAAAATGCAACTTATAAAATTTAGGCTAGAATTAACATGTCTTTGTAACAATATCAGTGCTGCCAACTGGTTTATAATTCAAAGTTCAAGTCATTCTTAAAATTGCTTGGGGAAAAAAAGCTATCAACCTGAAGAGACCATCTCTTCCTATATGACCGATTTTATAGTAAATTCCCTATAAGGGAATTTACTTATGGCATGCACATACTTACATAATGTGTATAGTAATAGCAATAGCAGTTAGACTTATATACCGCTTCATAGGGCTTTCAGCCCTCTCTAAGCGGTTTACAGAGTCAGCATATTGCCCCCAACAATCCGGGTCCTCATTTTACCCACCTCGGAAGGATGGAAGGCTGAGTCAACCCTGATGACCATATTCAAAATTAAATCATTTCTTAAGTCTCAATTTTGATTTTGTCGTAATTTGGATTCCTAGATATTTTTAGTACCACTATTTTGAGATACATAATACTTTTTATTTGAAGTTCATTTAATCAAAATATCGCTTTGAATAACTCCTATGAATTCTAGTACATATACTGGAGTGTGGCTTCAACCAACGTACTTCAGTTTCAAGCTCTGCTCAGCAAGTGCTGTGCTATTCAATGAAATTCTGGCTAAGTAAAAGTACAGTGAAAACAAATAGCTACTCTGAAATTGTTACTTGATATAACAGCTATTTCTGAAGCTCACCAATCCCAATGCACTAAATAGTAAGCAGAAATGAAAATGATATACAAGTGTTGGGTGTTACTTCTTCAGTATAGTATTATTAGCTTGATTCTCTGAACTTTGATATTTAGCTAAGTAGTAAAACTCTTCCTCCTAAGTAGATTGTTAGAAATAGACTTTAAAATTAAATATGTTTTCTTTCTTTAAACATAGGTGACTGCTAAATCAAACTACAGGTTAGTAACAAAACAAAGAATGAAAGAGCGAAAGGGACTCTTCTTTGAGGCCAACACAAATGTTATACAGAAAAGAATGCAATGAAAGGCAAGCAATTGAACAGACTGAAAAAGTATATCAATGCCCATATGGTATGATATGGCTGAAATAAACATTTTGGAAGATGAGACTATCATTTAACTCTAAAATATGCCTCAAGCAAGCACAGTCAGAAACCTATTAAAGGAGGGAGATAAATATGCCCCAGAATGCATTGTTTCAGCCTTAAAGCCTTATATAATGACATAAAAACACTTATTCAACACAATACTAATAACAAGATGATATTGTAGAGTAAATTGCATTTTTCTCTATTTTATGAGCTTTTAAAGAAGTTTTTCAACAAAAATAGATATAACCACAAGAAATATTTGTATTCCAGGATAGTGAGAAATTGGTTATATAGAAAGGAAGAGAAAGATTGGGCCCATTTTTTGAAACAAACTTTACAGAAATGTAAAAAGCTCTGCAAAATGTTCAGACCCAACAAGATTTTCCAACAAAAATTAGAAACAAAGAAGAGACTTTCTGATAGTAGCAAAGAATGAAAGGGGCTCTGACACAGAATCTCTCTCTCTCTCTCTCTCTCTCTCTCTCTCTCTCTCTCTCTCTCTCTCTCTCTCTCTCTCTCTCTCTCTCTCTCTCCCTCCCTCCCTCCCTCCCCCCTCCCTCCCTCCCTCCCTCCCTCCCTCCCTCCCTCCCTCTCTCTCTCTCTCTCTCTCTCTCTCTCGGTATATTATTCATGTTCATCACACCTCTGAATAGCAAACTCAGGCCTTTTGGCTTGAAGCAAAGTTATTAACTACTAAAGGATAAACCAGTTGTTTTCACACATTTTCCTTTGGTATGAGAAAGACTGAAGACCATAAATGAATAAAGTTCTGACAAGTCCTCATAACCTATCAATATATAAAACCAACACAACCAGTGAAAAATAATTTTCTTTGTACTATAAAAAATAGGATTCTTCAGTGTCCAAAGTGGCATCATCCCTGTCTACTGCACAACTGCAAAAGTCATAACTAGATTTGGAAATGACAGTTCAATGTCAAAAGAAAGCTTTGCGAAAGGGTAGAGAATTATGATTTGTATTCTTTTCCACTGCTGTCATCAACAAGCTTGCTTATAGTGAAAAACAATATAGGGTTGCAGATGTTCCTGCAACAAGAAAAGCACAATGGATAAGTATTTTCTTTTTGAGAATTTGTGGGATTTTGAGCAGGAATGCTTGCAACAAAATTGTGTGTGCAAGATATCTAAAAAGGGGGAAAAAAACCAGTTGAAATTTCTTGAAAACTATGGCTGGCGTTTCCTCAAGCAACAGGTTTTGGATGTTATGAAATAACGATAATAAATATGATGATGGTAATGATGATTATGATAATAATATAGTAGTACTGTTTTTTACTATGTGCCAAATGATTTTATTGGCCTTGGATCTAGGCCAATTACTCATTCTCAGGTTGTGATTAAGAAAAACCGGAGGGAGTGCTAGGAATGCTACTCTGAATTCCTTGGCTTGGTTTCTTCCCACACCCATCTTCAGATTCCAATATTGTCAGCTTGGAAGTACACCCTGGACCTTTTTGGGATTGCCTTAAAAAAAGTTAAATGCATCTGTATTTCTTCTATCAAGGGATTGACCGTTGGCTTACCTGAAAGGTCGTTCTCTAGGCGCTGCGGGAGTGTCCAAGCATGGGTTAACTTCAGCTTGCTGCCCAAGGACTGAGTTCAAATCTTTGTGTAGCCACGCCTCCTGTTTCCCACAGAGGCTCAGTTTTAAAAATGAAGATATCCGATCCAAAGGTTGCTGTATGGAAAAGTCTGTGTCTTATAGGTGCTAAGTCCTGCACCCACACAAGAAAAAAACCCAAGCTATGTGGTCCCAGGGTGGGAAGAAGGAATGACCCTGGTAACAGGGGCCGCAAGGACCCGCTGTAAGACCCTCCTTCCAAATGAAGCCTCAGCCAAGGCAAAGGTGTCCAATCTGTAATTTTGAATGAACGGACACGGCGAGGACCAAGTGGCCGCCCGACATATCTCCTCAATGGGTACTTGAATGGCCCAGGCAGCCGTCGTTGCAGCTCTCTTAGTGGAGTGTGCTGTTACACGAGGAACAGGCCTGGCTTGTTGTTTGTAGGCCAACTTTATGCATGCGCGCAGCCAGCAACCTATGGTGGAAGATGACACTTTCCTGCCCATTGAAGTAGGTTGAAATGAGACGAAGAACGATTCCGACTTGCGAAAGGAGGCCGTCCTCTTTTTGTACACCCGCACAACGCAGCACACATCCAGCTTGTGCCAGACCTGTTCCCTGGGATGGCTAGGGCGAGGGCAAAAGTCAGGGAGAATCACCTCCTGCTTTCTGTGGAATAAACTGTTAATTTTTGGTAAAAAGTCTGGGTCCAATCTCAGAATGACCCTGTCCGAATGAATGATACAAAGCTCCTCCCTAACGGAGAGCGCAGCCAGCTCTGAGATTCTGCGCACCGAGGTAATGGCTATGAGAAAGACAGTTTTGAGCGACAAATGTCGTAGACTAGCCGAGCGAATTGGTTCGAATGGTGGTGATGTTAGGGTCTGCAAGACAACTGACAAGTCCCAAGTTGAGTAATGGTGCACCGTCGGAAGGTGTAAGTTAGTGGCCCCCTTCAGGAAGCTGCGAACCCTTGGGTGTCTGCTGAGCAGTTGAGAATCATCTCTGGACAAGATGGTGGCCAGGGCTGCTGTCTGCCTCTGAAGTGTGTTGGGGGCAAGGCCCTTGTCCAATGCCCCAACGCCTCTGCCTCCGATATCAGGGCCGTTGATCGAGTGCTGCCTTGATGATCGATGTAAGCCTTAGTGGCGATGTTGTCCGTCAGAATGAGGACATGATGGCCCTCGATGAACCGAAGGAAGTGGTGCATGGCGAGCCTGGCGGCTCTGAGCTCCAGCCAGTTTATGTTGTGGGCAAGCTCCGCATGTGACCACCTGCCCTGCGTCATGTGAGTCTGTAGGTGAGCGCCCCAGCTGTATAAGCTGGCGTCTGTTGTTATGACTAGGCGCTCTGGTTCCAATTTGCTGTTCAAGGACTGGAACTCCCCAACTGCATCCTTTTAGGGCGAATGAGTTTTTAAAACTGAGCCTCTGTGGGGAACAGGAGGCGTGGCTACACAAAGATTTGAACTCAGTCCTTGGGCAGCAAGCTGAAGTTAACCCATGCTTGGACACTCCAAGCAGCGCCTAGGAGGATATATGGGATTATTTTTCCCATTAGCCCCTCTACTACTATTTGTTGTTCTGCTACCCAGGTAGCACAACAACTTTTGTGCAATACTCTACTTTGGAATTTCACATCCTCAGGGAACAACAAAATGCAAGATTTCTTTTAAAGCATATTTGTGAATACTTAAATAAGGTGTCAGTCTGACATTTACATTGAGTGTAAAGAAAAATGCCTACATCCATCTACTGCATTTGCAATTTCTTCCTTTAAAAAACCCTAAACCCTGCTGATTTGGTTTATCAATATGCATTACTTCACATTACAATTAATCATGCATTCGACAACAATTTCAGTCCTTCTGACAAATGGATCTTAATTAGTCTTGCTCCAACAGCTGAAATTTAAAAATGAAGAATAGAAGGTCTCGCAATATACATCCTCAACATCTATTAACATTCCCCAACCCCATAGAAAAATCACTCTGTGAAAACCTGAATCCATATAATATAAACACATATTTATATTCTATTTTTCAAATTAGTAGTCCAAGGCCACACACATGGCTTATTCCCATTTTATCTGACAAACCTACTGTGGTTGTTCAAGACTGGCATTAAACTATAATAGATCTTAATTCTCCAGAAGAGCTCAATCTCTCTACGAACAGCAATAGTTTTAGTATTCTGAGCATACCCAAGACAAACTGCTCTTCTAATTTTCCATGGCACAGCATATTCTATGGAACTATAGAATATCCAAATAATTCTGGGGAAACTGTTTAGAAAGCTACTTGAGAACATCTAAGGACTTATTGTCTCCAACGCAGACACCAGCCTGATCTTGCAAAGTAGATGAAAGCTAAGTCTGAAAATAAAAGAGAATTTCAATGAAAGGATTTAGATTAAAAGGGGCACCAAGCAGATCACCACATACATGTTGACACCTCTTTCCCTTGAATCTTTTGTAGTCCTATGAGATATTCGTGCTGTCAAGGAGCCTTTCAGGGTTGAAGAGTATGGTACAAAGGGTTATAAACTCAACAGGAATCAGGTTCAGTTTTGTTCAATCAGAACTGGTATTTTCTAGTGTAAGATAAAGCATTAAATCCTTACTGTATTTGAATTCCAAGTAACTTCATAACTGTTTCACTAACTTAAAAGAGGGTGTACAGTATTCTGAAACCAAACCTCAGGTATAACCAAAATAGTGAATAGTGAAAGCAAAGCACAGATCAAAGTTGCTGCAGCATAAAACACATCGCAGTAAACAGTAGCAATTCTTACAATGTATGCCAAAGGATGTGGGTGTTATACCTCTCCCACAGCTTCTCCCCTCTTCACCCCACCCACATATGGCCACCTGAAACTGTCTCAGAGGAAGCCAACTGTCTCCTAGGTAATTTCCAGCTGCACTGCAACAACCACAGAATAAGCACACAACTAGGTGCTTATAAAGAGTAAATGTATATATGGAGTCTGTTGAAAGGGTAAATCAATGTCCCAGTATTATTTTGCTACTATGTATTGCAATGACAAATTAAAATGAAGTTAAAGTAGAACAGACCCGATCTCTCTAAGTACTAGTAGGGCAGTAGTCACAAATAAAAATTAAACATTCAACATATACAACCACAGGAAAAAAATATTGCTATTCTGACAAGTCTTTTCCACTTTTGAATAAACCACACTAAGGTGGATGATGATGAGAAACAACTTCCTTTTGACCTTCTGGTATCACTATGATTCACAATACTTTCCCCCCCTCTATAAATCAGGGTAGTCCTAGGCATCTCATAAAACCATTTACATAACAAAATTCTACAGGAAAACAGTAGTGCTTTTTATGCATCCTTTGCCTCATTTTTTTGTAAAGTTTCCCTGTGTTGTTACACCTTTACACGAACAAATGCAAATTTAATCATTATAATCAATTCAAAGTTACAATTTACTGCCACATCACACACACTTTTAAAAAATGTCCTATTTATCAAATATTTTCTTTCTTAAGGGAGACTAACTCTAGTTTTCCAATAATGTAGACTTTATATACTTCATGAGCAGATACCTAGAGGTACAAATGACCCAATCAGTGAAAAAATAGCCTGCCTGTTTATAGATCAAGCATTTTTTTTTTGCTTTATCCATTATCAATAGCTCAAATTTGAGGATAAAAAGTAAAGCTTATAAAATTGACCTTCATTAATGATGAAAATTTATATTACCAGTATTTTGTTTCTACAACATTCCACTTTTCTGTGTAAAATGCCCAAAAGACAATTATTGTAACATATATCCCCAAAGTTAAATACAGGTAATACTCGACTTACAACAGTTTAATGACTGTTCAAAGTTACAATGGGATTGAAAGAAGTTACTCATGATCATTTTTCACACTTATGACCTTTGAGGCATCTCCATGATTGTGTGATTTACATTTGGATGCTTGACAACTGACTCACATTTGTGATGTTTGCAGTGTGCTGGAGTCAGCCATCTGACAAGCAAAGTCCCTACATGGCTTAGGGCCAGCATACCTGTGAGACCGCCTACTGCCACATACCTCCCAGCGGCCGGTGAGATCCCACAGATTGGGCCTCCTTCAGATGCCGTCAGCCAGACAATGTCGGCTGGCGGATCCCCGGAGGAGAGCCTTCTCTGTGGCTGCTCCGACCCTTTGGAATGAGCTACCCCCAGAGATCCGGACCTTACCCACTCTCATGGCCTTCAGGAAAGCTGTTAAAACCTGGCTATTCTGGCAGGCCTGGGGCTGTTGACCTCACTGTCAAGGTCCAGCCCCGATTAAAACGAATGCATGTGTTGTGATTTTAAATCTGTCTTTTTTATTATTATTTTTCCTCTTTTTTTTGTAAGCCGCCCGGAGTCCTTCGGGATTGGGCAGCATATAAATTTTATTGATAAAATAAAAATAAATAAAAATAAATGGGGAAGCCAGATTCACTTAACAACTGTGTTACTAATTCAACAACTACAACGATTTACAATGTGGCAAGAAAAGTCATAAAATGGGGCAAAACTCACTAATTTCTCACTTAACAATATAAATTTTGGACTCAATTGTAGTCGTAACTTGAGGATACCTGTATTTGTCTATAACTGTTACATTAGTGCCTCACCTTTCTTCCAAGGATCCTAGAGAAACATCTGAACTATAAAATTCTGCAGGTAGTCCTTAACTTATAAACAGTCACTTAGTTATGACAGACCTTGCTGGTGGCAGTTATAACTTGGCTTCCAAATTCTGATGGCTGCCTCTGATCACATGACCATACTTTGAATGTTCAGCAATCAGCCCACATATATGCCCATTTGCAGCATCCTTCAATCATGTAACCCATGTTTTATGACAGTTTTGCTGAAAACCAGCATTTACCACTGTGTTTGCTTAACAACTGCTGCAAAAAAGTCATAAAATCAGGTTGGTCACATGGATGACTTGATTTATAACCATCACAATTTATGACCGTGA
The DNA here is from genome assembly GCF_051295495.1 of Thamnophis sirtalis. Lineage (NCBI taxonomy): Eukaryota > Metazoa > Chordata > Lepidosauria > Squamata > Natricidae > Thamnophis > Thamnophis sirtalis. The sequence goes on along the minus strand of NW_028261386.1, from coordinate 115,235,685 downwards.
TATGCAGACTCCATTACAGTTGTAACTCAAGGACTACTTGTAATTTGAACTAGACTGATTTGATCAATAGTGATTGCTTAAGCAATATGAAGTCTAACAGCTAAAAACCCAAAAATCCGAATCTGAATTTTCATGGTTTAAGCACATTTTAGCTACAATGGAAACATGAAAAATAATTTTCAAGGTGCTATTTCTGGAATATAAACTATTTATTGAACATAATGGTATAAGAATGAAATAATATAAAAAAGATTGAGATCATCCTGATTCCTACTATACTTTCCAGATTGCAACCATGATTTTTGAGATTAAAAATCAAATCAAACCATGAAGACCTATAAAGACTCAGTCAGTAAATAAAGTGGCTGTTATGTGAAACTGCAACTGTGTTTGTGATCTTATTTCAGGTTTCCTTTGCAAAGATCATAAATGCAAAGATTGGTCATCACTGTCGTAACTAAAGACATCATGATACATGGTCATTAAACAAGTCAGCTGCTAAATAAGGAATTCTTGTAAAACCAAGCCCTAAATTCAAGTCACGTTCCCACTAAGATAAAGGTTCCCCTCACACATGTGCTACTCGTTCCCAACTCTAGGGGTCAGTGCTCATCTCTGTTTCAAAGCCGAAGAGCCAGTGCTGTCAAAAAAGGTCTCCATGGTCATGTGGCCGGCATGACTAAACACTGAAGGTGCACGGAATGCTTTTACCTTCCCACCAAAGGTGGTTCCTATTTTTCTACTTACATTTTTACATGTTTTCGAACTGCTAGGTTTGCAGAAGCTGGGACAAGTAACAGGAGTTCGCTCCGTTGGTCAGCACTAGAGATTCGAACCGCCAAACTGTCAACCTTTCTGATCGACAAGCTCAGCGTCTTAGCCACTGAGCCACCGCGTTGCATCTCTCCACTAAACACAATGATTAATAAAGCTAATATCATAGACATAAAAATAAAAAAATAATTTATTTCATCTATCATCTTGAAGAAGGATTTCGGAAGCAGTTTTCTATTTAGCTTTGTTGTTTTGTGTGTTTTGTAATCCATGTTCTGGTTCACAATGCCATTGAAATCTCCCATCATACAAATATCAACATAGTCTAAATCCAAGATTCTTTTACAAGGACAATAACGAACATAAGCATACTCGACAGTTGATTGGTGGAATTATACATAATTGAAAACAGTGATATACAAATATAAATGGTTGGTAAATCTCTTTCATATTGGGATCTATGATTATATAAAGGTGTTGTGGCTCGGTAGTCTTTGGAGCTGCTATCAGTGAGTGGTTTCAGGATGCTCTCGGGATGCAGGATAATGAGCAGCTGTTGCTCGTTAGGGTCTTCTCCTGCAGATAAAAGACTGATGGTGCCACGTCTTAGTGGCAGAAGTCAACGTTCGTGGCTCGTTTGTTTGTGAGTTCAGTTCCATTCCTGTTCGAGTTAGTGATTCAAAGAGGCACTTGGATAAGTGATTTGCTTTCTGTAAACCTGGTTTGCTGTAAGAGTTTTGTTTTTGCATTTGCTGTGTAACTTTTTGCCAGAGACTTTATCTATGTTTATTTTGGGCTTGCAGCCAGCTTGAGCCGGGACTGATAAAGATATTTCCTTTGAAGTTCTGTCTGGCTGTCGTTTGTGAACGAGCGAAGAGGGGGGTCAGAACATAAAGGTATACTGTTATTAAATAGACAATCAAGAATGTAAGGGAATTAGGTTTATTGAAAATAATAATAATATTAATTGTAATTGAATATACATTGTACAATGAAAGTGAGGTATTTAGTTATACTAGATGAAAAATCGGTGATTGTAAATGTATTTGAGAATATGGATGTAAAAACACTTGTAACCAAACAACATGCTGTATGTAATGGATGAGATCATTTTTTTTAATATTGTTTTTTTATGTTTAAAAATAAAAAATAGATTGAAAAAAAATTTTTAACAGTGCCTGCAGAAATATTATTAAATCAAATCACATAAATTATGATTTAGGCAAACTGAAATATACAGGTGAAATTCGAAAAATTAGAATATTGTGAAAAAGTTCATTTATTTCAGTAATGCAACTTAAAAGGTGAAACTAATATATGAGATAGACTCATTACATGTAAAGCAAGATAGTTCAAGCTGTGATTTGTCATAATTGTGATGATTATGGCTTACAGCTCATGAAAAACCCAAATCCACAATCTCAGAAAATTAGAATATTGTGAAAATTAAGCTATAACACCTGCAAAGGGTTTCTGAACCTTTAAATGGTCTCTCAGCCTGAATCAGCAGGAATCACAATCATGGGAAAGACTGCTGACCTGACAGTTGTGCAGAAAACCATCATTGACAACCTCCATAAGGAGGGAAAGCCTCAAAAGGTAATTGCAAAAGAAGTTGCATGTTCCCAAAGTGCTGTATCAAAGCACATTAATAGAAAGTTACGTGGAAGGGAAAAGTGTGGAAGAAAAAGGTGCACAAGCAGCAGGGATGACTGCAGCCTGGAGAGGATTGTCATGAAAAGGCCATTCAAAAGTGTTGGGGACTTTCACAAGGAGTGGACTGAGGCTGGAGTCAGTGCATCAAGAGCCACCACACACAGACGGATCCTGGACATGGGCTTCAAATGTCATATTCCTCTTGTCAAGCCACTCCTGAACAACAAACACCATCAGAAATGTCTTACCTGGGCTAAAGAAAAACAGACCTGGTCTGTTGCTCAGTGATCCAAAGTCCTCTTTTCGATGAGAGCAACTTTTGCATCTCATTTGGAAACCAAGTTACCAGAGTATGGAGGAAGAATGGAGAGGCACACACTGCAAGATGCTTGAAGTCCAGTGTGAAGATTCCACAGTCTGTGTTGATTTGGGGAGCCATGTCATCTGCTGGTGTTGGTCCACTGTGCTTCATTAAGTCCAGGGTCAACACAGCTGTCTACCAGGAGTTTTTGGAGCACTTCATGCTTCCTTCTGTAGATGAGCTTTATGGGGATGCTGACTTCATTTTCCAGCAGGATTTGGCACCTGCCCACACTGCCAAAAGCACCAAAACCTGGTTCAATGATCGTGGGATTACTGTGCTTGATTGGCCAGCAAACTCGCCTGACCTGAACCCCATGGAGAATCTATGGGGCATTGCCAAGAGAAAGATGAGAGACATGAGACCGAACAATGCAGAAGAGCTGAAGGCCGCTATTCAAGCATCCTGGTCTTCCATAACACCTCAGCAGTGCCACAGGCTGATAGCTTCCATGCCACGCCGCATTGAGGCAGTAATTGCTGCAAAAGCAGCCCAAACCAAGTACTGAGTACATATGCATGCTTATACTTTTCAGAGGTCCGATATTGTTCTATGTACAATCCTTGTTTTATTGATTGCATGTAATATTCTAATTTTCTGAGATTGTGGATTTTCATGACTGTAAGCCATAATCATCACAATTATGGCAAATCACGGCTTGAACTATCTTGCTTTGCATGTAATGAGTCTATCTCATATATTAGTTTCACCTTTTAAGTTGCATTACTGAAATAAATGAACTTTTGCACGATATTCTAATTTTTCAAGTTTCACCTGTACAGAGTGTGTTTACACATTCTATGTCTAACAATTACACCTAAAACAGGCACTCTCTTTTTTAAAGCCCAATCTGCTTCTTTCTTTTCCCTCCCTGCCCTTCCCAGTGTAAGCGGCTGACACTAAAGGAGAAAGAGACGGCGAGTTAAAAAAAGGAAAGCAAACATTTCCCTGCCATTTTTAACTGCAGTGCTTCATTTGAATGACTATTTAAAGTGGTGGTTTACTTAACTGAATTGAAACGCACCTGCATAGTGAATCACTGACAAGGCTGCCAAAAAGGATTTTCATCTGAATGCCTCGTACAATAGATTCAGCTACAATTTAGATTTTTAAAAAAACACACGCACAAGGGCATTCACGTTTCTGTTAGGAACCTTTCCATTAGGAACTCTTCCAAAGTTTCCGTGCTTATATCCAAGTGAAATGAAAGAGGCTTCAGCCAAGAAATTGCCTCTTTATAGGGTTTCATTGCAACACTATATCAAACATTGCGGTTGTAATTTGGAAAGCTTACTAGCAATCAGGGGATGACCTCAATCTTTTTAACATTATTTCATTTCTAAAAGTGCTTGTTACCATTATATTCAACGAGCTCCATTTTGTAGCTTATCCTCTTGATACACAGAAATTGTAAGTACCTACTATGCAGTTCAGGGCTGAAAGTCCTAAAATGCTTTTGATAAATAAGAAAGTTGTTTTCCATACATATTAGCCTATCTTGGAGGGACACTGGGCAAGAGCCGAGGTGGCGCAGTGGTTAGGGTGCAGTACTGCAGGCCACTTTAGCGGACTGTGATCTGCAGTTCAGCGGTTCAAATCTCACCGGCTCAAGGTCGACTCAGCCTTCCATCCTTCCGAGGTGGGTGAAATGAGGACCCGAACTGTGGGGGCAAGTTGCTGACTCAATTTGCTAAAAAATTTGTAAACCGCTTAGAGAGAGGTGAAAGCCCTATGAAACGGTATATAAGTCAAATAAATAAATAAATAAATAAATAAATAAATAAATAAATAAATAAGATTCAATCCAAAACAAACTCTCACAGACCTCAAGAACCAAGAACAACTCATTCCGCAATTCCTAGAATAACTGCTCATAATGTACCACAAATGGGAAACTAGTGGCTGTGCTGGCAATGTCCAATCTTTCATGACTGGTCAGACTGAATGAGCTAATAGGATGAAATACAATAGTATTTCAAGGTTCATTCTTTCTAAATAGGAAGGCATTTTTTCTGTATATTACTGCCTTCAAAATTAAGAGCAATACACTCTAGCTGTATAGAAGAAGCTATGTAGCAAGTTTTCTCCTTGAATCAAAAACGCAGGAAAAGTCCCCAGTGGCTTAGCAGAAAGAAAGAAACTTAAAAAGGACCTGCCATAATGGATCAAATAGTTAAAAACAATGGTGGGTAGTTTGTACTTTCCGACTTACAAGATTGAAATCAGCTCTCTCAGGTAAACCAGACAGGAAACAATACTAGAGGAACAAATTCTACTTTACTGTATGGTTACATTAGCAGAATCTTGCAAATCTGAAAGTACAAGTACTTGCCACTTTTAACTGCTTGATCCATTAGGCTGTTCCTGTCTATCGTCTGATTGCTTGTAAGGCAGCATCTCTTCTCATTCCCCAAGGGCAACCATACATTGCATTAGAGGATGGGAGGGAGAGAGGGAAGAAAGAAAGAAAGAATGAATGAATGAATGAACGAACGAAGGAAGGAAGGAAGGAAGGAAGGAAGGAAGGAAGGAAGGAAGGAGCAGGGAAAAAGAAACAAGGAGGGAGGGAAGGAAGATTTCTGACATTCACTCTCAACATCCCACAAGGAAATCAATGGGAAAACTGACAGGAAGTTGGAAGTCACTCCCACTCCCATTGATTTTTTTTGTCCACTTGTGTTTCATTAAGAAAATATATCTGAAAAGATGCCTTAATTCTGGAAAGTATAAACATAATTATAAAAGCTCTCGAATTTTAAAATTTGCATTATAAAAGAGGGTGTTTGCTGAATTATAGTAAGTCAGAAGTCAATCAGATACACTGTAAGTCTCCTTAAAATATTTCTGGTTTCCTAAATCTGCTTTTGTACCAGTTACTAACGTTCTTGAAGAAAATGCAGAGTGAATAGAGAAAGGCTCTAAAGTATAGAGAATTTTGCAAAAAAAAATCTATGTGGCTTCATACATCATAGAGAAATTAAATAACTTCGTAGTTATTTAATTGCAATTTATTAAACAAACTATGCCCACAACATATTAAGTCAAAATTCCCACAACATATTAAGTCAAAAATAAATAAATCAGTATAAGTATGTACCAGGCCTGTATTTGCTGGTCATTTGTTTACTTTTTGTTTTCTAGATGATGTTCACTACTCACACCAATAATACTTAGTTGGCAAATAGTAGTCACCCCAACATATCCAAACAGTTTTGAAATTCTATATTTGAGTCTAATACCATCTATGGTTTGCTGTTTTCTTTCATAGAAACTTCAAAATTCTCGGCTCTTTCATTTAAATTATCAAAATAAGAAAATTAACGTGTGAGTAATTTTCATTACGAAATAGCCAGCAGATGGCATTTTTGAAAATATTGCAGTTTACCCATTATATGTTTATGGGTTGAAAGATTTGATTCCCCATTTTGGGCTGTTCAAATTATTTTTAACTGTAACACTAATAGCAACGTATAACACTGCTACGTTGCAAGCTATATTGGCTTCCTATAGGCTTCCAGGTACAAAATAAGGGCCCACAAGCCCTTTTTTTGTGGATGGGACCTCAAGCATACTCACATTGTCAGATCATGTGGAATGGGCAGGCACAATCAGAGATATATGTGAATCTCTTTGTGGCATGCTTCAGATCTCATCCATGAACAAAAAAAATGCCATCTAATGGGGACCAAGAGTTGGCTGTTCTTTGATAAAACATCTCACCAGTAAGATTCTAATGGCTTCAATTTAGCTGGTTTTCTAGAAGGCAGATCACACTTTTTTTGAAGTTGGGAAGCCATTCAAATTCTTTAAATAATAAATAAAGGGAACATCAAGCAGTTCATTAAATGTATTCAAGTGGCCCTCCTACTTTCACTTGCAGCTTTCTTCCTTGAAGAAGCTGGTGCCTCATGAACCTGCCATCCTGCAATTAACTAGACCCCAACATACTTCAACATAATTGCTGCAGAACAAGCTTTATGTTCATAATTAGCTACTGAAAAGATATTCTTTTTTTTCCCAGGCAGCTAAGAATACTGTAACAGATGTAGAGCCTATGCCTGCACCGTCACTCTTAAACAGCTTCCGTGCCTCTTATCAAATGGTTTCTTTCTGCAAGAGCCTATTTGATGGTTGCCTGGTAGACAGAAGCAGAGAGAGAATTCTTTGGAAACTTGAAAAGCCAGAGATACAGATCAACAGAGTTGGAAGGGACCTTGTAGATCATCAAGTCCACCCCCCCACCCAAGCAGGAGATCCTACACCATTTCTGACAGATGGCAGTCCAATCTCTTCTTGAAAGCCTCCAAAGATGAAACTCCCACATCTCCCATGTATCCTTGTTGTGAGAATGTGAATGCAAAATGATAATTGCCCCAGGCCGGAGACTACAAGCTGTTTTATTCTTTATGAAAAACATGATACATAGAATTTGCCTGTTGATAGAGGTTTTGGGAATCTGTTGAAATCAGCTTTTTAATAATAAAGTTTTTCCTTTTAAATATAATATGTTGTTCTATGGACTATGGAATCTCTATAAAAATGGGGATGATGACTACAGCTGACAAGTTTGATGTTGTAACATAAAGGATTCCACTTTCTCAGGCCTTTTTGCAGGCTGGATTTAGCAAGTGAAATTTAAAAATTTTGAATACACAGGCTCATAGGAATAACTGACTGGTAAATCTAATTCTTTTGAGAAATCAATTAAAAGAGGAGATATGTGCAAGGTTTAAAAAACAGAAATATTGAAAGTGAAAAAGTATTAGTTAGAAAGCAAACTATTTTCTTATCTCTAAATAGCCAACAGTCAAGTTTTTCAAACTTTTTTTGCCTCTATTTTTGTTTCTTATACTTTTGTTTTTTATGTGTTTTCTGCTAAATTCTGCTTTTTATAATTTATAATATTCTTCACTGTATTGTGGCTTTCAGGTCATTTTATTAATTTGATTAGCACTAGAGTGATTTAACTTACAGTGAAGGAAAATATACATAATAACAGAAAACAAAATTGTTAGAGTGGCAAAGTACAATTTAAAGGAAGGTGATAAATATCCATGATGAAGACTGCATACACTTGTACACACTGGCAGATACTTCCATCTATTGTCTTAATCATCAGGTTTAAAGATGGAATTATACTATAACTCAACTATCAAATGGGCTAGGTTTTGCAACCATGAACTGGAATAACTGAATATTCTTTGTTTTCCTCATATTTCTCTCTCTCCACTAAGAGCTTTGTGGTTAAATTTAAGTATTAGTCATTAGATTCCACCAGGTAGAAGAAAACCTCACCTGGCCATATAAACAATTATATGAGAAAGACAAACTAATGTTTCACACATCCTACTTGAATTCAGCCTACAAAATAAGAGAACTGGGAGAGGCAGAAGAAAAATAAAGAAAGACAGAACTGTGATAATCTCAATCTGCTATAGCTTGGCACCCTTCCAGAGATGCATGGATCTAGCTGGCTGGAAATACTAGGAGTTGTAGTTCAATACATCTGAATCATGCTGAATTAGACAAGGAGAGGCAGTGCAAAAGAATTATTCTTTGTCGGATTTTTGTATTCATTTACTGTAGTACAAAGATATATAAACATGAGAAATCTGATGATTGATCCCAGTCATCTAGAAAACATATGTTGAAAAATCCCTCCCCCCGCTTCTGGTGAATCATATAGAATGAAGTGAGGGGAAACTTTCATACTCAATATAGCAACCCCCCCCCCCCCCCGGGGAGGCAGTGCCCACACCCATTGTTGACATTCTGAAAACAACTTAAGCTTGTTACAACTTAAGACTTAGCCCAGTTGATTGATTGAGGGACCCTATCTTGTCTTTTATCTTTTGTTTTTATGGGGGTTTACTATGATATTGGCAGGGTTTCCCCCCGCCTCCTTTTCTATGTATATTTTGTACATTGCCAAGAAACCTTCAGGATTGGGTTGTGTTAAAAGTATTTTCAATTAAATAAAGAAATAAATATTCTGAATTGCACCTTCAGTGAACAAAGTGAAAAGAAAGCAGAATGCACTGCTGTAAGGTGACTTGTGAAATGCAGACACATCATTTCTTTTGCATGAGGCCTCTTAATTAAAAATTTAGACTTCAGTGCATCTCCATAACAGGCTTACAACATTCCAAATTAATGCTATAAACTCAAGCTATGCTCTTCCAGAAAAGAAGGGAAAGAACCACGTTTCCTTTGGTTCCTATAATTGTTAGCTTACTTGTGTACGGCCCGATAGTCCTTGCTTAGTGACCACAACTAGGACCAGCACCTTGATTGTTTGTTTGTTTATTGGATTTGTATACCTTGATCATTAAACAAAATTGTTGCTAAGTGAAACATCACAATTTTACGAAATAAAGCTGATATAAGCTGGGAAGATTGAAAATGTGATTGGTAGTATTTTTTTTTCCATGACTATGATAATTGCAACGGGTTGCTAAATGAGGACTAGCTATACATCAGGCATGTGTATTAGAGATAAATAAATCCATTCCTTTTCCTCCAATAAAAAGTTTTGAACTTCATCACATCTGCTTCCATGTTGACTCTGGGCTATATTGTGTGTCCCCCTCAGCCTGTCACATCTCACTCACTTACAGGTAAAAATGAACACACACCAGTTGAGGACCGTTGTAACAAAATGTATGCATGATATTTATATAATACTGACTTCACAAGAACTGTAGGCAATTTACAAAATTCAAATCCAAAGTTAATACATTGATCTGAATAATTGCTTAAACAATGGTTTTAGAATTTAACTTAAACTGTACTGTAATAATAAGATACATAACAACAAATCTTGGTATACAGTCATTATTTTATCCCAGAATCTGCAGTGTTATTGCATCCTAAATGTCAAAAGCTCCATAAGTAAACAAGCTCTACTTAATTACCCTCTTAAAGACTATAAATGCCATTCAAATTTTTAGGGGGGCTCACAAACATCATATCCTGGTCCCTCATCTCATGAATGCTGGAATGGCTTCATCTTTTAATTCAGGAGCATCAAACAATTAAGATATTTAAAATAATACATATCTTTCATCTCCACTAAGAGTAATACTTACCGGTAGTTCTATCTTCTACACCATATTTATTTTTAAACTTAGATAACTCATGATGCTAACATCTCATGCTATGTGCAGAGTTACTGATTTTTCCTAGATTTGCTTCTTTGAAAATATGGACCCAATCTGACCTAAATTCTGTCCTAAACCTTGTTGCCCACTAGGGCAGGGGTCTCCAACCTTGGCAACTTTAAGCCTGGCGGAGGTCAACTCCCAGAATTCCAGGAGTTGAGCTCCTTCTGGGAGTTGAAGTCCGCCAGTCTTAAAGTTGCTAAGGTTGGAGACCCCTGCACTAGGGGACAATTAAAGATTACAAAATTATTTGGCTGCTCTAGGTATACACCTGATTTGATCATTTAAATGTCAAAAAGTGTATTGCATGAAGTTCACTGTCAGAAAGTTAGTCCATTGATCTAAATAATATATACCTTGCTTAAACAATAGTTTTAGAATTTAACTTAGACTGTACAGTAATCTAAACGTTTACCCTTCTGGATCAACTACTATATTTCTACTAATATTTTAACATGATTTTGTAACTTTTCCAGAAGTATGTGTGTATATGTGTGTGTGTATAAATTATCTCAACTTTATTATTTTTTAAATCTGTTATTGGTGACATATTGACAGTGATGATGGCAGGTTTTTTTTTACTATTGTTTATGTCTAATTTCTATTACTAGCAGCTTTCCAGTAGTTAACTCAACAAATCAAGTATAGTCAACAAATCAATAACAAGACCCTAACTCTTTTTTAATGTTAGGGTATGACTTTTTCAAATAAAACCTTTTCTCTTATTTCAGCAAGTTCATCCTAATATTGAGATTTTAAAAAACACACATTCTTGAATATAATGATTTTCATAGTTAATGTAACAGTTGAGACAGCAAGTGCTAGTGGTTTGTTGCGGCAATGTTTAGTAAATAAAACAACAAAATGAAGCATGTATTTGGACAATTATTTCACCTATTTTGAAAAAAATAAATAAAACAAATTCATTCTGAAACATTACCCCAAAGCAAATCAAAGCATTCATAAAACATTCTACTATTCTTTGTTTTAAACATGGCTACTGCTCAGTGTACACTATTATGCCTAGAATTGTATCCAGACCTTCCCATATTTAAAGTGCACAGAAATCAGGAGTGTTTATTCCTAAATAATATATTTGGCTGCATTTTGCCCATTTAATAACTTTACAGATTTTATTTATATCCTATTTCCTTCCACAAGATCAAAATAACATATACAGTTCTCAACTTCTCATTTTTATTCCAGTAACCAATTTGTGATGTAAATTAGGCTAAGATAAGTGAGCTTCTTTACTAAGCAAGAACTTGAATCTGGATCTCACCAATCTAAATCAAGATTCTGTTTATTATCCCATATTGGCTTTCCCTACAAAATCTAAACATCCTTTAAAAACTCTGGCTGAACACCCAGAATGATTTTGAAAACACAATGAATGACCAACTGAAAAGCATGTAAAATATAGTGGAACACAATTATGTTAAATTAAGCAATTTTATCTTGCTCACATTTTGGTTGGTACTCCCCATTTTTATTTATTTTTATTCATTAATTAAATTTATATGTATAAATTTATATTACATCTTGCTAGTCTTCATAAAGCAGATTACTTCAAAAAAATTTATGCATAAAGAACAAATCATAATGAATTAAGACAACAAGATACAAAGCACACTGGAAGTTAAAGTTAACACTCCTTGAAGAGTGTTCGAAGACTTCAGCTAGTCCAGAATGCAGCCGCGCGAGCGATTGTGGGTGCACCTAGGTACACCCACGTTACACTTATCCTCCACGAACTGCACTGGCTTCCTATTGGCCTCCGAACACGCTTCAAAGTGCTAGTCGTTACTTTTAAAGCCCTACATGGCATCGGACCTGGCTACCTGAGAGATCTCCTCCTGCCAATTACCTCCCACAGACCGATTAGATCGCACAGACTAGGCCTCTTCCGGATTCCATCGGCCGGTCAATGTAGACTAGCGACCCCCCGGGGGAGGGCCTTCTCTGTAGCTGCTCCGGCCCTCTGGAACGATCTCCCCGCTGAGATCCGGACCCTCACTACCCTTTTGGCCTTCCATAAAGCAAAGAAGACCTGGCTGTTCCGGCAGGCCTGGGGCTGTTGAATTGTCCAGCCCCACCCTAGGTTGTGAATATTGTTGCAATTTTAAACTGCTGTTTTTATTTTTTTGTATCCCCCTTCCCTTTTTTTATTGTAAGCCGCCCAGAGTCTTCCGAGAGTGGGCGGCATACAAAACCAATAAATAATAATAATAATAAAATAATAAATAAATAAAGTACTAACAATGCATTATGGACAAAATATTCAATTTCAATCCAATCAAAAACGTTTCTACCAATCCATCAAAGGAGAGACTGCAGTGAATCAGTCAACACTTGAGATGGAAGAAACAGTGCAGTTTTGGGTGCAGCTATGGGACAACCCAAAGAAATATAACAAGATATATAACAATATAACAAGAATGCAGCTTGGATAAAGGAGGTGGATAAGAATATAAAAGAAGTTGAAATGAAAGAAGTCTTAATAACAACAAAATGGCGGAAGATCAAGCATTGGTCAGTAATAGATGAACTGCATGATTTTTGGTTGAAACAACAGATAGGCCTACACTCATAACAACATACAGTATATTTAACATCATACTGCAAGGACATGAAATTGAAGGTTGGTTGACATCTGATAACACTTACCTGATAATGAAAAATGCAACAAAAGGGGCAGGCAACTATAGATCAATGTCCTGCTTACCAATAACTTTTAAATTGCTAACTAATGTTATATTTGATGCAGTCCAACAGCATCTAGATGAAAACAAGCTCAAGTTCTACTCGAGTAGAAAGGAAAGGACTCAAAGGCATTCACACACAAAGACATGTGCAAAGTATGGCGGATATTCAATGGATCAAATGTGCCTCTCTAGTGCCTTGAAAATATTTTGGCTGATATTTTTTTCCTGTCCCCCAAACAGTATACACTGTATTTTCTCCAGCCACTGTTTATATCACACCAAAGAGATACCTAAGAAAAAGATTTGAAGCAGTGAATGGAGAAAGTGATAGATTATTTAAATGCCATGGAAGAAACATACTATTAAAGAAAATGTTTTTATTAGGTTTTCCAACCTATTATTATGAGTTTTTACCACAGATTCTGAAAATTTTGCATGGGTTTATTTTTAGAAGCAGAAAAACCTTCTGAAACCAATGAGTCATATGTATCAGCAGAAACCCAGAATGCCTTTTCTTCCACAATTTGCAATATTTATTTTTCCCTTCCATTCATTAATAGGCAGGGAGTGTATCAAAACAGACTAGTAACAAGAAATATTCCCTCTGCTTCATTGGAATAAAGCAATTTTGTTGACTAATCTGTAAAGTAATGCTTATCCCAAAGGTAAAGGCTGGTAGAGATCTGGATTTGAAGGGCAAGTATGATTTGGAGCATATTGTCACATAAGGAGCACCTACTCGGAACATCTTAAAGTCATATTCCACCTGATGTGTAAAACTTCTATTTATTCAGTATAGAATATGTCTGTGTTTACAGACAATAAACAAAATACAGTTTTCAGTCGGCTGTTTGGTAGGCTCAATGAATCCTATCTGTAGAATCCTATCTAACTAATCCTATTTTAAGCAACAAAGAAACAGGATAGTTATAAATAAGAAAAAAATACCAGTAGTAACATTGATAAAACTAGTAGATTACACTATTAGATTCCATTTTCAGTCATTGGTGAAGCAAAAACAATAGGACAAATACATTGTTACTTTGTTTCCCTTTGGTAACACGTGCAAAGACCACAAACAATACCACAAACATTTTGCAATTATTTTATGTATATCATACAAACTCCATACAGTAAGGTATATTATATGCCTCAGTTACATAAATACGGCACACATCATGCTAGTTAGTTTGAAGACAAAATAAAACCCAGGACATTGGCAATTTACAGCTTTATAACTAAGAGTAAGCTGTGCAAATTCGTCATGTGAAAAAAAGACTGCTAAATAACCACTGAAGGTGAAGCCATATGAGTGTAAGGGTACTTAGTTTTAATCTATTGCAGTCAGTTAGAATTAGGCTGATAGTGCTGCCTAGGCCCACTCAAAGCAGAAAAATGTTCTAGTGCAGCGGTCGCCAACTTTTACGGCTTGGTGGCCCAGCGTGTGTGTGTGTGTGTGTGTGTGTGAGGGGCAAATCAGCCTGTACAAGCGGGCTCCGTGCTGGCCTGTCAGTCATAGAAGTTGAGCTGTGTACGTGCATGCCAGTCTGTTCACATTGCCCAGTTTCGAACAGGCATGACTTGTTAGTGGGCCACAGCCTGAGGGTTGAGGACCCCTGTTCTAGTGCATCTGTTTCCTGCAGGCCATGTTTTATTATTTTTTTTATTTCAACATTTTGTATTGTAGGCTGTCTTGAAAAGTGTTTTCTCACATATTTAATGGCTCAGCTTTGTGGAAACCATGGCTAGGAAAAAGCCCCAGGAGTTTTCAAGCATGTAAACAGATGAATGTTAGGAATAAAAACCTTCTACATGTCCTAAAATTACAAAAGTGCAATTCTTCATTTAGAAGTCCAAGTGTCAGGACCCATTATGGTAACAAATGAATAAAACATACTAGGATCAAAAGGGGGAGATGAGGCCAGGGAAAAAGAGCAGTGACAATCCATAATTATCTTGTAGATATAGCGCTTGTGAACTAAAGACTCTTGTGCAAATCCATCAACTCTGTTCCTTGCTATGTGCATTCCACCCTGAAAGTATGTTATGTATGTGCATTAAGTATAAATCCGAAACTGCTTGTACTTTATTAGTTTAGCATAATAGGATGTCTACCTCTAACACATCTACAATTCTGCAGTGTAAATAGGATAAATAGGTTTGAAAGAGGTCCAATCTGAAAGATAATAATCACTTCACACCTCTGTCAATTGTGTATTCCTAGTTAAATTCAGGAGAGCTGTCACCAAATGCCTACAGTACAGACAAATGTAAGCCCCCATTACATGAAACCTGACTGTAAGTGACATTCCAGCAGGGGCACAGCAGATTTTTGTTCCAAACACACAGCCCAACAGCAACTCGGCGAGGAAAAAACCCAACAATAACGCTATAAGATGTAGGGCATTATTTAATGAGGAAGGAAGCCACAGCAGCATAAATAACTTCTTTCAGCAACAAAGCACTTCTCTCACAATAATCTTCAAGTGGGTACTCTCCTACTGCAGATGACTTAAATTAAGGTAGGCTGTGCTGCAGTCGACGTGTGAGTCAGCAAGAGCTGCCTGTAGGAAACTGCTGACATTTTTAGAAGGCTCACAAACAAAAGTGTGTGTATGTGTATGTGTGTGCGTGCATGTATGCTTGCAAAGACACCCATGCACACATGGGTTTCTACTCAGGAAGCGTGGGCACACATACCATTAACATGTAGAAAACCAGTAGCACACAATTTCTCATTTCCTTATTTACATGTCCAATTCAAAGAAATCACCTCTGAATGTTGGCTATAATTAGAAGCTGCATTAAGTCCTTCAGAATCAATTTGTTTAAGCATATAAAACAGCTCAGACAAAAGAGAGTAACTTCTCTTTTTGAAAAGTGAAAATCTGTCCTGCATGAAAGCAATATGCCCTTTTTAATGAGTTGGGAAACTTATTTTGAATTAGAGCACTCAAAAGTATTAAATACTTCATCTGGGAGATTATTTTATAAGCAGAGGTGTAAGGTTAATTTCTAGAAAGATTGATGCTGGGACACAATCTCTCTTTATAACAAAATCTTGTGACCTGGAAGACCCTTATCTAATGAAAAATGGAAGGAAGGTCACACTGACTCACTAATAGAGAAAATGCAATCTGTACTTGCAGATTATTACAATGTCACTCAAAGTCTTCCAATCTTAGATTTGCCAAAAAGGCAAGTGAGAACAGGAATATTGCAAAATATAGCTCTCTAAGATCTCATCATAAAAGCTTCACTTTAGAATACTTACAATTTCAATATACTCCACAATATACAGAGTCACTCTTGTATTCTTTGGGGAAAAAAACATGCATTTATGAAATATGTATTGAAAAGGGCATTCTACCATTCATAGGAGAATTGGTGTAGCATAATGAATATCCAAGTGATGGAATAGAGAAGATTTTTCAGAAAAATATTTCCACAATCCTTTTTTAAACTAAAAATGCACTGTTTGATGAGACTAATAATGTAACAATGAATACTACATCTGTTAAAGTTAAGCAATTTCAATTGTGTAAATAACCTGCCTCCGGGAAAAATATCCAACTTACATATTAGAAGTATATAAACATCTAACATCAGCCCCCAATCAGAAAAGGCCATTGGGATTTTTTTCCTGTTTAATAGTTTTCTGGAAACGTTTGTTCTGGCGGATAGAGCATTCATTATGGTCCAGAAAATATAAATATAATCCACAACATCAAAACATATTAGATAATCTTGGACAAGCAGTTGTCTTTCTCAGTTATCTTAAATTTAAAATATACCTGGAGTAATAATTCTTTGAACAGAGTTATGAAAACCAATAGGACAACTTTATAATAAATTACTAGTTTTTAGTGGCTCTACTTTATGTGTGAGGTAAGATCAGATTCAACACAATTGTATATTATTCCCTACCTCAATAGACAGGCATTCAAATACTCTGAGCTCCATACAGAAGGACAGGGTTGAAGTGGAACAAATAATCATGAGACACCTTACAATGTGGAGCTACAAAAGCATAATGAGATAATGACAAAATGTCTTTAAGCCATCTGAGCCTACACGGTAAGACTAGGCACAAAACAGAACATATACAAAGGAATGTACATCTGCTGATTTCTACAATTGCTTAAATGTCACTTAATAAATAAGCTTGAACTTTTAATTTCTGTACTCTTAATTAAAGTGTATGATAAAATATCAAAAACAGAATATATCAATTTATGATAAAGAGTTGATATCTCCATAGCACCATTCATGAATACCAACGGAAATGAGTTCAGTCTAGATATGGATATGAGAAGCCTTAATTTAATTTATACTTGTGTAATTAACAATCACATAACCAGTTTTGGATTTTTTTCCCAAGAAAGATGAATATTGCAACCGTAAACACATATTTAATACAGCAGAATTTATTTTAGAGAAACTAAGATTGTGTTATAACGTGAAAAGCATTTACAGAATGTAAAAGTACAGAAACAATACAGGCTACCTAAATCTCCACAGGGAGAGGAAAATTATCTATTTTAAAAACTTTTACTCTACTCAAATAAAGCAGGAATTTAGGGTTTATTTTTTAAATTATTTTTCCTTTAAAGAACATGTACTGTGCATTTTCTTTCTAAACTTGGTAAATGTTCTTAGATTCAATTTCTGCTTATTATTGATCACAACAAAAGGTGCACATTCCTCTGCTTGTTTGCTTGCTTGCTTGTTTGCAAATGATAATTTCTGCTCCAGAACTGGCAGCCTAAATATGATGCTTTTCAACAAACCACAAAGATGCTTCAGTCTAACTAGAAAGCAGAATGAGCATGCAAGCAACTCAGCTGGCTAAACTCATTAATTTTATATTTTCTTGAGGCAAGCTTCAATATGGGTACTTAGTTCATGCAGCTGCCAAAGGAGGGGGAGGAGGAGATACTCAGTGTACACGGAAACAATGGCCAAGTTTTGTAACTGCTGAGTAAACATTAATACAGATGTGGCAAACTTTAATCAGATTTTAGAATGGAAAGATGGGAAATTTAAATAATCCAGAATAATCTGTTATTGTGTCTGACATAAACTAATAGGAAATATATCAACATATTAATAACATATTAACTTCAAACTACTGAAACACCCTATGAAGATTCTCAATCATCCAGGTTATGGTTGTCTCAAAGGTGCTTTTTCAAGAGGCAACTGGACTTTCTGGAGAAAACACCTCTGGAACAATATTGAAACACCCACATCAGTTTCCTAGCAAAACTCATGGTGCTAATTATTATTGCAGGCTACTTCCAGATTAGTCATTATATTTGAAGGAGACTTGGCTGATCAAAGACATATCAGCACATTCATAAAGGATATAAAACATTACATATTGAAACATTATCCTCAAGCATTATCTTCATATTTTTATGAAACTATGATGCTTCTCTGTATATTGGGATGTAAGGACAAACAAGGACCAAATATAGAGGAACAAAATGATAATAAATTTAACACTAGGCGTTTCATAAAGGCCTTTCTTTTAGCATTCCATTATTGTTCCACGATGTTTTCTGCCTGAGCCGCTTTTCACATCTCTCTTTTCAAGGGGTGGGGGGGAGAATTGGCCTTTTCTTTTTAAATATATTTTAGTCTTTTTTCCTTGTTAGGATATTCTTATAATATACTACCAAATGTCTCTTAGGATTTAATTTAATTAATTATACAAACTCGCAATTAATTAGGAAAGTGACCACTGCTCATACTAACAGTAAGTGAGATTGCTGTTAGCTATATTCTTGAAGTGCCCACTGGCAATATAACAAGACCTGAAACTTTGCATAGTGTTCAGTTTCCCCAAAAGCTAGCTGTAAAAACCTAGCAGATTCAAAAAACATCGATCAAGTTCTTGATCTTGGTACCAAAATCTTTAGGAATCAAGTTCCTGACGCTTCAGAATCCTTGTGACTCTGATGTCTAGAAAACCAATTTTTTTTTTGATCTGGTAAGAAAGAGGACGAGATGGCTATGCTGGTGGTGAATAAAGCTAATTAGATATCAATTTGGAATATCAAAGAATTTGGGTCTACAATTCCAAAATGGGAAAGTTCAGCTCTAAACCCTGTTGCCTAATTGAGCAATTTAAAGTGAGAAATACCAGCACAGGAAAAGTAGAAATATCAAACATATCTTTTAGGCACACAGAAATTCAGAATGCTTTTCTCTAAACACTAAAGTTCATGCACACTCACGCAGCCGTATCAGTAACATTTTATTTTTATTTTTTACTCCTCGGTTTAAAAATCTTTTTTTTTTGGCAATGACTTACTGGATAGGCAACAGCATTTAAAAAAGGCAGTCCAACCCCAACTTTAGACATGTGAAAATAAAGTTAGGATTTTCAGCACTATTTAAAATATAATACATAATTACATTCATTTCTGAGTTCATATATACTATTTTACTGTACAGCGAATTTAAATCTGAAACACTTGAGAACTGTTACAGAAGCAGGTGCTGTAACTTCACTTGACATGAGAAAGCATCAAACGTTCTATTTGCCCTCATTACTCCATCATAAGAAAAAGTCTCATTAACATACATTCCTCTTTTAGATTGCTGTGATTTTATAACACTTTGCTGGAAGTGAGTAAGCATGCACTGGATTGCACTTTAAAATTTCCCACACATCTATCTAGTGACAAGCAGCAGCATGGAGTCATTCTTCCAGTCCTCAACCTGTCTCTCCCGCCTATACTTTCCAAACATTAATTAGAGCTAGATTTTTATCGCAAATGTTGTTTGCATTTCTGTGCTGTAGTTCATCAATGGAACTCAGCTGAAAACACCCAACATCTCCACACCATTGCTGAAGGCACTATTTGTGCAGCTTGAGAAAAGGAAGCATGTCACAAAACAAGTTATCCTCAAAACTCAGGATACAAACAATCAATCCAACTTCTTATTCCCACACTTATAATAAGGTGAGGTTTTAAAAACACCCTTCTGTTTAACAATATTGATTTCTGAATACTAAGAGGAAGTTTTTAAATGTGAGGCAGATGCGATGCCTTCTAGTAATGTCAGCATTCTTTGAAAAAAATCTTCCTGTGTTGCCACACTTTATTTCACTACTATAGCATTTTATAATAAAGATTGTCTTAAAATCCACACATGCAGGTGAATGCAACTATCCAAAATGCTACAGTAGTAGCAATTCTCATAAAAATCAAATTATATCCCCATATCAAAAAGATACATGAATGCCTTTCAAATGGGTGAAACAATTTCAAATGTTTTAAAACTAATCAAGAAAATTGTTAACCCAGTGGATTTAACAAGAGATCCATGTGAAGGAATTCAAAATATATTTTTTAAAAAGCAGCTTAAACTAAAATTTATGCTTAAATTCATCTGGTAGAACTTAAGGGTCACATGCCTAGGACCATAGGTAAATACCATTTTCCTGAAAATAAGACCTGTTCTGAAAATAAGCACTAGCATGTTTTATACGTGTGCCTAATATGAGCCCTACCGTCAAAATAAGTCCTACTTGAGCACCTGCATTCCGCCTGGTTGCTTGTAGTGCTGCGGCCACGAGACAAGGTGGAGTGGGGGTGGAGCTACCCCACGTGCTGCATATCAGCTTACCTCAGGGGCCTCACAGATAGGACATCCACACCCTAACACCTGCCTCATGGCAGCAGCACCAATAACCAGGAATCCACGTAGCCGACAGCCCACTTCTTCTGCTTGCTCGTGGCTGCAACAGAGCAGGAGGCTAAGTGGTGTGCTGGTGTCACAGCTGCGAGGCAGGTGTCGGGGCGTTGGTAGCTTGGCTATGGGGACCCTGAGGTAAGCTGGTGTGGGGCAGCTCCACCCCCCCCTCCTCACAGTGATGACTCTAGTATGCGGTGTGGCCTCCTGCCCCACCACGAGCAAGCAGAAGAAGTGGGGAAAAATAAGACACTCACCAAAAATAAGACCTAGTGATTATTTTGGGGCCCAAAAGAAAATAAGAACCCCCTCTTATTTTTGGGGAAACACAGGTACTGATTCATTCATACACATGTTTGCATACAAAGTTGAGAATGCTAGGTAGATAAAAGTCTCTCTCCTTATTCTTCTCAGCTTGCTCCTTACATACAAATTTTGCAGCTGCTTTCAGTAGTCATGCCTTCAAAGGATTTTATGGCTAAATTTTGGGTAGCTAATTTCCTAAAAGATCTTGTTCTTGCAAGACTTTCCAGTAGGATTGCAGAGCACTCTCAATTATAGATCCCTGAGCTGCAGACACTCTTTGCATTCAGATAACTCTATGATGGGTGGGGGGGAGGGGCTTTCGGGAACTGAGGCTTTTAGAAATATCAATAACTACAGAGTGGGAAACCAAATAGCAAAGTAACTATGGACACCTGCACACCTATATCAAACACTGTATTTTACCTGGTAATTGCAAAATTTTACCCCAAATTTCAAGTATGGTTTTCAAATTAAGCAAGGCTGGTTCTTGCTTGTTTAAATTTTTAACTTCAATTAAATTACATTTGATTTATTAATATACAAAGAGCAGTTCTGCTTTAAAATGGAACAATTATCCCTTGAGCGCGCAGGTAGTCCTTGGTTAACAGCCATTTGTTCAGCAACCAATTATGCTGAATGAGACATGTTGCAGCCATTAAAGTGCCCTGCAATCACATGATCACCATTCTTATTCAACAATAAGCAAAGTTAATGGGAAGCCCAGCAGATAGTCACAAATGACAATCACTTGACATCACACCTAATGACTATGTGGGATTTGCCTAACATGCTTAACAATAGCATTGCTAAGTCATAGAGTATGTTCCCCTGTGTCCAGTTCTTGTTAACTGAGGGCACAGATGATTACCATGATTTTAGGGAGAGGACATACACATTATGTTCAGCTAAATCATTGATGTAATAATGCTAATCAAAGTTTAGTATTGCTCTGAAAGATCCTATGGCTACATAGGAGCAAAACATCCATCTAATCAGCATCTCGGTTTCATCATTGAATTACATGGGAACTATACCTGTCTTTTATTAAGGGTATTCCATATAAGCATATTTTATATTAGATATATTCTATAAGTTTATATTAAATTCTTATTTTTATAGAGCAACAAAGAAACTATAGATCTGTAGTTTAAGATCTTTTTAGTCTAATATAATTTCTACTCAGAATTATGTCCAATTGTACTAAACAGGTTCAGTCTCAGACAAATTCATACAGGATTGCAGATTCAGAAGACAGTAAAAAGCGTTACATAGGAAGACAAAAAGTAGGTAATGCAGTGGCTTATTCAACACTGTGTGTGTATAGATATCTCACTTAGTACCCACCAAAGTTTTTGACTCATCTTCTGAAATCATACAATAAAAATAAAGAGGTGGCATGATATAAAATAAAATTTCAGCTTCTGACACTGCATTTAGTTATAAAAATGCCTCTGCATTTTGCACAAATCCACAGACATGTGAAAAAACATTCAGATCAGAGGTGGGTTGCTCCCGGTTTGGGCTGTATTGAGCGAACTGGTAGTGGCGGTGACGGGAGGCTCCACCCACCCACCCGGATGTTTCTGTGCATGCGCAGAAGGATCGCGCATGCGCGCATGCACACACACACACACGAGCGAATCAGTAGGACCAGGATTTGCAACCCACCTCTGATTTAGATGCTGGGCAACTGTAGCTTGGGATTTTGTTAGCAAGCAAATTCACCAAATCAAAGTTGGTGGTAGTAGAGAGCATCACTGGAGCACAAAGGGGATGGTAAGAAAAAGGTACTCTAGTGTAATTTTTTTTTGGTGTTCTGTGACTGTGCAAGTGTTAAGAGATGGTGCCGATGGAGGAGGTGTGTGTGTGTGTGTGTGTGTGTGTGATGGACTACAATGAACCAGCAGTTTTACAGGAATGAGGGAGCACATTCCAGAAAGGGGACAGGGACAACAGGCAGCACAGCCCAGAACTGGACAGGAGACAGAGGAAGAGAGTTAGGATAGCGACTTCCTAGAATCTCCCAGGCTATATCCTTTACGGTGAGAGTAGTAAGGGTTCAATCTGGCAAGATTCTGTCTCTTGTGTGTAAGCTGAATTGTTCTTTGCCATCCTTGAGCTTAGACTGACAACAAGCCTTGTCATAGCAGCAAGAGTTTCACAACATTCCAAGTGTATCTTTATTACTATACAGTCACTTCCAACTCCTTGAGATCCAAAGGCTGTCACTTCACCAAGCCTGTCAAGAATTGAGTTTTTGAATATTTGTGTCCAGCTGCCCTGTGCTCTTTTTCAACTGCCTTTGATTTTTGCACATTTCAGCGTCTCTTCAGATGATTCTTACTTTCACATTATGTGCCCCAAAGACCAAAGTTAATGTTCCTTATTAAGGCTTCCACTTTAGTTTCTAGTTTTACTTGTCTTCTAGTAAAATCAATTCAGGTATCCACTAGTACAAAAATATTCCCTAAATTGGGGGCATTAATTTACTAGACTCCGGGAGTCTTCTAAGTAAATTTGCATAAGACTTCAATGTGCTGTCCAATGTACGGACTTTAGCCTGTCTTTAAATGCTATAACATGTTAGCTTACAAATGCCACAGCTCACAATTACTTTCCAATATAATTTTCAAAAATTGTTTCCAACTGTTTCCTCAATTTAAAAGTTTATTGCAGATTTGTGTGGACTTCCATGTTGAAAGCCTGATGAATTCTTTCAAACTTCACTTAAAAGCGTTTTTAAAAAGACAGCCGCCATATTACAAAAATAACCTGTTCCACAAAAAGAGAAGCACGATTTCATATTTAGCTTACTTCATATCAGGCACTGGAGTTAGCTATGTGGTTTGTATGTTACATTTGTAATGATCTGGGAAAATCACAGTAGTTAACATCTCTCACCTTATACCTGAGTCAGTGGGGGAAAGGCAGAGCCTTTCATTAGGCATTATCTTCTTCAAACATCCCATGAGGCAAGGAAGATATTTCAGTGGGAAGTAATTACCCTTTGCTGTGCAATTCAACAGATTAAGGTGATAGAGAAGCCACAATTAAAAACTAAAGACTGCCTATTGTAAAACAAGAAGTACCCAGCTATTCTCTTCACAAAGATGCTTCCTCTAATTAAAATCACTTTGCAGCTCAGTTGCTATAACTAATCAATACATCAAAAACTTAGCAATCAGTGTCGATGTCTGTAAGCATACTTACACACACACACACACACCAATTGCACTTGCCAAGGGAAAGAATGAATACGAGGATAATAATAAGCTCCAAAAAACAATGTCTTTATAAACACACAGGAAGGCATAGTAGAGCGTTGTAACCTCACCTCCCCATGAAGTGGTGTGTGTGTGTGTGTGTGTGTGTGTGTGTGGGAACTCAGCGCTGACCAGTCTGACATCACAATGCATCTCAGAATGTGAATAGGAAAATCTAATGGGAGAACTGGGATCGAAGCCCCCCGGAATAATGAAGCTGTCTTAATGTGCTTTTTGCCTGTACAGGATAGCTTGAATGGGTTATCTGGCAGGAAGCCTTTAGCCACCCCGACTGAATAATAAACAAAACGCACTCTCCCCCATCCTTCCTTCTCCCCCTATTATTCTAGCCAACGCCAAAAGGAATCCGAGCAGTTCCCTTACACACCAGCCCCCTTTCTTTATTGCAACTTCGTATCTTAAGGCACGGCGAGCTTTCCACGCTCCTTTCCAGACCCATTACGCCCTTACTGAAGTCCTCCAGATAGAAGGACCAAACTACAAGGCACCAAAAGGCACGGAGCGTAAAACGACCGGTTCCCATTTGCTTGCAATGGGTAGGTACCTAGCGTCCTCTCCCCTCCCTCCCGGCTGGATAAAAGGGCTTCGCAACCTGACAGCTGCTGGGGGCGGGGGGAGAGGGAGCGATCTCTCTGACACCCCCCCCTCCCACCATTCCTTCTGATGCCAGACTTACTATTCTGAGCTCCTCCTTCTGCAGCTCCTTCAAAACAGCCACCCCTCTCTCCTCGGCTTCCACTACTCTCACTCATCACTTTTACTCCAGCGCGACGGGATAGACCCAAGCTTTAATGCAATTAAAACTGACCCGCCGTAATCCGCTCTCCCACTACACACACACACACACACACACACACACACACACACACACACACACACACAGACACACACAATCCCATCCCATCCCACCCCTGCGCTCCTCCCCAACCTCCTATAAAAGCTACTCTTCCGTGGGTTCGCTAGTAAAAACTAAATCGGCGCCGGTCTTGCCGTCCGCAGCGGGGTTGGCGACTGAGCCGCACCGGCCAAAAAAGCGTGGCAGCATTTTCCAAGTCCACGTCCAGCAATGCAAGCGTGCTCCTCGCTTTGACCCAGGCGCATCTCCCGACAAGCCAAAAACCGCGTTTGTATATGTGTGCTTGTGTTCCCGTCACACACACACACAAAAAGCGAAATAAAGCATCCCAGGACACACCAAACTTCACCTCCAGCCTTCGGAAAAGGGGGAGGGGGGAGAGGAAACGGGGAAACGGGACGAGAGGGGGAAGTGGGAGGAGGGGGCTCACCTCTAGCACCGTAACTTTCGCTGCCTCCGCGCGTTTCCCGCCAGTGTTTTTCGAAAGGGGCGAAGAGAGCCGACCCCAATCTTCTTTTTGAGGGCTCCGGTTTGCTGAGGTGGTTCTGGCGAAAAACGTGCATCGAAAGAGTCACAAGCCGATTGCTTTGCAACAAATCAGCAGGAGCGGCGGCGGCGACCAAAAACAAACCCAGCTGCTGCTGCTGCTTCCCGAGGCAAAGTCTTGCAGAGAAAAAAGGGGGGAAAGGGAGGGGGGAAAGTAACACATATGCATATAAAAGGGAGGGGGCGGGGAGGTGGAAGAGGGAAACTAGAGGAGAAAGGAGGAGGAGGAGGAGGAGGAGGCGGAGGCTGCAGCAAGAAGGGTGAGGGGAGAGAGAGTGTGGGGGGTGGGTGGGAAGGGAAGCCAGACAGAAATTGCTCTGTCGCGGGAGCGCTTCGGGGACCGTCTCTGCGCAAGGCGGCGGCTCGTCGCTGCTCCTGCAGCCCCTGTTCTGTCGGCTGCGCGGACTCTCCCCGTGGCTCGCGCTCTTCCCAAAGGAACGCCGCCTACTCGCCTCAATCGCTACATTGTTGACATTCGCAGGCTGACATCATCCTCCTCCTCCTCCCGCCGCTGCCGCCGCCGCCACCACTACCGCCACACGCGCGCGCGCACACACACACACACACACACGGAGAGTAGGAGCACCCCGCCTTCTCCCCCATTCACAACAACGGCGCGCAAATCGCGTACCGCCTTCTCCTCATGGGGAGGGGATGGGCCTAAGACTGGCGTAATCCTTCTTTGAGAATAGGGGTTCTCTGCGTGGACGGTTCTCTCCGAGGGTTCCTGTCGCATGCGCACACCCTCTCCAGTTTCTCCGGCGCGACGCTTTATCGTTCTCGGCTCCCTCCTCCTTTTGTGTTCGTGCAACTTTTGAGAGGCATACTGGGAATTGTAGTCCTTCTCCCCCCCCGCCCCCCACACACAGAGAGAGACACCCGTGCTGCATGCAGTCGGAGGAAAGCTCAGTTGTGATGCTCTGGCAAAGAGCACCCGAAAGATCGTTGTTAATGCCGCTTTGGTACCGCAATTAGTTTTCTTTGATTTTTTGATGTAGAGATAGGCAACGTTGCGCCCGTGGGCACTAATACTCTTCAGATAGCATAGCTCCTTTGTTGCTTGGAAGGCTCTTTGTCCCGACTGACAATTTATTTTTATTTTTTAATTAAAAATTTAAATAGAAACCTGTTATACTATAAAATAAAGCACAACCTTATGGTAGGTTTATTCGCAGGAATGTTTTTGGGCTCGACAAAGAACCCACTAAGATAGTTGTGATCATTCTCAGCCTTTGATCAAATTCACCTTCTGGTAATGCTTTTTCTTTTGTTTTTTTTATGACCAGCCATAAAATACAATAAAATACAAATAATTGTGTGTGTGTGCCAACAGCATGGTCTCAACATTTGTGCACTGTGCCCCAAATGGCAGCTTTCCTCTGAATTGTTTTTTTAAAAAGTGTGATTTAATTGTCTTCAGCATTAATTAAACACTTTAAATAAAAATGACTCAGCATAAAATAAACAATGTAGTAAATGGTAATAAGTGATATGTCTTGATTATTGACTAATAAAAGTCAATATAAATGGAGAAGACAGGATAACAAACATCAATGGCATGAATACATATACTTCCTGGCTACTTTTGTAAGGACTTATTCCAAACGGTTGGATTAAAAAAATCCCTGCCCCCACAAAAATAGATTATATAATTTGTATTATTAACAGCAGCAGCAGCAACAACAATAACAAAGGGCTAAACCAAAACCAAGGTCAAAAAATGTCTGAGATTCCAAATTATGTTGGACTCCAACTGTTGCCCCATTAAGTAGAAAAAGTAGGTGTTTCTAATGGCCCATTAGAATCTGGACTTTTAGACCTGCCATAAAGTTCTTTAATTTATAAATCAGATGTGCTTTGTTACAGGGTAGATTATAAATGTTTCTTTTAAAAATAGGGGAAGTATTTGTTTGTTTAGTTCTCACCACCCAATACCAGAACTTTGTTTTTAAGATATTAACATCATGGCTAATTGGCATTCCTTCACTTGAAAGAGAGCATCTCTTTTGGTGCAACACGTATGCATCATCATACAATGCCAGCAGATGGCAGGCATTGGCATCTTAAAAGAGGCATTTCTATCTATTCTGCCCATATAAATTCTTTCATTTTGGATCCTGCTTTTTTGTGATGACACTATAATTTATCCTCTTTATTGCACCGTTAGTTTTCCATAACTCGTATTTCATAATCGAGAGAGTGCTTCTAAAACTTACCACACATAGAACTTGTGGTTTTATATATTCAGAGGTATACATATGTCTAAGATACATGCCAACAGCGAAGCCAAGAATTATGATAAACAACACCCAATAATTCCAACTTTAGAAAGGATCAGATATGATCTGTTTGCAGCAGCCATGAAGACTGACCACAAAAGTTAAATTAGTTTAGCATAGAGCCAAGAAGATATTGACAAGGTTTGCAGATTACACTAAACCACAGTTTATTCAATGTTCATTACTTGGGTTCATAGATTGTGCAAGCCAAAACCCATCAAACCTCCTTTGGATGTAGTGCAAAGGATGAACCCAATCAGACCCACCAGTTATTACTATTTTAACTAGCCCACAGTTTTTACACTGAACTTTGCATAGATATGCTGCATATCTTTAAGAGAGACTGGCTGTCTGTAAAAAGAGTGTCCTTCCAGAAGTAGAGCTCGAAAGCCATAAAGAAGACACTTTATTAAGCAATCAATGGGTGTGGGTATTGGAAGATCTGGAGTATCGGAACCCAACCTCCTATGGAAAGGTTTGATGCTCAGATCAAGCAAGATCTGCCTTACTGCATTTAGCACTTCTGAGGAGAAATGAATGGGATTATATGTCATTTTGGAAATGCTGCAGCATGGAAACCAAGGTTTATCTGACATGCTGTAACTTTCATGGTATTCCAACTAACATGCTTCATTTTTGTTAAATGCACATGCATGAAGATCATGAAAGATGGCTTACATGTATGTTAGGATGAAATTTACGACCAAAAAGCATGTTTATTCCCCTTTGTACTACCATAAAAGTGATTAAAGATATTTCAGCTATGTTCAGAAACTTTAACCCAATATTTAAAAGAAACATGTAATAAGTTAAGGCTAACAACATTTGAGTGGAATTAGGACAGACACCATATATACATCTACTTTTGTGTCTTTTCTATTGGAGACACTGAAAAGTCTGAGCACATTTGAGCACAGGTAGTCCTCAACTTACAACAGTTCATTTAGTGACTGTTTAAAGTTCTAATGGCACTAGAAAAAGTGACTTATGACTATTTTCACAGTTATGACCTTTGCAGCGTCCTCAGGGCCATCTGATTTGAATTCGTATACTTGTTCATATTTATGGCAGTTGCAATGTCCCGGGATCATATGATCATATTGTGCAACCTTCTGACAAGCAAAGTCAATGGGGAAGCCAGGTTCACTTAACAGCCTTGTTACTAACTTAACAACTACAGTGATTCCCTTAACAACTGTGGCGAGGAAGGTCATAAAATGGGGCAAAACTCACTTAACAAATGTCTCACTTAAGAGCAAAAATGTTGGGCTCAATTGCGATCGTAAGTCGAGACTACCTGTATACAGTGTCTTAAAATTGTATTCTTTGGCATCTTCAGTTCAAGATTATTTTTTTCTGCATTTGAATTCATCTAAGCTTTTGTATTCAATTTATTCTTCCTGGAATTTCACAGAAGAGCAGACAATTGGCTAAACTTTAGTATGAACAAATTTGGACTTCCTTCCTTCCTTCCTTCCTTCCTTCCTTCCTTCCTTCCTTCCTTCCTTCCTTCCTTCCTTCCTTCCTTCCTTCTTCCTTCCATTATTATAACTACAGCAGATGAGAGAAACCTATATGCAAAGATATGAAGTTACTAATGAGGCTAAGGCAAAAGATTGGAATAATAAGACTGAGTGAGTAAAAAACAAGAACTGATGTAGGTCAATGAAAAGAGGAAATTGGTCAATTATAATATGGCTTGATTTATGCTGGCAAAATCAGAGAAGGGAGGGAGGGAAAGAAGGAAGGAAAGAATTTTCTTTCTCTTTCCTTCAGACTAAGGATAACTGTATCTATGATGCAAATATTTGAATTTTTAGAATGACTCAGAAAGGGGGAGCATTGTACTCTTTATGCTTTGGCATCCTTGGCCAATGCCTATTTAATCCAAGCTGGTCCTAATAGTAAATCTAAAAACATTCTCCTTTGTTCCTATTAGTTACCGTTAATCCACAAATTGAGCAAAAGTGAGATTTTAACAATAGAAAAAAGGCCTTCAGGGTAGAAAAGCTTTTTTTGCTGCCTTTTATAGTGCTTTTATGAATACATGATAACTCTTAAAGTATACAAATACGATGTGAATATTTTTTTATAAATTAGAAAGGCACATATATATATATAAACATTATCTCTCTCTCCCTCCCCTCCCCTCACACACAGAATGGTGCACATGCAGAATGGTGCAATGTGATCTTACTATTTATAATCCCCCTGGTAACCATGGATGTGTTTCTATCCCTGAAAAAATTAATTCATACATCTGCTGAAATGGGGTATATTCAGAGGTGGTATTCAGCCGGTTCTCTCCAGTTTGGGCGAACCGGTAGTGGCAGCTGCAGGAGGCTCCGCCCACCCGCCCCGACGTAATGCACAAGGACTGCACATGCATCCACATTTGCAAACCATTAGGGAAGGGAAGTGAATCCTACCACTGGGTATATTCCATGAATGCTTAATGCCTTAATAATGTGGCTAGTCTTTAAAGTATCGTAATGGACTTCACCGATATTTAGGTATACATGATTGGATTGAGATGCAATTTCTTGAGCAAGCATTTTTGGCTTAGTACTATTTATCTAGTAAAAGGACCCACATAGAACTTTAAAAATCAATGTTCTGAATCAACACAGTACTAATAAGTAATTGTCTTCAAGCAATAATTTAAATGCTAGTTCGTATGTATTAGAAGGGGTTTTTAAAACTCTTTCATTGTTTTAATCCACTCTAGCTTGAAATGTAAATGTTTTGATTAGAAATATCAGCTTTCTTTGGTGACAATTTCTTACTGTGTTGCTCTGAAGTTTAAATCATTCATTGTTTGTTTGTTTCTCTGTGTTAGAGGCATTCTGATTCATGAAGAACTAAAATATTAAACTGGGTGGCAAGTTGTATCTACCAGCAGTGTCAGCATTTGAAATTAAGAGGCCCTCATCTCAAGAATAATACAATTTGTTCTGTAAGCCTTCTCTCTCTCTCATGCCTCATCAGCAATCATTAATCTGAGGTTACTTCAGAAATTATTTGTGATAATAAAGAATCTTGGATTTGTATAAGCTGAATGAGTGAAGCAGTTTTTTGAACAAAAAGATCACAAGGAAAATATATCTCTAAAGAAAACAGTATTAAGGTTCACAATCCTAAAATAATATCACAATAGCTCTGTCATCTTTTTGTCATATTTTCCAGAAGGATGTTGACTTTTCCAAACTCCTTCCTGTTGGTTTTCTTACCTGCAACATTAGCCAAGAGTCAGTATTCCTTCGAGGAAATACCTTACTGATTACTAATAATTTAAAATGCATTCCTTCCCTTATAAAATTTGGGCAATGTATTTAAATTTTAGAGGCTATATCCTCTGTTTGAAACATCAACAATCTATTGCACATTTGTTCTGTGACAATTATCATAAAAGTTATGCCAAACAGCAATTATTACTGCAAAACATTATTACTATATAGAGAACTTGATTTCACTGCAAAGTTTCTGCATACAGCACATTCCTTCTTCTTCCTTATGTATACATATGCACAAGCATATATCTATCTATCTATAGTATATATATATATATATATCTAGGGCAGCATTACTCTATAAATATAATCCTGAGCAGCACACTTCATATATTTCAAAACAAGGGTTTCACATTTTTTTCAGGCTGACCCAGGTTCTTTATTTTTTTTAAAAGGGGAAACTTTCTGGTAAATTAAAAATGATAGTCTTCCCCATGTATAAAGTCACAGAATGTTGCTGGGTATACTTAAAAAACCAAATATTTTACTGACATAGTGTTTGGGGTGTTGGTCTAGGAGTGGAGAAACTGAAGTTCTCATCCCTTTTCAGGCACAGATGGGTGACTTTGACCCCATTGCTTTCTCTTTGCCTTGTCTACTTTCCAGGGTTTTGTTGAGGACAAATATGAGGGGCTGCTCTACTTACATTGAGCTCTGGAATGAAAGGCAGGGTATAAATCTAATACAATAGTAAAGATGATTAGTATCTTTAAAAAAATAGAGACCATTGTTCCAAGTGATAACTTATAATAACAGAACTATGATCCCAATTTTATTGCATTCTAGATCCAATAAATAGTTATGATTTCCCAAAAAACTTTTAGGCATAGTTTTTGTTGTTAGCTCACCATAGGACTATCCCTTTTGGACAAAGGTGAACTAGATCAAAGTAGCAGCAGCATAATAAGGCCAGATTCCCCCCTCTCCAACACATTTTAAGTCTTTTACATTTATCATTGTGCCTAGAGATGAAGATGCTCACCTCTCACTTGGAAGGTTGGAAGCTCAATCCTAGGCAGTGTCAGATGTTTATCTGGGCTCAAAGAGAAAATATCTGCTCTGAACTCCATATAGGCATCAAGAAGACCACCCGGCCACATGCTCAGCTCCATTCAGTCCCCTGAACTCTACCCCAATAAAAAGGAGGAGGGATCAGAAAATATTAGTAATTCAAAACTTTTCACTAGATCTACTGTTCATCTAAATAAAAGCAAGATCATTCCAAGTTCTACTTAATTTTTGCATTATCCTACTTAAAGTAAATATTTGTCTGAAAAATTACCATATTTGCTTGATTTTCCTCTCAAATAATTATCTGGCAAATTACCTACCTAAGCATATGCCTTATAGGAATACATTAGTGGTGATTTCATCACAGGCATATGTTTATTGTAAAGTGATTGGAAGACCTATACTTCTTGAACATGTAATTCCCTAACCAAGATTCACCCAAATGACTATTAGAAACCTGACTTGCAAAGCCACAATATCATACAAGAGTGAATAAAGTCTGCATTGCTTATATGGTGCAAAAATATTTGTTATGCCTTGTTTTACAGATGAATATGATCTCTGACAACAATTTTAAACAGTTCCCATGTAAAATCTTGGGAATCCATGCCACAGATCCACATATTTGAATTATGGTATCAAAAAAAGAAGTTACATAACAAATGTTATGACTTATTCTACAGCGATGAATGAACAATGTTATGTGAGATTTTTCAGTAGATTTTGCTTGCTTCTCTGTATCTGTGTGTAAATAAGTATGTGATAGCAGACAAATGTGATTGTGATTTGATGGTAATTTTGAGACAACTGTGAGAACTCAATTGTCTCTAACTCAAATCTCCTTCTTTCGCAAACATAAAAGTCCACGTACATGTCATTCTTTCACATGAAACATTGTCTTCTACATATATTACATGAGGGGAGATTTTCATCCCATCACTGGTACCAACTGCTAATGGGCAAGGATCAGGTTGACAAGTCACATGGAATCAGTTCATACAGTCTACATTCTTGTAGACTGTCGGAAAATCCACTACTCGTGGAATGGCCAGCACCATACTTATTTATTTATTTGTTTTATCAAATTTATTTATCTCCCACCTTGTAGTTCAAGGCCATATTGTGTTAAGCTGGAATAAATAAACCTGAACATATCTCAGTGTAGATATGACAACTGAACAGAGGAAAGTCTGAAAGTCAGAGACCCCAGCAGAAGATGAATGAAGAAAGTAATGGGACCAAGTAATGAATTCTAATCTCACTAGAGCAGTGTTTCTCAACCTTGGCAACTTGAAGATGTCCGGACTTCAGCTGGGGAATTCTGGGAGTTGAAGTCCGGACATCTTCAAGTTGCCAAGGTTGAGAAACACTGCACTAGAGTAATGAGTTAAACAGTTCCACACAGCTGAAAACACCTGGTGAGATAGATAACATTTCATTGTTATCTGATTGAGTATAAATTTTAATCTTGGTACTCTTTGGGGGATCTGTAAACTATTCAGAGTCAAACATGATTGGAGCAGCAATTATTAAATATATTTCATTTTCTATTATAAATTTCTCATCAATGCCATTCAATTCCAGTTGTCTTATTTTTACCTTCCTTTTGACATGTTTACCCTTTCTTCATAGATATGTTTTGTGATTTGGTCCGCAGTCATTCTCCTTACTGACAATAACATCTCTATATACTTCTTTTGCCATATTCATTCAGTACCAATTTTGAAGTTTCTCCCAATAGATTAATATAATAACAATAATGGGAAGAGGCAGATATTTATACACAGACATTTTTGTTTGTGTGTTTGTTAAATTTACTGTGTATCTCACTTTTTGTTCAACATTCCAAGTAATGTTTCCATAGAAAGGAGAACTCTGAGGCAGGCCAGTTCCTCAAAGAACAATTTATTGGAAACATCATATTGGCACAACTGGTGAAAGCCGATTCTAAAGTTCCAGCGGCTTTCACCTAATTAAAAAGTAAAAGTTGTCCCTTTTCCCCCAAGTTACTGGTCACGCTGTCCAATCCAGTTACTCGCTGGTTGCTTGGTTACTTTGCTCCTCCTGTGGCCAGCCCCCTGGGTGAACGTCCTTGAGTCCCACAAGAAAGCTTTTGGCTACAAAACCTCATCTATTTTCCCCTCACTCTGTTGTGTGGCAACCCTGAAGCCTGCAAGATGGCCTCAGCCAGGTTCACTTCAGGGTTGACAAGTGTAGCCATGCTCTCTTTTCCCATTTTTCTCTATAACTACTGCCCCAAAGTAACTCATGTTATTCCCATGGTTGATGGTGAACAAAAACCCGGATCTCCTCAGTATCAGTTCTTTACCTCAACCAATATACCATACTTGCTCTCTGACAAAATCCCATGCTACCCATTATATTTCTATCAACACTGGCAAATGTAAAGCATGTTCCATATAGCTTCCCATCTTTAGTAAACTTTCTACAAAAATAGACAAATAAATCTATCTGCTCTAGGGTTTTTTTAACCACTTGTACGTAATTTTAAAATGTTAATTTCAATTTTATTTTCAAGTGCTCTAACGTAACATAGACTAAGATAACACATTAGTTTTTAGATCCATGTTCTTGTTGCATCATATACAGCCTAGCATTAATTATGGATCATTTGAGTTCTCGGCCAAACAGTGCTGGGCTCATAGAAAAGTACTTGTATATACATGCTCCCAATCAACACACCTAACTCTAGCCCTCAACTCTATGGGTTGGGTTGGGTTGGGCTAAGAGACGGTGACTGGCCCAAATTAATCCAGTTGGCTTTTTTGCCTAAGGTGGGACTAGAACTCAGTTTCCTAGTTTCTAGCTAGACCAAACATATATTTAATATATTGCACAGTCATTCCATTAGGAAACTACATTCATAATTTAATATTTCTTCTATTGCATCATCTGTACCTGACAATTTTAAAAACATCTTCACAACATTTATGTCTTCCATTTCATCATTTCCCCCTTAACATATTAACAAGCATTTCTTTCAACTCCACTCTGACATATCATGTCATTCCCATTCAAAATCTCCAAAATACATCTTACTGCATTTTTTCCCTTCACGTCAGTTTCATACCAAATAGTTTCAACACTTTTATTTTTAATTTCATTTAATCTACTGGAGCCTCTTTACTGATCCATCTTCACCTACTTTCAAACCTCTCCGCTTTATCTTAATTGAAATTGCATTTTCTGTGCCTCTAAATCTTAGTCATTCCTTGCCTTCATCTTTTTGCAATTATTTTTCTCTCTATATATTTTGCAATATATTTTCTGATCCTTATTTTTTTTGACAATCATTCTCTTATATGTCTTTCTTCATGCAGCATCTCTTTTACTTCATCATTCTATCAAGGACCTTTTTTTATATAATTCCCATTAATGTAACCATCAAATGTCTGTGGCATTCTGTGTTTTAATTCTTTTCACTCTATTCCAAAGCAGCTTGCATGTCCTCTCTCTTTATATCCATTTTTCTCCATCCAGTTGGAAGATCAATCTCTTGTCTAATGTTTTTCTTATTTTACTGTTTTTCCCCATGGAGAAATTGTACTTCTCTTCCTGCAATCGTTCTGTTTTCACTTATTCATCTCTGGTTAAAACTAAAAGAAAAGAAAAGCTTGGAATAGAGAAACAAAAAAGAAACGCAGACAAACATAATTAGGAATAATGCAATTAAAGACTACTAGGAAGCTAGAATTCTTCATTCTATAACCTGCAGTTTTCCTTCAAATAATATGATTAAGCTTGTAGAACACTTCAATCCCTTAACCAAGAAGAATATTTTTGGTAACAACTTCAGTGATTAATTTAAAGAGAATACACAAGATTAATGCCTTTATTCATGTGGGTTTATACTGGGCTAACACAATTATAGTGACCTTATGTTATATGGAACTAGCGTTATGTTTTTGCTGCTTTTATTGTCGGACTCTTATTATTCAAGAAAAAATGGTCGAAATATATTCCATATTTCAAATTGAAAATTTGCCAAACACAGCAACTTTTTCAGTCAATATTTCAGCATTATAAAAGAAGCAGATTTTATTGCACATATCTTTTCAGATTATCATAGTATTGTAATTTCCCTCCCTCCCTTCTTTCTTTCCTTTCTTCTTTCCTTTCTTCAAGCAAACAGAAAAAAAAGAGAAGGAAGCAAATTTGATGGATACATTTTCTTAGGATTTTAATCTTTTTGGAAAAAGTGGGCAGTGACAGAAAAATAAAACAGAAAAAAAAATGAAGTGTAAAACCTGGCTGGATAGGAAATAGATGGGATGAAAAGAGATACTTGTCCCTAAATGCCTACTTACATTATACAAACAGTGTGAAGCAGTTACTTGTATTTGCCTTTCCCCATGCAAGACTAATGCACAGTCTAGGGGCCTCACAGTTCCTGCTTGAAAAGCAACTAGAAGCCTTTCTGTGGTCAAGAGGACTTTTGCACAGTTCATCTGGTGCACCAGTTGCACCTGTTCCTGGACTGAGAGGCTCTTCAGAGAGTTTCTAAAGTCTCTCAAGTGGAGTATTGTAAAGCACTCTAACAGAGCAGCCCTTAAAGATCACTTAGAAGCTACAGTTAATCCTGAATAGAGAGCAGCATGGCAGTAATGCGATGTAGTGTCTTTCCTTCTTTGTGAGCTTCATTGGCTGCTAGTTGGTTTATGGTTCCACTCCAAGGTATATAAAGACACATGGCCTGCCTGCTTGTGAGATTACTCCAATTTTTTTCTGCCTATCTGGTGAAGTCAACTAGAGTAGATGCACTTCACGTCCCATCAATTACGGCAAGCAGTGTCATCTTGAAGGACCCAGGAAGTGTGCTTTCTCAGTTATGATTTCTGCCCTATAGAATGACAATGTTCCCATACTTTTTATTTTTTTTTGTTAAAGAGTTGATTATACTTCCAGGTTTGCGGTCAAGATAGAGCTTGATCCCCTCCCTTTTAAAACCTGTTTTCTAATCAGCTGTATTCTTTTTTCTTTGATACCTGTTGTTTTCTTTTTTAATTTTTGTAATTGTAAGAGTTATTGTGGAGTCACGTGGCATCGAACTTGAAATAATAAACACTTTATATGCCTCTATAGGTTCAAGGCAGCCTGATATATTAGTTCTATGCAAGCATCACTTAGCATTTTATTTACTATAGCTCAGCTTGCTGGAGGTTTTCTGGTCAACCCCAAACATTACCAGTTTAAAAACAGGCCAGATAATAATATATATTCCAGCTGTTAGAAGAGCAGTGCCAATCAGCATAGTAAACACTATACTAGATGACTGTGTTTGATCTATGTAAAGCCCTGTAATGTAAGAGAGGGTTCCTGACATTACTAAAATTAAATTTAGTAATTTACAAAATTACATTTACACTCTTGCAATCCAGCTGGTCTAAAGATAAAACTGTCTCTCTCAGTCCAGTGCTTTCCAGACTTATTGAGGCCAGAACTCCTTAAAATAAATTCAGTTTACTCTTGAGTTAAATGTTAAAGCATTTCCTAATCAAGGTGACCAATCAATTCTGGTTATTGCCACCCTTCAAGCCAACCAATCAATGCTTTCCTTTTCAGTGTTCTGTGGGTGCCTATCCCATGGCAGATGAACATTCATAGATTCTGAAACTGGTGACCAACCTCATGTTCCCCTTTCAACCAGGGAAAGAAAGGGA
Source organism: Thamnophis sirtalis (assembly GCF_051295495.1). Taxonomy (NCBI): domain Eukaryota; kingdom Metazoa; phylum Chordata; class Lepidosauria; order Squamata; family Natricidae; genus Thamnophis; species Thamnophis sirtalis. The sequence goes on along the minus strand of NW_028261386.1, from coordinate 115,198,069 downwards.
AAAGGCGTGCTAGTAATTTTATTCTCCTTTCTTTCTTTTTGCCAACCCCCCTTGTCCTGTTACATTGCAAATAAAACGCAAGAATGTTGGAAAGCATCCAGATGCTTTAAAGCTGCCATCCAAACAAGGTGAAGGCAGAGAAGATCAACTAATTGAGTCCATTAAGTACGTATAATACGAGCCCACTGGAACTCTGACAATAAATAAATAAGCATTTTGATCAGACAAGTTCATGAACTGCAAATGGAAGCCCTTGAAAATTTACACATAGTCTAGAATTCATGGAGGATAGAAATCACAGAGCAGAGAGGCACAGTGAACCTGAAAAAGGAAGAGGCTGGGGGAGGAGAGAATACTCCATCAGAAGAAAACAACCATGGAGAGATTGCTACCAAGGGTTGGAAAAAAATTCTATGATGTTGGCAGCTAAGTTTCCAAGTAACAATTGCCCTTGTGCAGTGAGAAAAGACATAGGAAAAGGATGTGCAAATATTTGATTGCTTATTGTGCCAACAGGATAATCAATACATTCTGTATAAAGAAAGCATTTGCTTGACTCAATAAAGTGATTTTTTTTCCAGACAACCTCATTGTCTGTCCTAATGATGTATAATCTAATAATATACAGTATAAGGAAGCAGGCAGTGAAGAGAAAACGTTAGAATGGGGGAAAAAATATTTCAAGAAGTAAAATGGCAATAGTAATAGAAATAACAGTAGTTCCATCAACCAATTATGTGTAAATTAGAAGTTCTTTATTTAGTGATCTTTTTGTGTCAATTTATATGCCAAGGTCTAACATAGCGATCTAAAAATCACAAGCAATCAGCTTCACAAATTGGAATTCTTGGCTATGGAGAAGGGAACACCCTACCACATAATATATATGTGCAATCCAAATATGAAATTAGACCTTTTCTCACAGGAAATAATTTTGCTTGATTAACCTTGTTATAGATAAAACAACACGAACAAGGCAGAAATTATTATAAGCAAATTCTGAAGTGATTGAATGAACCCTTTGAATCATCCTAGGAGGAACGCATGTTTTAACAACCTTTCCAGCACTGATAAGAACTAAGCTTGTTATAAAAGGAGAGAAGGAAAGGCATTATTAAAGCAGGCCTTTGATTAGTGCTGGATGCAGGAAAATGTGTCACTGTTTAAAAGGCCAAATAAAAAAAAAGTTACTGTCTTTGAGGGGGGAAAAAAATCTCTAGTGAAATGATCTCTTTTCTAACATCCTGATAAAATGTCATTATGATAGCACTCAGAAAGGGCTGGATGAAAGCCAGAGGAACTTACTTCAGAGATGAGCATTCATGCACTGCAAAGTTCAGTGTTATAATGAAATGTACTAGTACCAATCAACTTTTTGATGGATGTGACATATGGTAGTATTTCATACACACATACGTACAGATGCACATATGTCTATGGATTCAGTTTAACATGCATCCTGAACAGGATTATTATTATTTAATAATTATTTTATGTATTTATTTATTTACTTTGCCAAACATATAAAAGATAACAGGTGTAAGCATAAACATGTCTATGAACAAAATGAATGAATACAAATAAATGGGGACAGTAGGACAGGGAGGGAAGGCATGCTGGTGTGCGCCTTCTTTATGGACCACTTAGGAATGGGGTGAGGTCCATGGTAAACAGTTTAAGGTTGAACTGTTGAAGGTTGAAGCTGTGGAGGTTTAAGGATGTAACAACGGAGTCAGGTAGAGCATTCCAGGCATTGACCACTCTTTTGCTGAAGTTATATTTTCTGCAATCGAGTTTGGAGCTGTTAACCTTGACTTTGTATCTATTGTTTGCCCTATTATTGAGGTTGAAGCTGAAGTAGTCATTACTTCAAGATGGTCCAGTCCTATCTTTTTAATTAACAAAGCATTTTAATAAAACAACAGACCTTGAGCCTGTAATAAATATTAGAAAGTATTCAAGGAATCGGGAGCATATTAGAAAGATTTTCTGACTTCCATATCTATGGAATTCAGGCACATAGAAAAACAAGATACAGAGAAGTTTGTCTTCTTCTTTCATAATATTATGGTAGATCTTGGTATACTTAATTAAAACAAACAAATTCAGGGCTGGGGGGAAAAAGCACTTTCTTACAATAGCACAAGTCAATGTGATTATTAGATGTCTACTAATATGGAGCAGCGTGTCCCCTATTGGTCTTGTCCTTGGCCTTTGAACTTCCTGGACACTAGATATTCCTGTGGTTTTGTTCAGCAGGGTACCCTTTGCAATCAGAACCATATTTGCCCATTGCAATCATATCTAACCATAGTTACATTTACCCCAAATATGAATGGCTAACCCTTGATTGTACGGGAGATGGAATGAGTTGGGAAGAAAGATTGTTTTTAAGGACAACAGCTTTGGGAATGTTGCTAACTTACCTGCTAATAGTGGCATGTCATTTGTTTGAGATGTGTCCTAGGTGAGGATAAAACAAACAAACAAACAAAAAGGACGGAACAATTGCATTTATCCCGTTCGCCATCCTGCTTTTCATTTTCTCTGTCTATAGTGTTAAAATGCCAGCTTGAAAAAAATTATTGAATAGACCTTGCCCTTAATTGTGCACTGCACCAGCTGGAGATTTAATGACAAGATTCGAAAGTGTTAGTTAGTACATAAGTTAAAACCATTCTTTTTTTTTTTTATGCTTTCCGTAAGAGGAAGCAGATTGTTGATTGTTTGCAATGTTGATGATATATTTTGCTCTGTCTATTGTTACAAGGCCACATCATCACCTATATGATTGGTTCCATCTGCTTTCATGGGATGTGTATGCGGGTGAGCGAAGGAACAAGATAGAATACTTGCCATCGGATTGAAGCTTCTGGCAGGAATTTAAAATAGCGCAGAGGAAAAGGAAAGGAAGGAGCAGAGATATTTTGCTCCCCAAAGTGAATAACAAGATGTTGCTCATCCTCGCTTTGCTTGCAGCATCTGAACAGACTGTCACAAATTGCTTCAGTGCCCAGCAGTTTGCCACTCTTTCTTACTTGCTGATGCCAGGGAGGACTGTCTACCTCTGCCAGCGCTAGGAAGGAGAAGTAGGATTACTACACATGTAGGAAACACCCAAAGGTGTTAAAGGGTGGAGAACGCAAGGAAGAAATTAATCTTCCAGAAACTGCATATTACAGGACTGTAACTTTGTTGCTTGTATCCTTACGATTTATATTGATATTGATTGTTTCCTGGTTGCTTATTTGTACCCTATGACTATCATTAAGTGCTGTACCTTATGATTCATGACAAATGTATCTTGTCTTTTTATGTACACTGAGAGCTTATGCACCAAAGACAAATTCCTTGTGTGTCCAATCACATTTGGCCAATAAAGAATTCTAAATGGGCTCACATGACCTTGGGACATAGGCAATGAACCAGTTGCCAAGCATCTGAATTTTGATCACATGATCATGGGGATGCTGGAAAGGTTGTAACTGTGAAAAATGGTCATAAATGACACATTTCTTTTCTTTTTTAATATACTTTTTTATTTTCCATTTTCATTACATATAATCACATGTATACTATTACATAGCCAATATCCTATTGTATTAAGTAGTAATTACATCAGTTCCTCTTGCCATCAACGCCCAGAAAGATAAAAACCCATTATTAGCTCTTCTGCTCTCCATACACCTCTTTCTTCTACCTCTCTCCTACCTCCTTTCTTCCCTCCATCATCCTTTTCTACTCTACTTCCCCTTCCTTTCTTCTTCTCCTCTCTCTTCATTCCACTCCTCCTTATCCTCCTCATCTTCCCCCCTTACCCTCTCTCCTATCCATCTCTTCCTATCTTTCTTCTCTCCTCTGTTTCCCACTCTTCCTCTCATTCACTTGGTGTATTTCAGCTTCTGAGCAAACTCCATTCTGTGTTGATGGTATTTATGCTTCCATATCAATATACTTAACATATCTTAGTTTTAAAGAAAAAATAAGAGAAGACAGTATACATGTGCAATCATATTACTTTAAAATCTAACACCCCTCGTCAAGCCTAATATACATCCCTCCCTCCCACCCTTCCCCCAACCCCCCCATCCTTCCCTCCTCCGACTTCCCAGAACCCATACACGGTATAAATCTTTAACAAAAACAGTCTAAAATATATTTGAAAAAAGAATAGAAAATTGATAACATCTTTAAATTGAACTTAGCTCCTCCTTGCTAGGCTAACTTTAAACAATTTATATCATTCCTGATCTTAATCATAAGCTGTCTGGAATTTCTTAGTCCCATATTTATTTTGTATATAATCGATCCATTTTTTCCAGCATAAATGACACTTTTCACTGCCATTGTAACTTTGAAAGTCTCTAAATAAACTGTTGTATGTCAAGGACTACTTGTACTTAATCTTGGGAAAAGAAAGAGATGAGAAGACATTTCCTATAATAATAATAATGGTAAAAATGCCATAATGTTGGGTGAAGGGAGACATTAACATCCAGCTTCTAGTAAGAAAAATAGTTGTCTGATTGCCTCTCTAATACTATAAACAAAGCAATCCAATATATTGTGTTCGACTCCAGTATATAAATCACAACACAAAGTGCAAGGCAGAAAAGATGTCAGCTCTTTCTATTGTTCCAGCCCTCCCAGTGCTATTCAGTGCTGATGAGTATTGGCTGTGTGTGTGTGTGTGTGTGTGTGTGTGTGTGTGTGTGTGTGTGTGTGAGAGAGAGAGAGAGAGAGAGAGAGAGAGAATAAAGCTATAGGCAGATATTTATTTATTTCATAAAGCTTCTTTGCCACTCCAGTCATAAAAACAATTCTTAATACTAGGAACTGAAAATGACAGTCTAATACTAAATTTGTGAGTTTTGGGAAATGGCTCAAGTGTATTTTCACTTTTTGTTCACTTTTGAATATATTTCAGTTTGCAAAGTGCAAAAGAATAAAATTTCTGTTCTAGGAAGTGGATGGTTCTTTGTGTTAAGGTTTAAAATGTGTTGGAAAATTTAAAAAATATATATATATTTAAAATATTTTCTATAGGATTTGCTTAAAATGAAGAGTAGGTTTATTATCACTTTGATTATTAGAAGGAATGCCTGCATTCAAAGTCATTTTTAATTTATACATCGGTGACATTTTATTTTTAAGAGCTTTTTAAATAAAATCTGGTTTCTCCCTAATTTGTTTTTTAAAGAGGCACTTGATGGTAGCCAAGATATTTCTTTGTTAGAGAAAATGAAAATCTAGAGGACTGGTTTGGGCAAAACTCAGTAGCACTTTTTTGTATGGCTGTTGATAAAAATAGGATCACCAACATGATTGGTGATGTCCGATGATGGATATGACAGAAAAAGAAGAAGAAGAAGAAGGAGGAGGAGGAGGAGGAGGAGGAGGGGAGGAGGAGGAGGAGGAGGAAGAGGAGGAGGAGGGGGAAATCAGCTAAAGTAAACTTGGGGCAAATTTAAAAAATGTTGCAGACTGATTGGCTGGAAGTTGGGAATAAAGTAATTTAAGCATTAACAATACTCCCCCCCCCCCCCCCCGCTATTTTGTAGGAGTAAAAAACCCAAATCCTAATGCCAGGAATTTGGGGAGTCTTTCACCCATCTTTTCTTTCCCTTTTTTGTAACAACATAATTTATATATTTCTCATATGTGACACAATGCTAATACATTTTTTTTTAAAAAACAACAAAGATGGCCATTCCCTAAATTATACAATTACACAATACAGCTTTTCTTTCATTTAGAGATGACAGAGGCTCATTCTTTTAACTTGTTAATTCTATTCCCTCCTCCAGAGCCCAGCCTCACATGTGGTTGAACAATATTTGAAGGCTGATGTGGAGAATTTCCTGAAGAAATTTCATGCTTCATTACCTCCTTTTATGAAAGCAGCAAAGTAAATTGCTGTAATGTCAGCTAATGTGATGAAATGTATTCACATTTTGAAGAAAGGAAAACCATGCTCTAATTTGCCAAACTCTTCCAATTTTTTTATTTTTGCAATCACCTGTCAGCCTACCTTCTTGAAGAGAATATGGAGATATTACAGATAGTTTTCAGCTTATGCCCAAAATTCCCACTACTAAACAAGGCAGCTGTTAAGTGAGTTTTGCCCATTTTATGAACTTTTTTTGCCACAGTTGTTAAGTAAACCTTGAGGTCGTTAAGCGAATCCTGCTTTTCCCATTGACTAAGGTTCAGAGGTGATATTCAGCCAGTTCTCTCCAGTTTGGGCAAACTGGGAGTGGTGGCTGTGGGAGGCTCCGCCCATCCACCCCAACATAATGCGTGACCTTCTGTGCATGCGCAGAAGGCGATGTGCATGCGCAGATGGTGGCACGAGAGAAGCGAGAGCGCACGCAGGCTTGCATTCGTGAACCAGTAGGTAAGGTAAGTGAATCCCACCACAGCTAAACTTGTCAAATGTTGACTGTCTTTGTGTGTCTCTGATACATTGTGTGTCTCTGACACATTGCATTTGTCGGAAATACATGCCAGTTCCCAAGCACCCTCATTTTGATCATATGACCAGGGGACCATTGCAGTGGTTATAAGTGCATGAAACGATCATAACTCTTTTTTTTTCAGTGCTTCAAATGGCCATTAAATGAATGGTTGTAAGTCGAGGCCGACCTTTCCAACACAAGACATCTTAAGAAGAAATGTCTTTGGGGCAACCACACCTTGCAGAGATCAGCTCAGGAGTAGATGGACTATGGTTAAGCTACACACCAGAAGATTTTTTAAAAAAATCAAGACTGCAGTTACAATCACTTGATCCACGCCAGGGGTGGGTTTCTCGCCCCGTTCCAACCGGTTCGGTTGGAACGGGGCCGGAAGCGTCCTCGTGCACGCACGCGGTGCACGTATGCGTACTAGCGTCTGTGCGATGCTCCAGCTGCTCCTGGAGGATCGCGCATGCGCTGTATGCATCCTGCGCATGCGTGGAAGCGCAGAACTTGTCAAAACCGGGTAAGGAGCGCGGGCGGGCGGGTGGGACCTCCGCCATTCCCGGAAGTTACTTACTTCCGGGTTCGCCGACCAACCGGTTCGCAGGGACCACCGCGAACCGGTTGAAATCCACACCTGATCCACGCTCCACTGCCCTTTTTTTGTCTATGTTATATATGTGAAACAAAAAAGGGGGCAGGACTTTGATCATTGACGTGTGGCTGCCATCTTGATTTTTTAAAAAATCCCCTCCCTCTCAGACAGAGGTGGGTTCCTACCAGTTCGCACCTATTCGGTAGAACCGGTTCGTCAAATCTATTGAACCGGTTAGAAGAGGTTCCACCAGTGGACCCGGAAAGCAGGCCCCACCTACAGAAGAGGTTCCTAAATTTTTTGAAACCCACCACTGGTCCTTGGATATGATTATTCTACACTATCAAGCTCATATTTATAAAACTCAGTGCCTCTGTGAAAGGTAAGGATGACTACTGCGTTTGTGGTGCAATCAGAACATTGCGTGTGTTGAAGTTGTTTTAACGCAAACTAAAGATGCCTTTTGAAAAACAAGTTTACATCATATTCTTATGCATGCCAGTGCTGTGTGTGAGGTAATCTAAGGTGGTTCTGACAAGTATCGTCGGCATCTTCATATCCGGTCACATGGGTGGCAAGCCACTCCCATCCGGTCACATGGGCAGCAAGCCACTCCCACAAAGGAGGCCACACCCACAGAGTAGGTTCGAACAATTTTTGAAACCCACCACTGCTCTCAGGTTACATGATTGCTTAGCCAGTGGGCCTCCTATGAAGGTCCTCTGATGGTCTTGGAGGTAGTGAATCGGTTAAGCTCAACGTTTCAATACCAATGGACTTTGAAACCTATCACACATGTAATTTTCATTTCTGTGACTGGCTACACACATTGGTCCAAGTCAAGGGTTTCAAACTGGTGGCCTATGGGCCGGATGCGTCACATGCAGGCCACACCCACACCAGCTCTGCAAAAGCAAAAAATGTCTTGATACATCACGATACGTCACATGACATAATTGGCTTTGACACCTGTGGGTCTAAGTCAGTGTTTCTCAACCTTGGCAACTTGAAGATGTCCGGACATCTTCAAGTTGCCAAGGTTGAGAAACACTGGTCTAAGTCATAATGTGGGTGCCAGGCTGGTGCTTAGCATGTGTGTAAACCAAGCTAGTGTGGCTTTTAAACCATGGTTTGTGTCTTAATGAGGTGGTATAATTCATCCACTTGCAATCTATTTACTAAAGGGGGGTGGAATCTTTTTTTAGGCTGAAGAACTGATTAGTTAAAAATCAAATTTCTTGTAACCTCTAAAAACAAGAGGCAAAACTCTGGTGGTAGGCATTTGGTTGCATTTGAAAGTGGCCTTTAAGTCTTTCGTGGATTTGCTTTTTTATGGGCCCCAAGTTCTCATGGCACCTTGGGGTTCCATGGGACACAGCTGAAAAACCTGCACTAAGAAATTCTGGTTAATAAAACTAATTTAGTGCAATATGTATGTCACAGCAAGTAACTATATAACTTCCTTGAGTCTTTTTTCAAATGTATTTCAGAATTCAGTCTTGCTGGCAGGTTAGATTCTAGAATTTGGTTTAATTGCTATAATAGTTATGTCATTAAGTAAGCAAAGTAGGGTAGAAAGATTGGTATTATTCAGATTTTAAGCTATGCCCACCAGGTGGCAGCACTAACCTTGACTGAAAGCAGGCATATTTGGACCTGTTAATACTTGGATGGGAGACTATGAGGAAATCCTAGCGCTATGTGCTAGAATGAGAGGTTAAATATTAGAAGTAGTCATTGTCAAATTACTTGTTGCCAAGATCAGCACGTGGCTCAACTATTAGCTGAGTTTTACTTAAGGGAGGCTCTTCTTTAGTAAGGACATCACTAAATAAATATAAAGACAGATATGGCTCCAAAAGTTGTTTGGCTATTCCTTGGCATCCATTCTGAAATCTTACTCTTGCTGTTACTATTATTACAATTGTTCATATTGTCATTGAATGTAAAGATATGTAGAGAAGCAAAGGTGACAATATTATGAATCACTCGCTTCCCAGCTGAAGAATTTATGCTCATATTAGCTTTACCATGGTTAGATCAGAATATCTGCCTTTAGTTTTAGAAGGGAAGAAGCAAGGAAATTATATGTTTTGTGGCTGAGTTAGGACTTCATGAATATCTCTGATTTTATCATTCAGCTTCTGAAGCATGTGTAAGGTACCGTCGCAAAGGGAATCACAGGACCTGGGGAGAGTGCAATTGTCATAAATATGAGTCAGTTGCCACGTGTCTGAATTTTGAGCATGTGCCCATGGGGATGCTGCAATGGTTGTGTTAAAAATAGACATAAGTCACTTTTTTCAGTGCTGTTGTAACTTTGGACAATTACTGAAGGAACTGCTGTAAGTTGAGGACTATCTATACTCATGTGTTCTTGCTTCATGAAAATAATTTTCAGCAGGGAATGACTTACAAAAGCTTACCTTATGCTTGCAGGCAAATCTCCCATAGTCTGTATTTACCAGGCTGAACACATCTTTAATTCTAGATTATGAAGACAGTATGAGGGTAGAGCCATATTAGTCTATGGTAGCTAAAAATCAAGAGTGTGACAGCACCTTTTCTCACTTACAAATTTTATTAAAAGCCATAAGCTTGAAAGTTTAGCTTGGAAAGTCTACAATAATTAGTAATGGTGCCACCAGTCTCCTGATTTTCTAGATAATGTGATTTCACTTGCAGCTGAAGCTCCAGATTCCATTGGCAAACACAGATATTAGCTATTTTTATTCATTTACGAAACAGGCACATGTATATAGAAAGTGATGTTTAATTGACTGTTTTTTATTTATATATGTGTATGATATATAATATGTTGAACCTTTACCAGAAAGGATTTCTTTAAATTAGCACTGTGTCATAATATTTATGGTGTCATCTTATTTTGAGCATAAAAATAAGACCGGTGTCTGTCCTGTATCCTATATTAAGAATTTTAGAAAATACTTTCTGTTTTGGTACACTTGAATGTGTATATAATAACCACACTCACAACCGGAGATGCACTGTAGTTAATTCATAATGAAAACATTGTGAAGTAAATAGGTTAAGCATGTCACTACGAGGACTTGCAAATCATTCAGAAAATGCTCCTAGTAGTTGCACAGTCCTTGTAATAAACCCCATCTTATCTTATCAGTTAATAAAATTTCTGATGTATATTGTAATGGTAAGGCATGGCACAATTTTTAAACTCAATAGTTGTAATTGGGGTATATCCAGAAAATTTATCTTGATGAAGCTCAGTAAATTGTGCTGCAGCAGATTTATTTATTATTTATTTGTTTGTTTGATATCTATGGCTACCCATCTCAGTAAATGGGTGGCTTACAATTCAAAACATATATTGCTACTAGGTGGATACCTGTGCTCTGCTATGAAACTATGTGATTGGGCTTGATAAATCAGCACTTACAGCTTGAAAATTAATGAGTAGTTACGATTGGCCTCTCCTCTCCCCTTCTCTCCTTCAGGCTTGCCCCACAGAGGTCTCTTATATCTTATCCCCTTCTCTCCCTCAGTCTATCTCCTTAGCACCAGAGCGTATTTCAGATGGAGAGGGGGAATAGAATGTCTAAACTGCCAGCCTGCAGGCCGGATGAGTCACACGCTGGCCACGCCCATGCCCAAGTGGCAATTGGAACAGAGTTCTTTTCAAGTGGGGAGGGTGAGTAGAACGTCTAATTCCTTAGCATCAGAGTGTGTTAATAATAATATAAGAAATATTAATGATCTGATGGTCATTTCAAAAAACCCTTTCTTAGCGAGCACCTAGAAGCCAAGAGGAACATACGTGGCAAATTTCAAGTTTGTAGGCTTTATGGTTCTAGAGATTTCATGATGTTGTATGAGTAGTATTTCATATATATATGAACATGAAAACATCTAATTCATGTGTGAACTAGAAGTGCACATATATGTGAATCTACCGAGATGTATAATATGGAAATTTAATTGAATATCAGACAGCTTTCCTCACTGAATGGGCATTATGAGAGCTAGGGTTCCACCCTTTAAGGAAGTAGTCTAAAGTGGTCAAATGTGGTCAAATCAATTGTCCCTATGGTCTTCTCCCCTGAACCTACATTGCCAAACCCACTTCCCCCACTACTCAGGACGGCTTTTTAAAGGAAAGCATTGAACTTCATAATGGCACATGGTTTTAGTTTGCACACACCATTGAATTACATCTTTCCTTTCTTGTGTGTGTGTCTGTGTGTGTATACTTTGTTGCTTAGTATCAATTCAACAATATTGAGAAACCTGCACAAAGTGCCAATGTCTCGGCTGGAGATATGATAGGCAGCATAAAAAGAGTACATTGAAACTATCGCAAGTAGTATCATGAACTCCAATAAAACTTGATTTGAAGCATGCATAGCTTATAGCGTTTACATTTTAAAACATGATTGCAAGCCTTGGAATTTGATTGCTATGCAAGTGAAGACAGGTTTAGGCCTCCTCACACAACATCAAACTAGGTAATTCTTCCTCCATGGGAACTGTTAGATGTAGAAATGTGTGGAGATTTAAGAGAAGAAAATTATAAAAAGGATTTCTTTGCTGTGTGGATTTCAATAAGGTCTTTATGTGAATGTGTTCAGGTAAAATTCAGAGGTAAGGTCTAAGAAGTGGAAATAAATCCAACTCTGAAGGTATGATTGTCTAATGATGCAAGGAGTATTAAGCCTATATTGTATACGTACAAATGGCCAAGAGAGGATTTCTAGTTCCAGGCAAAGCAGCATTTATTGGCTGGTTAGGTGTTTAGGAAGTGCACATTCCATTTGACAGGTGATTCTCTGCAGGCACTGTAGACTTGCAAAGAAGTAAACATATCTATTCCAGTAGCATCTTAATAAACTTAGACAGAATACCTATTCAAATCTGCTTTATATTAAATGTGAAATTAGATGACTTGGCTGCTGGGCTGACCAGGCAACAAAGATCAAAACCCCATCCAGAAATATCCATGGCACTTATGTTTTTGGCATTACCTATAGCTTTTCTTTGCCTTTGTGTTAGCACTGTTTGGAGAGTGTTTCTTTAGCAGCTGCTTTAATTGTTCGAAACTTACTAGAAACATAACCAATTGGCTGGTTAAGGATGTGACTCAAAGTGGAGGTTGGCATCTTGAAAGTCCTGAATGGCCCAGCACTGGGTTGATACAAGACCAACTACTCTCATTGGGACCTGCCTGTCCACTAAATTCTAGAAAGAAGAAAAGTGGGTCTCTACTGCAATGGAATGCTATTTTCATAGACCCTACTCTGTGGCTTCCTCAAAGTACTTTTCTTAGAAAATGTTTTGCTTTTCATCCAAGAAGCTTCTTCGGCTCAGAACTTTCTTGGATGAGAAGCGAAATGTTTTTAAAAAACAAAGCGAAACCCAAGAAAGTCCAGTTGCCTTTTGGAAAAGGCATCTTTGGGACAAGCATGACCTGGATGATTGAGACTCTCCATAGATGTGTGGCTTCTTTACTTTGGTAGAAAGCCATTCCCTCTGAGATCAGATTGGCCCCAACCCTGATAGGTATTAGGAAAGCCATTGACTGTTCCAGAAGATCCCTGAGTTAGATATGAATGGAGATGCCTTTTTCAATGGACTTGTGTTTTCTGACAGTTGTGTTTTTCGACTATTGCTCTTTGGTATGTATGGGTGGATGTATTATTACATGTATTGGTTTTTAATCATTGTTAAAAGACTAAATTGCAAGTATAAACCAGTTAGAGTTATATTCAATTGAAGCAGCACATAACCCTACATGCAGAGGTGGTATTTAGCAGGTTCTGACCAGTTCTGGAGAACCGGTAGCGGAAATTTTGAGTAATTCGGAGAACCAGTAATTACCACCTCTGACTGGCCCTGCCCCCATCTATTCTCTGCCTCCCGAGAGCCAGCTGATTGGGAGGAAATGGGGATTTTGCAGTAACCTTCCCATGGAGTGGGGAAGGAATGGAGATTTTACAGTATCTGTAAAATCTCCATTCCTTCCCCAACAGCCATGCCCACAGAACCAGTAGTAAAAAAAATTGAATCCCACCACTGCCTACATGTACAACAGGACTTTGTAATGCAGTGTACCTTTTAGTATTATTTCCTTTGTCCGGATCATCTCTGTTCAATTTTTTAAAATTGAAAGAATCATCATAAGATAAAATCAAGAATCATCATAACATAAAAGTTCAATAACTGGAATAGTCAAAGCAACATTAAATATATATATTTATATATATTCATATATATATATATATATATATATATATATATATATATATATATATATATATATATATATATATATATATATATATATATATATATATATATATATATATATATATATATATATATATATATATATATATATATATATGAAGAAAACACGTATAACATTCATATAGGAAAGGCCCGAATAAGAGATTTCGTGGGTTCAGGAGTGGCACAGAGAAATTCTCTTATCTCCAGTGGTAAAAGCAATTTCTAAGACGCAGCAACATTAATGTCTTATGTGCATCTCTCTTATTCTAATGCAGCTCTGATATCACGTCTCACGCTCTCTCCTAATCATGTTCAGATACTCCATATACCATTAAATATTTCATATGAATAATTAACCACCAACTGGCTGTCAGAGCCAGATTCAAATAGATGAATGGAAAGGAGAATGAGTGAAGAATGAGGGAATTGTGTTTTGCCTTGGTTGGTATCATTCATTTGTTTAGATATTCAATTTTAGTTATATGTTTATAATTCCACCTAATGACAGTAGATAGACATGAAGAGCTTTTTCTTTTTTGTCTTTCATCATGCCACTTGTCACCAGCAATTTACTAGCTTCAAAATGGGAATTTATCAATGATCCTCCTCAAGTGCTCATTGTAGTTAATATAGTTAATGCTTTGGAACAAGAGAAAACAAATGAATTCCAGGATCTGCAGAAAACAACAGATTTGAATCCAGGAGAGTATCATGAGTATTATCATCCTCACTCAACAAGGGAGTTGGTGCAAGTTGAGAATGTAAATGAATTACCTTCATGTGGGATCGCAACACCCAACAAACTAGTACTCACTACTTGGGCTCTCCTCCACCTCCAGATTCAGAATGCTCCATTTGATTTGGTCTTAGGAGTCGGGCTTCAACAGTCCAGTTTAGAATCTCTTTCTTTGTCATCATTTTGTGCTATTTTCCAAATAGCACTTGAGGGGAGGACAAGAAGTAATGGATGGAAACTAATTAAGGAGAGAAGCAACTTAGAACTAAGGAGACATTTCCTGACAGTCACAACAATTAATCAGTGGAACAATTTACCTCCAGAAGTTGTGAATGCTCCAATGCTGCAAGTTTTTAAGAAGAGATCGGAGAACCATTGATCTGAAGGGTTTCCTGCCTGAGCAGGGAGTTAGTCCCTTCCAAGTCTGTTATTCTGTTCTATTCTATTGACTTGGCATATCCAACCAGACAAAATAAACAATAGAGTTTTTAATATGGAGCTTTTTGGCCATCAAGAAATCCTCTCAGCATTGGTGGCATCTCTCCACAGCAGTGATGGGATTCAAATAATTTTACAACCAGTTCTCTGCTCTAATGTTCTTCCAACAACCAGTTCACCAAACTGCTCAGAAAGTTAACAACCGGTTCTCCTGAAGTGGTGCGAACTGGCTGAATCCTACCACTGCTCCACAGGTACACTGGAGATGTTCAGAGGGACCATGAGAATATGGACTATGTAAAAACTTCTCACAAGCATATTCAGTGCTTGGTCATGTGTGTTCTTCTGTCATATTATCTTTTAACTCTCTTATGTTCTATCTTGCTGTACAAGCAGGCTGAATATTTATAATTTAACACAGAATATCTCTTACCCTATGAATATCCTTCAGCCTTCATTTCCAGAACATTTTAGTTCCTTTCTTCCAACACTTAGCCTTCCTTATAAGATTCCTTGTCCCTTCTCTTTCTATATCTTTAAGATGGAAAAGGCCAAGAAACAGGTGCAGCAAGAATTCAGATGATGTTATAATTGTAATAAAGATAACAATCCTGAAAGCTTGTTAAAGTTTCCCCTCTGTCTTATCTCTTACAAAATTAAGGCAGGGTTATTTTGATTTTCTCACACTTCCTTCTTTCTCAGAACAGTGTAAATTTTTCTGCACAGTTTGCTTATTTTCCCCCTGTCCTCGAGGTTAGCTTTCCTGAAAATTCCTTTACACTTGCCGTTTTGGCCTTGATTGCCAAGTCCAAAGCTTCACAATGTGTTGTGGACAGCTTGCTCAATACGTACACAATTATGTACTAGAAACACGTGGCTGACTCCTTCAGCTTAACAATTCAGCAAATGCTTTTTTATTCATCTTTTTTTTAAAAAAGAAAAGGGGAAAATGAAGGGAAGATGGGAATTTGTTTAGGAGAGGAGCATCAGTTCTTGATACTCTATGGAAAGGCCTCTATTATGATGGCCATTCTGAAAGAAATTAAATTTCTAGGATACAAATGTAATCTATTACCACAGATCCCAGTTGTTATAGAACAGGGGTGTCAAACTTGATTTCATTGAGGGCCGCATCAGAGTCGTGTTTGACCTTGGGAGAGGGGGACATGGCTAGCTCTACATCCCTCATGTTGGGGGTACCTGTGGTGATCAAGTGAAAACGGGCTCCTGAGCTCTGTTTTCACCTGCCGCAGCTTCCTGCAACCCTCTGCAGCAAATACAGAACTTGGGAGGGCTGCCCGCCATCCTCGTGAGCTGTGTTTTCAGCTACAACAGCCTCCTCCAACCCTCTGCTAGTGAAAGCCAGTGGGCTGGTCCTTCACTGTTTCCAGGGCAGCCCATGGGCCAGATCTAAGCACCCTACAGGCTGGATCTGGCTCCTGGGTCTTGAGTTTGACACCCTTGGTATAGAATCTAAAATGTTAGATGAGATGAACTTCTATACTTTGATGACTGCAATTGCAGAAATGGGACTTTCAAAGGTATCTGCCACAAAAGTGTCTTTCAAAGGTATCTGGCAGTGACTACACTTACAGAAGAGAAGGTAAGTTGGGTCAGAAGACAAGCTGCTGAGCGCTTTATGTAGTCTGGGTACCACGGATTCACCAGCATTCTTAAGGTCAATTGTATGTTGAGGTCACCTTGAAAATACATCAAGAGCTACTCCCAGATGGTTCTGAATGCTTTGGTTATGTGAAACCATTCTGCATTAGTTTCTGAAGAATTGATTGCACATTCATCTCTGAACCCATGTCAAGATGATGGTGTTTACTTTTCAAGGTTTAAATGACTGAGCATTAAAATATTTTGATGAGGAGGCAGTTTTCAAGTATGGTTAACCAATTAGAGCATTAGATAAAGGTAGAAGTTCCCCCTGCACAGATGTGCTAGCCGTTCCCGACTCTAGAGTGGGCAGTGCTCATCCCCGTTTCAAAGCCAAAGAGCCAGCGCTGTCCGAAGCCGTCTATGTGGTCATGTGGCTGGCATGACTAAAAGACAAAGGTGCATGAAACACTGTTATCTTCCCACCAAAGGTGGCCCCTATTTTTCTACTTGCATTTTTATGTGTTTTCGAACTGCTAGGTTGGCAGAAGCTGGGGAAAGTAATGGGAGCTCACCTTGTTATGTGGCACTAGGGATTCGAACTGCCGAACTTCTGACCTTTCTGATTGACAAGCTGAGCATCTTAAGCCATTGAGCCACCACGTCCCAGGTAGAGTATTACATACATCTAAAAAAAGAACTTTTTTTGTAATGGAACCCCAATTCTACTACTGTATACTTTACAGAGGAAACGTGACTACTAGTGCAATATAATACGCCATGTAAAGTTCTATGGACTTTACTACTTCCTTCATTACATTTGTTACCTGCCACAATCAATGAACTTTCTTGTGACTGTTTTTTCATAGACTTATTCCCCATTCCATGTTTATTTATAACTTCATTTATATTCTGCCCCCCAAATAATATTCAAAATAGATAAAATATAAAATTGTAATTAACATGTGAAAATAAATCAAAGGAACATCTAAAAAAAGAAATTTACTCGCACTGAAGGGAGTTCACTAATTATTTTACTCTATTACTTTAATTGCGTACCATTCCTAGAATATGTTAAAATGAAGGGCAGGTTAGAAAAACTGAAAAGCAATAAAATAAGCCTGCAAGCTGGAATAATATGCCCCAGTGAATCTCTTTCATTTGTGCTCTCATTGAGGACAACTTGAAAAGCCAGAGCATAGAAAGTTATGCAGGATATTATTTTCTCCCACATACACGCCTAAGTGGTCTAATGGAGAATCTTACACATACAGGCTTATACACAAGGTATTTACACAGACAAAAATATATTGGAGAATTATCCAGCGATAGCAATTAAACTCAATGGGTTTTTTTTTTTTTTGTGATCTTGGCAAAAAAAAACAAACCCAAAAAGAACTTGCTAGACAAGTGAATGTTTTCCCCCAAGCGCTCTCTGCTTTAATTAAGTATTCTTGGTATAAATCAATTTGCTCTGTGTAGAACTAGCTGGGTTATGTCTAAACACAGTTTTGGTTGTATAAATCAAAATATATAGTTCTAAGGGAAGGGAGAATACATTTGGCAGTTGAATTCCCTCTTGCAGTTTTATTTCTCTTAACAAGTTAGCAAGTGTGAAAAAGGGAAAATAAGTAAGAGTTGAACCTCCGTGCGCTACCCTATGTTCTAAAAACGTGGTCCCTTTTGCTTAATTTATTCCAGCTTTAAATAAAATAGATAAAATGCTAAGAATGCAAATGTGATGAGCGCTGTAAGTCAAACACAATATGCTTAGAGAACTTCCAAATTGTGCTAGCCTTTGTATTTGAAATGATGACAGGCATCTTGAGCAGGGCCTATGACAGTTCAATGCAGCCAACTTGCCACAGGGTAACTCACTACGGAAAAAGAGCTACACTGATATCAGAGAAATGGTGGAATCATTAAAGAAAGGATCCAAAAGGAGGGACATAATGAAATGTGAATAGCAAAAAATAAAATATTTTTTATTTATTTTAAATAATTAAATAGAATTGTTAAATTGTCCCGCAGCAAGTTGCCCCGTGGCGAATTAGCCATGGCAAGTTGTCCAGTGCCAAGTTGGCTGAGTAGGCCGTGGCGAGTTGCCTGTGGCAAGTTGTCCCATCCCGTCTTGAGCATGCTTACACATAGATAGGCTAAATTTGAAACAACATGTGAGGCAGAGATGGGTTCCTACCAGTTCGCACCTATTCGGTAAAACTGGTTCGTCAAATCTACCGAACCGGTTAGAAGAGGTTCCACCAGTGGACCCGGAAAGCAGGCCACACCTACAGAAGAGGTTCCAAACATTTTTTGAAACCCACCAGTGGTCCTTGGATATGATTATTCTACACTATCATGCTCATATTTATAAAACTCAGTGCCTCTGTGAAAGGTAAGGATGACTACTGCATTTGTGGTGCAATCAGAACATTGCGTGTGTTGAAGTTGTTTTAACGCAAACCAAAGATGCCTTTTAAAAAACAAGTTTACATCATATCCTTATGCATGCCAGTGCTGTATGTGAGGTAATTTAAGGTGGTTCTGACAAGTGTTGTCGGCATCTTCTATCCGGTCACATGGGCGGCAAGCCACTCCCACAAAGGAGGCCACACCCACAGAGTAGGTTCAAACAAGTTTTGAAACCCACCACTGATGTGAGGTTATTATTCAATTAGTTATTCTGCCTTTTTCTTAGCAATAAAATCACTTTGTGATAATAAATATGCAAAATATGAACTCAGCTGACCTTAATGCAACTGAAATCAAAATTCAAACCAAACATAGTATTAGACTAACAATTAAAAACTTAGCAAATGAAATGCTAAGCTTTTCTGAATGAATGCCATCTTCCTGAAAGCTGGAAGAGTAGGACTCAGCTATTGTGCAGCCTGGGAATTACAAAGAGAAGACCTTTCCTGTGTACCTGAAAGGACCCTGAAGAGCTTCTCTTGGCTTATCTAAGTAACTGGACAGATACTTGAAAATAATTTGTCCACCCAGCTTAACCTGATAAAGAATACAAAAAGATACCCAGAAGGCCAATCAGGCAAAATACTGTATTGGTTTTCTAATTTGCTGGTTTCCTTTATTTGAATTTGAGGCAAATTCTGAATCCAGAGTAGATCCTTAAAAATTTGAGGGAGTTTGTTTTAAGTAAATCTCCCCATGCCAGTTCAAAATTCTCAGTAAGATTCGTCTTCCAGTGCATATTGTGGGAACCCAATCACAACCTATCATAAAGGGAGAAAATAAAAATATTCTAGTTATGTTCAACATCACATCTCTGTGGCAAAAGAGATGATTAGATTTTATGATCAATAGGTCTATTTCTTAATTCTTGACTTATTTTTGTAACATAGCAGCAATAGCACTTAGACTTATATGCCACTTCATAGTGCTTTACAGCCCTCTCTAAGTGGTTTACAGAGTCAGCCTATTGCCCCCAACAATCTGGGTCCTCATTTTACCCATCTAGGAAGGATGGAAGGCTGAGTCAACCTTGAGCTAGTGAGATTTGAACTGCTGAATTGCACCTAGCAGTCAGCTGAAGTAGCCTGCAGTACTGCACTCTAACCACTGCACCTTCTTGGCTAAGGTGACCAGATTTTAACATTGGTAAAGCGGGACACCATTGACCGGGGTGTGTGTGTCTTCATTAAAAATTTAGTCTATATGCCGCCGCCTCCTCCAACAGAACCACATTTGCCACCCGGTGCTGTGGCTGAGGTGAAGCCACCAAAGCTCCCATTGGCACCCCCGCCCGTGGCAGCAGTGGTGCCACCTCCCCCTCTGCTCAGAGCACCTGAACTGGGCACCGTGTTACCCCTGCCGCCTCCGCCTCCAACAGAACCACCACAATTGCCGCCTGGTGCTGCGGCTAAGGTGAAGCCACCCAAGCTCCCGCTGGTGCCACCACCCATGCCAGTGGTGGGGCCACCTCCCCCTCTGCTTGGAGCACCTGAGCTGGGCACCGTGTTACTCATGCCGACTCCACCTCCAACAGAACCACCACATTTGCCGCTCAGTGCTGCGGCTGAGGTGAAGCTGCCAAAGATCCTGCTGGTGTCCCCGCCTGTGGCAGCAGTGGCACCGCCTCCCCCTCCACTCAGAGCACCTGAGCTGGGCACCATGTTACCCCTGCCGCCTCCGCCTCCTCCTCCTCCTCTGCCATGCTTTTGAGGAGCCATGAGGCTGCGGGAGCTAGTAAGAGGGCAGCGGAGGGGGCGGGAGCAGGGAAAAAAAGGCCCCATGGCTTCTCAAAAGCACGGCAGAGGAGGAGGCGGTGGCGGCAGGGGTAACACGGTGCCTAGCTCAGGTGCTCCGAGCGGAGGGGGAGGCGCTGCTGTCACGGGCAGGTGCGGCCAGCGCAAACTACCGTCAGTCACCTCGCGCTCATCAAAACAATTCCGGGATGGTCCTTTGCGGGCGGCCAGTTCTAGCCGCCTGCAAAGGACCTCCCCAGCTTCTGGAGCCTGTGACAGTAGAAATCAGTTTGCAACTGCTGCGCAGTGTTTTCTTGCCACGTGTGTGGCCGACCGAAAAATCGGGACTTTTAAAAAATGCCGCGGGATGCGGGACACGGGACAAATTTTTAAAAAGCAGGACTATCCCGCCAAAAGCGGGACATCTGGTCACCTTATCCTTGGCTCATATTACCATTTTGTATCATATCACCATATCACCATCACGAAGTTTGTCTATTGCATATTGCAACTTTTTGCTAATTCGAAAATGACATTTGATAGGAGCTGTTACTCCTTGCTGGTTTTAAGCTATCCCATTTGTTTCATCCTGCTCTGCATGTTGTCAAAAAGTAACAGAATAATGAATGCATAATCTTTTACTCAGATCTACGCTGAGGATATTTTACAGTATATTGTCTTTTGTGAAAAATCCTCCAACTTCCTTTCTCTCAAAGCACACCTTTTACATTACATTTCTTCTGCCATGTCCTGAAATGAATTTGGTGAAAGTTAATTAACTAACCTACCTTTTCAAATCGTGAAAGAATTCAACAAGTTAATTCTATAGTAGCTAAGAACAATTATTTTATTTTGTAGCTTCCAACAATTAAACCCACAAAAAATGAAAGTGAAATGCCACGAAGCATAATTTATGCATTCATCATTGTTGAGTTCACAATGCACTTCATTTCTGAGATGCAGAAATATGCAAAGCTGTGAAAATTACACAAAATACGACTAATATGATTTAAACTAAATCTCTCTGTACAGTGTCCATCTGAATATGGGCTGGGCTTTGAAATAAATCTATGTAAGTATGGTCAGGATATAATATTTTAATAGTAAAACAAGTTGAGAAATATAGGCCAAATTGTACAAAACTGTGCAAAAAAATGTTAAAAGTTAAAATATCCAACAGGTATAGAATATATAAGTGGAAAGTGCATTATGAACAAACAAAACAAAATACAATACAGATCACGTATAGGGATCTGTGTAGAATACCTGGCTTCACATAATGTGTTAGCCATGATTGGTTTGCCTTGCCTCTCCCCCCCCCCACCAAAAAAACTCCAAATCTACCACGCTGTTGGGTGCTAAACAGTATAAGCCTATTATTCTGGCCACATGGCTCTCACCTGGAGAAAAACCTGGTGACCTACTCCAGTTTTCTCCACCAATATTTTTTATAAATTGTCTCAAAGTTATGGAAGACATGGTACTGAACAGTAAGTCTTCCTCACTGGGGGGGGGGGTACCAATAAAGTTACAGGAGAAGAGCAAAGAAATTATCAAAGTAGCAGGAGCATCCACAACATGGATGTGATAAATCCTAACATTTATCTCAATACCAAAGAATACCAAAGAAAAGTGATATGAACGACTTTTTCAACCCCTGTTCTAGATTACCCATCTCCCGCAAGGATTTTGATTGTACTTTGCTAAACACAGCATGTTGCAAATGGATCAAGATAAGAAAAGTGTAGTACACATTATATGATTGTTAACCACTCTGAGCCTTTGGAATGGGGCACTGCATACAAATATTGCAAATAGACACAGAAATACCGTGTTTCCCCGAAAATACGACAGGGTCATATTTTCTTTTTACTTACAAAACATGGCCTTGGGCTTATTATAGGGGAGGGCTTATTGTTTTGGGGTTGCTGGGCGGCTGCTCCCTTGCAAACTGGCTCCCGAAGAGCCCGGCACAGCTTCAGGGGCGAAGCAGCTATGAGGTGACAAAGCTCACGAGCAACTGCCCGGCAACCCCCTCTCCAGCCAGGCAGAGCGCAATTCACTGACCTTGGCCTAAGCGCCAAGCCACGTGGTGCTCTGCCCGCTCCCTAGCTCCCGCCACTTGGCACATTAGGGATAACCCCTAGGTTATAGAGCTCTGCCGGGCTGGAGAAGCAGGTTGCGTGAGCGCCTGTTCCACCCCCAACAGCCATGCCTCCTAGCCTCAATATGTTCGGACCCAGCTCTCCCTGCAGCAGCCACTGCCATACTCCGAGCATAATGTCTTCTCCGGTTCCAAACTTCCAAACTCGGCTGCCGAGTCTTCCAGCAGCGGCCGCTCTAGGAGTATGCTCTATGGTTGTGGGCTGGCTACTGGAAGACTCTCTGTCCAGAAGACTCTCTCTGTCCAGCCAGCCCACAACCATAGAGTGCACTCCTAGATCGGCCACTGCTGGAAGACTCGTCAGTTTGGAACTGGAGAAGACGTTATGCTCAGAGCGCGGCAGCGGCTGCTGCAGGGAGAGCTGGGCAACTCCCCCCTCCGGCCAGGCAGAATGCCACTACCCAACCTAGCGGTATCCCGAAGGCACCAAGCAATGTGAGCGCCTTTCTCCCCCCGGCTCCTGCGGCTTGGTGCCTTCAGGATACTGCTATGTCAGTGAGCAGTGCTCTTCCTGGCTGGAGGCGGGGGGGGGGGTTGTCCAGGGGGTTTATTTTCAGGGGTGGGCTTATATTTTTGCCCACGCGAAAAATGTGGCAAGGCTTTAGTTTTAGGACAGGTTGTATTTTCGGGGAAACACGGTAACACATGGAACTGTCTGTCCATGAAAAGCAGTAATTGTTGTGAACTTGGGCCTTAGTCAATCATTAATTTAGGTATAAATTATAGAGGAGTAACGTTTATAAGTTCAATAGATCAATATTCAGAGAGATGAGCACACTGTAACTCTGCTATTATAAGGACCAGGGATACGTCATTGAAAACTTTTTGGCATTTAAACATCTCATGCATAGTGAGTGCTGTGATGGCATTAAGACAATTTTGAATATCTTACTTTATGATTATATTTTATGTCAGGAGTGTCAAACTGGCGCTTCATGGGGTGGATGCGTCACGCATGGACCATGCCCAACCCAGCTCCGCAAATGGGAAAAACGTCGTGAAATGGCACATGATGGCAACATGATGCCGCGAATTTGACACCCATGCTTTATGTGGTTGGTACAATCTTATGCCTCTCAGACTTTGAACATGTTGAGATTGATAACGAGGACAGTTATTTTGACTGGTTCAGAATGTTTGTCAGAAGCACATTACTGAAATATTTTATTATTGAACACAAGATACAAAAATGTGTTGTAGGGGAAAATTGCTCCATCCTAATACATAATTCTATTTGGACCTGCATAGAGAAATACTTATGCTAGGAAAGATATGACTAGAAACAAATATGAACTTTTACTAATTAAATAAAAAAGCAAACGGATGTACATCAGAAATGAAATGAGATTAACTACATTTTGCACAATGAGAGATTTTGGAGAGGTTAGACAATGAGTAGCCTTTGTTCAGCTGTTGCCCTTGGCTCAAGATATTATAAAATCTAGATCTAAAATTAGGATCCATTTTTTTCAGCTACAAGATCACCGCCACTCTGATCTGACACTTTGGGAATGCTTTGGTGCACACCCCACAAGTTTACCCTGACCTAGGCTTCCCTAATTCCAGATGCATCTTGGAGAACTTCTAATTCTCCATGTAGGGATCCGCTTCTCCTGACACTTTCAACGCTGCCCCTTTGAATTTTTGCAAAGTGAAGGAAGCAAGCTGACACTGGTCTAGAAATTAGATAACCCAAAGCAATGATTCATCCAGCAGCTATGTAACATTTGTGGTTCGCAAATCCTTGCCAGAAGATGACTAAAATATCTTGGCAGAAGTTTTAAACGAATCATGACTGGGCCTAAACAAGAGCCTGCATAAGTGAGTTCTCTATTTAATTGAAGGAAAATTAGGGATGGAAAAAAATATTTCTGTTTACCTCGATTGCTGCAGCACTGATGCTGCCTTGGGGGGCTTTCCAACCATTGCTTTCAACAGGGCCAAGTTCTGACTAAAATTCCCTTGTTCAGGCTTGGCCGTGTGATTCTACTTAGACAGCGTCAGCTGGCAGTGACTGGATGGCTGAAGGGCATTCATTCTTGACTTTGCTTTCTACCCCATCCGAGGAAGAACATTTTGCAGCCCCGAGTGACCTTCCCCTCCTTTTCTTTTCCAGAGGCTGAACAAAAATGGAAAGACTGAGAGACCAGCTTTTTCTTCTAAGTCTAGACTGAAAGATAACTTGAGTGAACTTGGGACCTGTTCCTCTTTTTTTCCCATTTTTATCTCCTACAAAAAATTCAGCATCTTTAGCGGACCATTCATCGTCTTCAAAAAGGTTGTCTTTCTATAGAGAGGTGATAGCTAACCTTTTTGTTGTGCGTGTGTGCCCATACTCATAATGAAATGTGTGTGGGTCCCCCTGCACACCCCAGCCCCCTGCGCATGTGTGCACGACTCCCCTGCACTCTCCCTCCTCCTGCACATGTGCACATGACCCCTCTGTGCCCCTTTTTGGGCCTAGCAGGCCTCCCTGAAGCCTCCTGGGACAAAAAATGGGGCAGGAGGGGGAGCTCCCCCTTGCATCCTGTGTATGCACGTGTGTCTCCTGCATGTGCCCCCCCCCTGTATGCGCTGCAGAGACCCAAAAATCAGTTGGCCGACAGGAGGCATGCATGCATATGTGGTGGAGCTGAGCTGGGGTGACGGCTCACGTGCCCACAGAGCAGGCTCCATGTGCCACCTGTGGTGCCATGCCATAGGTTCACCATCATGGCTATAGAGTGGCCACACTGGCTGGGCAACTCAAACGAGGTCTCACAAAGACATGTACATGAGGGCAAGAAATGATAGTATATGAATGAATATATTTTCAATAGACACTGAAGAGACAATGTCGATGGACAATGAAGGCACGGAATTCACTTATGCAATGTAGTGTAAACATCAGTTATTATTAGTTTTCAATCATTTATCAAGTTTGAAAGATAGCCTTTAGGAGCAGAAACCTGAGGGTTTAGTGATCACAGAGCTAAGAACAGATTCTTAAAGGCATATCACCTCCTGTGTGGAATCTGGATCTGGAATCATTTGTTGCACTAACCAGACATATTTATATATTTTATATCCTGCCTTTATTGTTTTTAACAAATAAATCAAGGGAGTGAAAATATCCCTCACACCTTTCTCGTCCTATTTTCCCTCCACTATGTGAAGTTTGTTGGGCTGAGAGAAAGTGACTGGTCCAATTTGCCAGCTGGGTTTAATGGGTAAGGTGGGACTTGAACTAAGCCAACAGTAGGAGCCACAGTTGGCTGATATAACCATGATAAACCATGGTTTACAAAAACCCAGGATGGATACCAATGGTGGGTTTCAAATTTTTTTAGAACCTCTTCTGTATGTGTGGCCTATTTTGTGGGAGTGGCTTGCCGGCCGTGTGACTGGGTGGGTGTGGCTTGCCAGCTATATGACGGGTGGGGGTGGCTTGCCAGCCATGTGCCTGGGTGGGCATGGCCAACTTGTAAAATGTGGTGAAACTCACTTAACAACGCTCTTGCTTAGCAACCAAAATGTTGGCTCAGAAACTCTGGCATTTGAAGCACGCAAGTCTTAATGCTGTTAAGTTAAGTTACAAGACCCTTGCACCCCTAACCCCCAGGGTTGTTCAAACTTGGAAGCTTTAAGACTTGTGGACTTCAACTCCCAGAATTCCTCCTCCAGTCATGTTGGCTCAGGAACTCTGGCATTGAAGTGTGCAATTCTTAAAGCTGTCAAGTTACAAGACCCTTTGGAACTGGTTCTAAATGGTACTGAAGATTTGTGGAACCTCTTCTATAGAAGAGGTTAGAACTGGCAGGAACACACCCCTGATGGATACCCACAAAAACTAATCCAAGATCAAACCAGCAGCCCTGTGGCATAAACATCTTTAAAAACCTTTGGAGAAATCCATAGTGAGTAGAGATAAAATAGCTACTTGCTATAATATAATAGTATCTCCACATATAAAAGCAAAGGAAACTATTATGGCAAACTGTAGTGGTGAAGATATTGGAGGGGGAGCCTCAGGTTGAAGACCTCCTTTAGTCCTAGAACCAGCTGTGTGACCTATGGCCAGTCCTTCCCTCTCAGCCCAGAATCACATTAAGCTCTGCAACAAGCTGGCTGAAAAATAAAACTTGTTGCATGACTCATAAACATCTTTATTATGGAAAATGAAGCAAGTGCAGTGCAACACATAAGGATCCCATACCTTAACAGGACAAATACTAGGAAATATACCCACATACACCCAATAAACCCACATATAAAAGCCCAACCAAACTTTTTCAATACTGGCTGGAAATTCTGAGAATTGTAGTCACAGAACAAGAATTCCTGTTTGGGAAGAATTGAGACATTAATTGACTCTGCGACTGGGTTCATGTTACACACACTATCCCATACTGTGGTTTCAGTGGCTTTGGATTAGAGTGCCATATGAACCTAGATATTCTGGGTTTTAAACCATATTGTTTCCTTTAACATCATATGAACCCAGTCCCCTGATTTCTTTAACCAAACCCAGATAAGTACAATGAATGAACCAAGCCCATATGTGGAAACTGAGTAATGTGTTGCGATGAACAGCTGGAGAGGGTTGTTATTAATAGCTTACAACATTCTGGAGGTAGCTGACTTCTTAGTATTGGATGAGGTCAGTGAGCATCACCATATTTTAGTTGCCTTGAGGGTTGAGGTTTTAACATCTGGTTGACAGTCCAACCATAGAAATAAGATTGTTATGTGAGGGTCCTCTGATGTCTGATTAAGTTCTTCAGAGAATAAGAACAGGCCGTTTGGCATTTGACCAATACGTCAGTTTGAAGAAAAGACATTTGTCAAAAGCAATGAGAAAATATGAAATATTTAGCCTTGTCATCACTTAAGAATTCATGTAGATGATCACTTCTGAATTGTAAAAAACAAATAACAAACCTTATGATGGTCATACTAGTTTTCTTTACAAAGCTTAACATTTGCCTCTGCTATACAAATTGTATTCTCTGCCTTTGACTTTGCTTGATGAAATTGTATGGCAGGTAATCCAAGGTGTAGTAATCCAATCCGTTTGCAAGTCCATATGATTTTTCAGCCAATGATCAAGCCAGATCCAAGTTGACATTTTTTTAAAATGTCAGGCTACAAGGATGAAAGCAATGTCACATTGGATTTATACGTGAAATTGCCCAATGTCTGAATAATCAAAGAGGACATACAAATAATAAGACAGAAGAGTGACTTGGATAGTTTTAGATTCACAAAAGAGTTGTCTTAAACTTGTGAATGAGTTTTTGAGAAGAGATAAAGAAAAATAATAAATAAACCCGTGGGACGCTATTTGAAGGAATTAAAGATCAATTTTCTTAAAAGTAAACAGAAGGAATACAAAATAGGTTGATTTGATCAAGGTTAAAATATATGTGTTGTTTTTGATAGCTCTTAATGGGTTTGAACAAATAATGAGGCTTCAAAGCTATATTTACAGATAAAATATGATGTGGGAAGATTATTTTTGTTGTGCTTTAGAGAAGTGAAAAGTTACTGTGTTAAAAGTAATGAATGATGAAACAGTATAACAGCATAAGAAAAGAACAGAGTTGGAAGAGACCTTGGAGGTCTTCTAGTCAAACCTTCTGCTTGAGCAGGAAACTCTATACTATTTTAGACAAATACTTGTCCAATCTGTTCTTAAAAACTTCCAGTGTTGGAGCATCGACAACTTCTGGAGGCAAGTCGTTCCATTGATTAATTGTTCTAACTGTCAGAAAATGTCTCCTTAGTTCTAGGTTGCTTCTCTCCTTGATTCATTTCTACATCTTGCTTCTTGTCCTACCTTCAGGTGCTTTGAAGAATAGATTGCTCCCCTCTTCTTTAGGGCAACCTCTGAGAAATTGGAACATTGCTATCATGTGATCCTTAATCCTTCTTTTTACTAGACAAGACATGCCCAATTCCTGCAACCATTCTTCACATGTTTTAGCCTCCAGTCCCCTGATTATCTTTGTTGCTCTTCTCTGCACTCTTTCTGGAGTCTCAACATCTTTTTTATATAATTGCGGCGACCCAAACTGGATGCAATATTCCAAATGTGGCCTTACAAAGGAATTATAAGCTGGTATTAACACTTCTCATGATCTTGATTCTATCCCTCTGTTAATGCAGCCAAGGATTGTATTGGCTTTTTTGGCTGCTGCCACCCACTGCTGGCTCATACGGAAGTGGTTATCCACTAGATTCCTGTTGTAGTTACTACTATTGAGCCAGGTACAATCTGTTCTATATCTGTGTGTTTATTTGAGTAAATGTAAAATACATACATTGTTTTTCTAGTAACCTTTAATGACTTTTGGTTGATTAGGATTGAATGACAAGGCTTTGTATTTTGTTTATAGGTAAGACATGAAACAGGGACACAGTGGCTCAGTGGCTAAGATGCTTATTGATCAGAAAAGTTAGGGTTTGGCGGTTTGAATCCCTAACGCTGCATAACAGAGTGAGCTCCCATTACTTGCCCCAGCTTCTGCCAACCTAGCAATTCAAAAGCATGTAAAAATGCAAGTAGAAAAATAGGGACCACCTTTGGTGGGAAGGTAACAGCTTTCCGTGTGCCTTTGGTGTTTAGTCATGCCAGCCACATGACCATGGAGATGTCTTCGGACAGCGCTAGCTCTTTGGCTTTGAAACGGAGATGAGCAATGCCCCCTAGAGTCAAGTACAACTAGCACATATGTGCAAGGGGAACCTTTACCTTTAAGACATGAAAGAGTTCTTTTGTTGAAATGTCAGAGAAGGGGATAAATTATTGAAATTGTACGGCCCTTGATGAAGAAAGTCATTTAAATATATCATTTCTTTTTTCTGCACATTTCCTTCCTTCTTTGTACACTTTTTTAGTTTGCATTTTTATCTTTATATTTTAAAACTTTAATAAAAAAATATATAATACCGAAAAAGATAGCACCAAGAGCATCATGAAACTATTAATGGAGAAGCACTGAAATCCTTTCAAGTTCTTTCCGAGTTGGCTGGTGAGCTTGAAGTACAGCTATACTGAATGTAAAAGAGGACATTTCCAGACCCTTTTTATGAAGCCCTGAGTGTCCTCATTGCCTTTTTAACATGCCACATTTGCTTTTCAAAGGAGGAATAATCATGCCTAGAGCAAATAAGGCTTCTGTGAGAAGCTTTGCCCATCCAACCTGCTGCTTTCTCTGCAGAGAGACTTACTGTGGAGGGAGTCTCTCACAGTGAGGAAGAAATTGCAAGTGTGGTGGTGGCGGGGGTGAGGGAGGGAGAAGATGGGCTGTGATGGAAAACTTACTGCACTAAAGAGAGAATGCACTAAAAGCAGCTTACAGATTGTCTGTTTTGCAAGCTGCAGCATTTTAAGAGCCATTGAAGAAAAACTGATCTCAGATAAGAAAACACACCCCTGTTTTCCCTTTCTGGGAGAAATAAGGATGACTGTCTTCAAAAAAACAATCTGAATGTTAGAAATTATGCCAAAGTAACCATCATGTGCTTGCTTGCGTTTGCTATTAAAATAGGGTTCTATGATTTATTGAGCATTGTTTTGCTCATTTATTTCCAATGCAAGAATTTGATTTTGTAAAATTGTACAACTCTGTTGCTGTTTTATTTGATGCATAAATTGGAATTAGAGGTGGTATTCTACCAGTTGGGACCGGTTCGCCCAAACCTGTAGCAGAACCCGTGGGTGGCTCCACCCACCCACCCTGGCTCTATGGCATCCCATTTAGGCCCTTTTTTCACCCAAAAGTGAATGCAGGGAAGGCTGCTCACACTTGCGAACCGAAAGGGAAGGTAAGTGTATACCACCCCCGATTGGAATGTAATTATTAAAAGTACCATATTTTTCAGAGTTTAAGACGCACCGGAGTATAAAAAGCACCAAGATTTTGAAGAGCCAAATTAAAAAACAAAGTTTTTGCACTCTGAAGACCTTCAGAAATGGCCCGTTATTTGCTCATTTTTGCCCTCCCCAGCCCCCAGGAGCACTCTGGAAGCTTCCTAAAGGCTATGCACGGCCATTTTTGCAAAGGGAGTGGGGTTTTGGGGAGGCCAAAAATGCTGTATTCAGGGTATAAGATGCACCCAGATTTTCACCCTCTTTTCTGAGGGAAAAAAGGTTGTCTTATACTCTGAAAAATATGGTAAGCATAGGTAGTGTAGGCAGTATCTTCACGATTAGTGCAGGTTCAAATAATACGATAGTTGATTTCATGTGAATTGTAAATTGATTCCAGTTCGTGTTTAATGTGTCCAGTGGTGAAATGCAAATTATTTTACTACCGGTTCTGTGGGCGTGGTTGGTGGGCATGGCAGGAGGAGGATACTGCAAAATCTCCATTCCCACCCCACTCTGGGGCAAGCCAGAGGTGGTATTTGCCACTTCTCTGAATTACACAAAATTTCCGCTACCGGTTCTCCAGAACCTATCAGAACCTGCTGAATTTCACCCCTGTATGTGTCCTAAAATTCAGTTAATGTGAGGCTGGAGCATGTATAATTGAGGCTACTTAAAGCACAGTTGCAGTTGGGATCTTAGACACTACTAATCTTCATTATGCAAAAGGGAGGAAGATCCTGTCCAAGAAAAACTGTACAAATTTAAAAAGAATAGGCTTGACGCTGCATTAGAGCAAAAATGCGATTTATTTTAATGACAAAAACATTGTTACAGCAGTGCTAACATATGACAAGATGTTGGAATCTCTGCTTGGATATTTTTGTTTTTATTTTGCTTTCTATAACTACTCTGTGACTTTGTTTACCAAAAATTTAAATTTTAAGTATATTCTTTTCATACTTCACTGTAATAGTTCATTAATATTCCTGCACACATTTATTTAACATTAACATTCATTGCCTATTTTAATCAAGCTCAAACCAGTTATTATATTTTCCACACTTTGAATAGTGTGAATTTGAACAATGTGACCATTTTGTGGCAATTATCAACTGCATTGATCAAGATCTACTTGTATTTATTTCTTGTCCTATTCTAATCCTAATAAAATCATTGTCTCATAAATCCATTTTAGCAATTTAGGATGTCTTAATTTTGCAAAGTTAGGGAACCCGTGGGATAACCAGTTTTTGACAATTGCATGCAATCAGAATTGGTTAGAGAATCAGAGTTTCAAATTTTGTAAATTGATGAGAGTTTGAGATTTAAAGAAGAGCTGTTCAATTGTATATTCAAATAAAACCAGGCAGCGATGCACCCTCTGAGTTTATTGCAGATATTTTTTTAAAAAACTAATATGGTTGAAAGAATATCTTCTCTGCTTCTATTGTGTCTCCATACCCTTATTCATTTTGGGTAATGATGAT
Source organism: Thamnophis sirtalis (assembly GCF_051295495.1). NCBI lineage: Eukaryota > Metazoa > Chordata > Lepidosauria > Squamata > Natricidae > Thamnophis > Thamnophis sirtalis. Next base: position 115,166,262 of record NW_028261386.1, on the reverse strand, counting down.
AAAGATTTTTTTGCTTGTAATTGCTTACAAGATTGTTTGCAGATAACGTTGCTCACATTCCCTCTGACTTAGATGTTACTTATAAATCATCTTATAATAGGACATAACACAAGTTACAGCTTGTGAAACAAACTGGGATTCTTTTGGGCAGATGGAGGGTAGAGTTTTTTGTGGCATGAGTTCTGCCACCTATGGGCTGAATATATCTCTGCTTGGCGCGCGCGTGTGTGTGTGTGTGTGTGTGTGTGTGTAGCTTTGAGAGGTGCTCCGTGTCTATATGATGGCTGGAGTAATTTGGTCTGCCTTCAAAAAGGCTGAAATATATCTTCTATTGAATGTATCAAGCTATCTCTTAATACAGTCCTATTAAGACAACTTTCACTGAATTTCCAACCATTTTTTTGGGAAAAGCTGTTTGAGAAGGAGATAGGACTTATTCCAGACAGAATTCCAGAGGAAGCTGATGGTCCAGATTCAGGCTTGGGTGGAAATAGCATTAATCACTGGTGTATGACTTGGGTTAGGACCTGGATTGTAGCAACGCATTTGTCCTGTTAGATCTCTCAGTGACATATCATTTGGAATGATAACTCTTTGTACCATCCTGTGAGAGACAGGGATAGAAACAATATTTTGCAGCAGATACATGCTCTCCTAACTGGGTTATTCCAGTCAGCGGGGAATACAGGGGAGGGAGCAATAGCCAAGCTCTTGATTATTCCATTAGGTGCCACTTGGCTAAACTCTCCAAGTCAGCTTAGCATTTCACTTGTGTCAGAATACACTTCCAGGTTGAAAGGAGTAGCTGGTGACATCACTGTTGCCTGGGGGATGTCCAGTTGGGGGCTCATTTCATGTCCCCAGCAGGAGCTGGAGCGAAGGACAGGAACTCATCCACCCCATCGAGTCTTGAACATGGCTCTTAACTACATGAGCCAATGTATTTCCATTTGGTTCAGCCTAACAAGACAGACAAAGCTAAGAAAACTACTTATCCCATGTATGTCAGCTTTTATTGGAACAGTTATGGTAATGGAATCTTGCAAATCTGAATGTGCTTTCCCACTTCATTTTCTCTTCATGTGAACTAGGGAGGGGATTGTCTGAAACAATTACTCAAGTTAGTTAGTTTGGGCCAGCTCAAACCTTGCTTCTCTGACTGTTACCTTAGTTGTGGCCCTTTCTCCAGTCCTTCGAGGTTATTCCCTTTGCCATTTACATCCATGCTGTTCAATAAATGAAACCTCTGGAGGAAACCTATGTCTGTTGAGCTAGAGATGCTGCAGATGTTCTGATATATTTCCTGAAGGCTGGGTCAAGCAACCTGAATTAAAATCCTGAATGATGATCATAGGTGATCAGTATGGTGATGTTCCAAGAAGATTTGCTGTGATTTATGGGATTAATGCCTTATCTTAGACTAGTGTACCTTGCTGTACCCACAGCTGTTCTTCTAACAGCAGTTGGTTTAGAACATAGTGGCTAAGAGTCACTAAGAGTCAAATTAGTAGTGTGACATCATACTCTGGTTGCATCCTTGGCTGCCAATACACTTTTGGGTCCAGTTCAGGGTGTTTTTTTATGATAATAAGTTATGTGTGTTGATATTGATATCGATGTATTTAAAAGTTTGTTCTCCTGCTTCCCTACTTGAATTTAACCTAAGGAGGAGTCGGGTGCTAGAAAGGAATGGAAGCTTGGAGCCATGCCACCTTTGAAGTTGCTCTGGTTTACAAAATACTTCGTTAATGTTTACTTTTAAGCAATCGTATTGTAAACCACTCTGAATCCTTGAAAGGATGATGGTACAGTATATAAACATTTGTTTGGTATGCACCAGTCATTCACTAAAACCTACAAAGTACACTAAAGGAAGCAGGTAGAGAAAGGAAAGTTTATACCGAAAGGCAAAAGACAAACAAGAAAATATTTTGCTGAGTTGGAGTTTTAAAGTAAGGAGGAAGGGAAGACTGATTCTTGGCTAGGGTGGAAAAAGGATGGCGGGTGTTAGGGGGTAGAAGAGAGGTTTCCTAGGAAACTAGTTTCACAGAAAATAAATTATAGTTGCAGAGCATGTCTCATTACTGTGTGTGTATGTGTGTGTCTGAAGTGCTAAATTTTATTACAAGAAATTTCAACATTCTCCATAGGGCGTCAGATTGTGTTTTCTTGTGGATTAGAACTAGTTAGGTCAATAAATCACCCAAGTTCTGAAGCAACCTTATTTTTTTTAAATAAAATGGAATATTTTTTTTCTATTACTTGCAGAAAGCTTGAGGCTTTGGATGCGCAAGCACAGGTTCTCTGTATCATCTGTTTCAATGGTGGGTTCCTACTGGTTCGGCCAAACCGGTAGTGGTTTGCTGGCATGGGTCGTTGGAACCGTGACCCATCAAAAGCGCGCTCAACTAAACCGCACCTGATTAAACTGCGTCGCTGATGTCATCAACAAGGCGACAACAGCCAGCACGGAGAAAGAAGGGCGCTTTAAATAGTGCTTTGAAAGCAAGCCGATTCAACTTAAGGTAAGGGTTAGGTTTAGGGTTAGGTTTAGGGTTAGGTTAAGGGTTAGGATTAGGTTTAAGGTTAGGTTAAGGGTTAGGTTTAAGGTTAGGTTTAGGGTTAGGTTAACGGTTAGGTTTAGGGTTAGGTTTAGGATTAGGATTAGGTTTAGGGGGGTTAGGTTTAGGTTTAGGGGTTAATTTTAGGTTTAGGGTTTACAGTGTGCTTCTGTCTCCACGCTGTTGTCGCCCTGTTGATGACATCAGCGGCGCGGTTTAGTCGAGCGCGGTTTTGTGGTGGAACCGCTGGAACTGGTAGCGACTCAGGCCTGCCACACCCCCAAACTGGTTCTCTAGGCGCTGCCATCTTGTTTTCCAGTTCTGCACATGTGCAGAACAATTTTAATTGCACTGTGCATGCACACGTAGCGCACACGCAAGCAAACCGGCAGTAGTGCCTACCGGAACCCAGCCCTGATCTGTTTCCATCACTCCGTTCATTTTCTGAATGAGCTCCTGTGAATTATCTGTTCATAGAAAGCTAAATCAAAGGCTGGAAGGGACCTCTGAGGTCTTCTAGTTAAATTCCCCGTTTAAGGCAGGACACTTTATCACTGTAAGTCAATGAACAAGGCTTAGTTGCAACAGTTTCCATAAAAATGTTATGTGCCAGAAATGTACCAAGTAGCTGCTGTTGCTGCAGCCAACTTGCATTAGGGGAAACTGAGTGATGGGAAAAACAGGTGTGAATAAGAATAGCATTCTCCTTGTAAATTTGAGTAGAATCTGAACATGCTTGGACCACTGTGAGAGTTGCAATAAAAACATCAGAACAGTCCTGCTGGATTAATCCAATTAAAAGCATTCTATTTTCCACCTTGACCATTTTCGTGCCTGAAGCAGGACATGAAAAGCAGCAGAATTGTCTCATTGTACCTTCATTTTCCAAGTCATGGAAATTGTTAGTTGATATTTCAGCATTCTAGGTTTGGCAGCGCAGTAGAATAATTGTGTTTTCCCTTGTCTTGCAGAGGCAGCTTTTTCCTGCTCTTACAGTTGGGGTCTCTCGATGCATATTGATTTTTTTTTGTTTATCTCAGACTGTGCCATCATTCATTTTATATTACTGGAGAAACCATTAGCAGTTTAAAAAAAAAAAAAAAGACAAGAAGTAGTGTGCCCATTAGTTTATGCATATGAGAGGAGGGGGTGAAACAATTAAAAGAACATCAGCTTATAAACCTGCTGATACAGTTATTAGTAGACCCGATAAAATAGCAAGAGACACAAAGTCCCTTCCTTGCTTCTTTCTTTCTTTGCCTGTAAGTGAAAAGAAGAATCTGGCCTGCCATAAAGTGCAGACTGTAGGTAGGTAAAGTGTTTTCCCTCTCGTATACCCAAAAGTTATAAAATTCAGCTGCCAATTCATGTATATATTAAAATTGGCCTAGGACCTGGATACCTGCGAGACCGCCTGCTGCTGCATACCTCCCAACGGCCGATAAGATCGCACAGGGTGGGCCTTCTCCAGGTGCCATCAACCAGACAATGTTGACTGGCGGCTCCCCGGGGGAGGGCCTTCTCTGTAGCCGCTCCAACCCTTTGGAATGAATTACCCCCAGAGATTTGGACCCTACCAGGGGTGGGTTTCTTGCCCCGTTCCAACCGGTTTGGTTGGAACGGGGCCGGCAACATCCTCATGCACGTGCGCGGTGCACGCATGCGTACTAGCGTCTGCGCGATGCTCCAGCTGCTCCTGGAGGATTGCGCAGGCGCTGTATGTGTCCTGCCCATGCGTGGAAGCGCAGAACCCGTCAAAACCGGGTAAGGACCGCGGGCGGGTGGGCGGGCCCTTCGCCGTTCCCGGAAGTTACTTACTTCCGGGTTCGCCGACCAACCGGTTCGCAGGGACCGCCGCGAACCGGTTGAAACCCACCCCTGGACCCTACCCACTCTCATGGCCTTCCGAAAGACTATCAAAACCTGGCTATTCCAGCAGGCCTGGGGCTGTTGACCTCATGACTGAGGTCCAGCCCCGACCAGACTGGGTGCTTGGTGTGGTTTTTAATCTGTTTCCTCTGTTTTTAATTCTTTATGTTTTTTAAAATTTACTTTCTGTAAGGCGCCCGGAGTCCTTCGGGATTGGGCGGCCTATAAATTTATTAAATACTAAATACTAAAATTATAACATATGGAGAAGTATGAATCAGTACAGGTAGTTCTCAACTTATGAGTACAATTGCAACAAGAATTTCCATCCCTAAGCAAAGTGGTTATTAAATGGATCACTCCAGATTTGACAAAGTTGTTAAGTGAATTATTGCTCTTGTTAAATGAATCATATGGTCATTAAGCAAAACTGACTTCCTCAAATGATTTTACTTGTTGGAAGCTACATCTCTCATTTTCCAGTTATTTTCTCAATTTCTATAGCTGCCTATCTCAAGCAATGACTCTGAGCAGCTTACAACTAAAAAAAAATAGAGTACAATTAAAATAATAAAAACATTAAAAAAAATTGAAAACAATAAACCTCCAAAATAAATATGCACACCAGCCAAGATACTTAACAATTAACAATGAAGCCAGGAAGTGGGGGTCCTTATCCAAACTACTGAGTTGGAAAGCTATGATTTTGTTAATCATGTTTGGTAGTAAACTACAGTTGTTAGTTTCATACAACCACAGTTAATGGTGGGTTATGCTATGAAGACGTTATACTACAAAGAACATGTTACACTATGAACGAGCACGTCGTGTCTGGGGTCTCACATTGTTCTACGCCAGGGCTGTCAAACTCAATTTCATTGAGGGCCACATCAGGGTTGTGTTTGACCTTTTTTTCCCTGTACAGGATTTGGAATGAAAGAAGAAGAATGAAGGGGAAAAACAAGCAAGCAAGTGCTATATCTGAAGCTATAATGGATTTCAAAGAAGATCGTGAGGGAGACATTTTGTGGCCAGATGCAAAGTTCACTAGAAAATGTACTGTGCTTCCATTTAAATATTTTGAGGAAGGTGGGCAGGAAGGAGGAAGAAGAAATAATACTAGCAAGAAATCCCACAGAGATTACACTATTTATAATTCATCATTCACACATCCATCTCAGATTGTGTGAACTAATTGGGAAAAATTGCCATTCTTGGAAAGATACTAGTTCTGTCAGGCCAATGCAATGCTAAATTGCATTAACGGAGGGATTCAATCGAGATTAAGTGACGTACTAATACCCCTCTATAAAGCCTTAGTAAGACCACACATAGAATACTGCATCCAGTTTTGGTCATCACACAATAAAAAAGAGTGCAGAGAAGAGCAACAAAGATTAAGGGACTGGAGGCTAAAATATATGAAGAACGGTTACAGGAACTGGGTACGGCTAGTCTAGTGAAGAGAAGAACCAGGGGAGACATGATAGCAGTCTTCCAATATTTGAGGGGCTGTCACAGAGAAGAGTGGGTCAATCTATTTTCCAAAGCACCTGAAGGCCAGACGATGGAAACTGATCAAGGAGAGATTCAACCTAGAAATAAGGAGACATTATCGGACAACAATCAACCAATAGAGCAGCTTGCCTTCAGAAGTTGTGGGAGCTTCATCACTGGAAGCTTTTAAGAAGAGACTGGACTGCCTAGGGTCTCCTGCTTGGGTGGAGGGTGGGACTAGATGACCTACAAGGTCGCTTACAACTCTGTTAATCTGTTATCCGTTAATTTGGCTAGAAAGACCAATCTTTTTTATTCTATGTTAAGAATTTTCTTATGTCCCCTTTAAAGATTCAAAATAAATGAATACAAATACTGTGTATATATTGAAGGAGAGAAAGAGGATCATTCTATTCACATATTGTATTAGCCACCAAATGGGTTGTATAGTTTTGAGTTGATCTGTTGTCTGGATCCTACCATTGTGACTTACAAACTGTAGGTATAATTTAGTGCAAAATGTGAATTCAGCCAAAGTGGGGTATTAAACAAGCCATTCTCTTTGTCTGTTGAAATTCTTTCTGTCATTCACCCCTCCCCCATTATTGCCCTCTGAGACTTTGCTAATCATACTGCTGAAAATTGGTAGCACAGTTTCTTATCAGGAGCAGAAACATGTGGGAATTGTAGTGTAAACTATAAGCTTCACTTCATTTAAAAAAATAAACAAAGGTTCCTGCATAATCCCTCCATGGTTTTCCACATGTCAAAGTGTTAGTACTACTTTATAATGCTTTGGTAAGATTACACTTGGAATACTACATCTAGTTTTGGTCCCCATGATATCAAAAAGATGTGGAGACTCTAGAAAGAGTGCAGAGAAGAGCGACAAGTATGATTAAGGGACTGGAGATTAAAACATATGAAGAAAGGTTGCAGGATTTGGGTATGTCTAATTTAATTAAAAGAAAGATTAGGAGTGACATGATAGCAGTGTTCCAATATCTAATATCTTGGCTGCCAAAAAGAAGAGGGGGGGGGGAGATTTCAACCTCTTCTCCAAAGCACTTGAAGGCAGGACAAGAAGCAATCAATCAAGGAGAGAAGCAACCTAGAACTAAGGAGAAATTTCCTGACAGTTAGAACAATTAATCAATGGAACAACTTGCCTCTAGAAGTTTTGAATGCTTCAACACTTGGGTTATTTAAGAAGAGATTGGAGAACCATTTGTCTGAAATGTTATAGGGTTTCCTTTGTGAGGGTTGTACTAAAAGACCTCCAAAACCCCTTCCAACTCTCCTATACTGTTTCATGTGCATGGACAGCTTATTTAACATGAATAAGAAGATCATAATGCAAATCATTATATTTCTGAAATGATATTATCAGATGCATCAACATTACGGCATCATCGTGGTTTTATGCAAACATCACACTTCACTTCTTCTTGTGCTCAGCTATAGTATCCAAAATGCCAGTCTCATCCTGTAATTCCTGGCCCCCACCAATTCATATCATTGACTAGCCCAACGCACAGCCTCCAAAGAAGAAATATAGTTTCTCCCACTCACTGCAGAAGTTCTTTCCTTCTGGCATTGCACAGTGTGTGAAGGCAACTGAAAAGATAAGAATTGAGATCAGGAGAGGGAGAAATTGTGCCATGGAATGGGTAGATGGCAGAGTTCAGAATTGCTTATAGAAAGCCTCTTCTATAGTTATATGCATGTTGGGAAGGGACAAGAGGAGGAGAAAGAAAAATCTGCTATTGTTCTCTGCTCTTATTGTAGCCAGTGGCTTTTTGTGGTAAACCCATAAAGCTCTCATTTGAATAGCTTCAGTCATTGCTACAGGTTTCTTTAATTGGCATGCTGTAAAGTCTTCTCTATCCTCGAGAGTCAGCAGAAGATTCCGCCAAGGTAAACTTCACTACTCCCATTACCGATACTTATCTTGCCTCTGTTCTTAGTTCCTCCATGCTAATGGATGAGGTAGGCCAACAGAGTTTAGAGATCTTAATAGCAATATTCTTATATATTACTTTGTAATGCTTTACAGCAGGGGTGAAATTCAGCAGGTTCTGGAGAACTGGTAATGGAAATTTTGAGTAGTTTGGAGAACCGGCAAATGTGCCTCTGGCTAGCCCCAGAGTGGGGTGGGAATGGAGATTTTGCAATATCCTTCCCCTGCCATGCCCACCAAGCCATGCCACGCCCAACCAAACACCAACCATAGAACAAGTAGTAAAAAAAATGAATTTCACCACTGCTTTACAGCACTCCTTAAGCCAGGGGTGTCAAATTCAAGGCCCACAGGCTGGATTGGCCCACAGGGCGCTTACATCCTGCCCATAGGGCCAGCCTAGAGATATCAAAGCATGGTGCCTCCGGTGGCTAAAATGGGCTGTGTGCTGCCCCCTGCACCTCATTTTCAGCCTCCAAAGCCTTCCACAGCACTCTGTTGGCTGAAAATGGGCTGAAAAATGTGCCAAAAACCGGCCCGAAAATGGCCAGCAGAGTGCTTCAGGAAGCCATGGAGGCTGAAAACGAGGCGCAGGATCCCCCACACCCCGTTTCGGCTGGCAGGGTATTGCAGAAGACATCCATACTACCCTCAGTGCTGCCCCACACTGCTGGCCTGTGGAGAACTACAATGCTTATCCGGCCCTTGAAGAAATGCAGTTTGACACCCCTGCTCTAAGTGGTTTACAGAATCAGCATATTGACAGAATAACAGAGTTGGAAGGGACCTTGTAGGTTATCTAGTCCAAATCCCCCATTCAAGCAGGAGACCCTACACCATTTCTGACAAGTGGCTGTCCAGTCTCTTCTTGAAAGCTTCCAATGATGAAGCACCCACAACTTCTGAAGACAAGCTGTTTCATTGGTTGATTGTTCTCATGGGCAGAAAATTTCTCCTTATTTCTAGGCTGAATTTCTCCTTGATCAATCTATTCAACAATCTGGCTCCTCATTTTACTGACTTTGGAAGGATGGAAGGCTGAGTCAACCTTGAACTTGCCAGGATCGAACTCCTGGCAGTGGGCAGAGTCAGCCTGCAATATTGCATTCTAATCACTGTGCTACCACGGTTCTTAGATGTCTTTAGACATCTTAAGGTTGCCCATGGATGGGGTTATAACAAGGGTGAAAAGAAGACCTTGCCATCTGTAAAGAAAAGCTGAAATACCTCTCATTCAAAAGCTGGAGGTGAAATGAAAGCGATATTATGAGACAAATGGAAAATTGCTGCTAAGGAATTGTTCTTTTATAGTTAGGGACAAGTGAGAACACGGCTTTAGGGAAAGGGCAGCACAATAACAGCAAGAAGAGGTGATTATGCACCAGTTCTTCATAACTGGCCCTCACATGTTAACTCAAGTGCTTTCTCATTGTGCAAACACATGTTTGTGCTTTGCCTGTTTACTTGCAAGTGTGTGGGTGAAGTGCCTCCTTGCTATCATCTTTGATCAAATTTGGGTTTTTTCCAGTTACTAGGGAAAGGTTGCACCCATCAGCACAAAGCGGATGAAGCTGGCAATGAGCAAACCTGTCCTTTTATTTTTGCAATCCCCTTGTAGAAGGGGGCTGCCTAGTGCTGTTCCATTATCTCATCTCCCTGCACTGCGGCAACAGCCAGCTCAGTATTTCCCCCCCCCTTTATTTCCTATCAATATAATTGTACAGGCATCTAAAATGCAGATCCAGCTACCATATCATGTCCACTCAGAGCATTTAGAAAGAAATCAGATTCATGAATCTTGTTGTCAATAGAATTATCTCATTTCTCATGAATAACTGGCGAGACCCTTTTAGCCACTCCAAAGGCTAATATAACTTTAATGAAACAATGTGAGCCATTGTGAGCTTCCGTAAGTTCAGCTCAAGAACTGCTTCACAGCTTGAAGTCCTCTTCGTAAGGTTGCTATCCAGCTTATATTTTTAAATTTTTATCATCACATTAAATCTGGCTTTTTATTAGTTCTTACTCCTTGGAATTAAGAGTTAGTGTGGTATAGAGGATAAGGTGTGTTAGAATTGACCAAGGATCTAGGTTCAGGCTGATTTCAATCAAGGAAAGTCACTGGATGATTTAGGGTCAGGTAGTCTGTTGCAATGTATGGCTGTGATAGTTGGACCATAAGAAAGGCTGAGTGCCAAATAATTGAGGCTTTGAACTCTGGTGCTGAAGAAGACTCTTGCGAGTCCCTTGGACTGCAAGGCAATCAAACCAGTCAGTCCTAGTGGAGATCAACCCTGACTGCTCTCTAGAAGGCCAGATCCTGAAGATGAAACTCAAATACTTTGGCCACCTAATGAGAAGGAAGGACTCACTGGAAAAGAGCCTAATGCTAGGAAAGATTGAGGGCAAAAGAAGGAGGGGACGACAGAGAATGAGGTGGCTGGATGGAGTCACTGAAGCAGTCGGCATGAGCTTAAATGGACTATGGAAGGAGGACAGGAAGGCTTGGAGGAATGTTGTCCATGGGGTTGCGATGGGTCGGACATTACTTTTCAACTAACAACAACAACAACAGTCACTTCTGGTCAGATAGGATTGTGGTTGTGAGGCTAAAGTAAAATAAAAGTTGTAAGTTACTTGGAAGAAAGGAAGAGTAAGCATCTAACAAATACATAAGATTTATTTAAGGTTTCCCCTGTCTAGTTGTATCCAACTCTTAGGGATGGTGCTCATCTCCATTTCCTAGCCAAGGGAGCCAGCATTGTCCAAAGATGTTTCTGTTGATCATGTGGCCAGCATGGCTATACACCAAAGGCCCATGAAACACTGCTACCTTCACACCGAAGGATTGAGTCAATAGGACTCAGCAGCCACCCTCTGCATAGCTGACTTTGGGTGAAACAGGAAGACATCAGGACAAGATTCAGCAGTTCATCTGCATTTCAAAGGCAAAGGCCACTCTTTTGAAGACAGCAATGTCTACATTTTGAACAGACTATCTGTACTTCTGAATTGCTGATTTGAAACTCAGAACAAATTCTGTTCAAAAAACAGTTTGCGACTTTAGATGTTTGCTGCGGAAACATGAATATAGATTTACAATGGCGAATCTCCCCATTAGAACCCAACATGGAGGAACAAATGACAGATTTGAAAGAGTCAAATCATTACCGATGCTAGAATCGTTAATGATTTAGCTTTAGCTTTAGGCAATGCCAATGTCTATATTTCTTCCAAATGCCTCCTGGTCACAACTTAGATCCTGGAAATTTAATTAATTTGTAGGAGTGGCATACAGAAGGACAACAGAGGGCATCCTGCCTCTGTTCAAGCATGATCCTGGTCTAATGTATAATGGACACACACTTTATCCATGTGGAAAATTCAAAAGATGCAAATTATAATGCAGTAAAGATGAAAGAAATATGGCGAAATGTTAAAAGATGATTCCATTAAAGTATTCAGGGAGCATGAATACTTGTTCAAGGGTTCAATAAGAAATGACAGAAGACATCCAACTTCTTTTTCTCACTTCTCTTTAACTGGATACTTGTAAATACTTCAGTTGTTGTGGTGACAAATTGGCTGGAGCATCATCCATACTGTCTTGAGCTGTACAGGATATAAGCAGAATATAAATTTAAATCTAATAATAAATAAGTAAGTAAGTAAATAAATAAATAAATAAATAAATAAATAAATAAGTAAGTAAATAAATAAATAAATACACTTGCAAGCAGCCTTCCTTACATTTCATTACATTTAATTTAATTTAAAGTCTACACACACACACACACACACACACACAAACATGCAAGCAGACTTCCTTAGATTTCATAACATTTCATTTAATCAAAAGTGCATTTATTTAAATAGATACATACATACATTTAATATAAATAAATACATCCACAAGCAGCCTTCCTTAGATTTCATAACATTCAATTTAATTTTGATATATCCCGCCTGTTTATGCTGTGTGGGCATTTTTCTATTTCGATGGCTTCTCTGATTATTCTGTTGTTAAAATGTTCAGCCTTGCAATAGTTCTGGTCTTTTTAAAGTCAATTTTATGTCCTGTGGCTTTAAGATGTTGGATCAGGGAAGAAGTTGGTTCCTCTTTTCTGATTGCGTTTTTGTGTTCTTCAATGTGTGCACTTATTCTTCTGTTGGTTTTCCGATGTATGTGGTATACAGCATGAACAGGCGGGATGATACCTCCCGCGTACCAGCCATTTGGAAGCCTGCCCTTATTGATAAACGAGTCCCTAACATGATGAATGACACCAGGCCCACACTCAGAAGGACCAGAAGCCAGACTGCAACTGCACCATTAGCCACTTTAAATCCCTCCTATCCTTACATGAAACACAAATCCCCAACCAATCAGAACACACCTCCACCCAATCAGAACACAGTCAAGCTCCCACCCAATCAGCTCAAACCCCCACTGGCAGTTAAAAGGAAGAAACAGCCAAGATCTCACATTGCTCCTGGAAGCACGAAGCCTGAAGATGACGAAGACTTTGTCGAAACGTCGCCAAGACACTTCCAATTTTATGCGGGAGAAAACCCGAATAACCAAAGACATACACACACCACACACACACATATATGTGTGTGTGTGTGTTTGTGTGTGTGTGTGTGTGTGTGTGTGTGTATACATCTGCCTAAGACCTGAGAGTAGCCAGGTCTTAAACCATGAAGGGCTTTAAAAGTAACGACTAGCACCTTGAAGCGCATCCGGAGATCAATAGGAAGCCAGTGCAGGAGGCTGGTATGGAGGATAGGTGTAATATGGGTGTATCTAGATACACCCCATATCGCTCGCACGGCTGCGTTCTGGACCAGCTGTAGTCTTCGAACACTCTTCAGGGGCAGCCCCATGTAGAGCGCGTTACAGTAATCCAGTCTTGAGGTGACGAGGGCATGAGTGACTATTCGAAGTGCCTCCCGGTCCAGGTAGGACCGCAACTGGTGCACCAGGCGAACCTGGGCGAAAGCCCCCCTGGTCACAGCCGACAGATGGTGCTCTAACGTCAGCTGTGGGTCCAGGAGGACACCCAAATTGCAGGCCCTCTCAATCAATATCGGAGGGAGCATACTGCTTCATTTTCTGTCTATCGCCTCACTCTGGGAGCCATCCAGGCAGAAATCCATTTTTTAAATGTTGCCTTGTTACATTTGTGTTGCAATTGTGCTGATAAATAATTTATTTATTTACTTATTTATTATGTATTTATTGTAACACAAATATACATTATATATATGTGTGTGTGTGTGTATGTATGTGTATGTATCTGTGTATATATATGTATGTATGTGTATATATATAGTGTGCTGGCATTGCTTCAGTAAGTGGAATGATTGGTTGTGTAGTTGTATCATGATTGGTAGATTGGTGCTGGCTGTGTGTCCATTGTTGTTTCGTGTTATAATGGCCTTGGTGGTGGGTGGGGCTCGTTTGTTGATTAGGGCTGGTTTCCAGATGTCTGGTAGGTGGGAGATATTGTCACGTTTATTCATGTTGTGGGGGTGTTTTTCTATTTCGATAGCTTCCATACAGTGGCAAACATCTTCCTTAAAAGCACCAAGAAAACTGTACGGAGGCCATTATTAGGACCAAGCTTCTCACAAGAGCATTTCCCCTCCTTTACTAGAGAGCACTGAATAAAGTTCAGTAGGAATTACTTCTGAAGAAGCTTGCTTGGGACTGCATTGTAACAATAGTACACAAAGGCTGGCTGGGATTAGAAAATCAATATTGATGCAGATGCACATGGGACTGCAATCTTAAACATACTTTCCTGGGAGAAGCTTTAATTGAATTCTACAAGACTAAGTTCTGCATAGATATGCTTAAGATATGCTAATTTCTTCCCATTTTCTGACTGCTGAATATCCTATCCCGATGCTTTTATTGTAGCTCCCAAAATTCACCTTCAGATCTATCTTTGCTCACCTAAGTTTTAAACGTCTTCCTTTAAAGCCATTTTTTGATTAAATTATATGAAACATTTTTGAATGTTGACTGCAATACTATTTCCTTCGTTTTTATTAATTACAGAATCCATCTTGCTGATAATTTAATTTATGTAAGAAATCATCCAAATGAAAAGCTCACTATCCCTATATATCTGCATCAGTTAACATCCTGGTCCTAGACCAGGGATGTCAAACTCAAGACCCGTAGGCCAGATTTGGCCCATAGGGTGCTTACATCTGGCCGGCTGGACTGCCCTGGAAACAGCAAAGGACCGGCCCATGGTTCCTCTGCTAGTGAAAACTGAGCTTGGGAGGGCATTGCGCCGCCCCCAGAAGTCCATTTTCACTGGCAGAGAGTTGCAGGCACGTGGCAAGAAAACACCACACAGCAGTTTCCAGTGATTTCTAATGTCACAGGCTCTGGAAGCTGAGGGGCTTCAGATTTTCTGTCCTGGTTAGGGTTAGCACGGGCGCAGGGGGTGTGTGTGACAGGAGCTTATGCGGTACTGCCGGTCTCCTAGGTCCTCCTAGGTGATGGCCACACCTGCTCAAACTACCGCCAGTCACCCCGTGTTCAGCAAAGCAAGCCTGGGGAGGTCCTTTGTGGGCAGCCAGTCCTAGCTGCTTTCGCCCCGCGCTGCAGTTGAAGTGAAGCCCCCAAACCCCTGCCGCCACCGGAATAACTGCCGCCGCCTCCTCCAACAGCACTGCCAGATTTGCCACCCGGTGCTGTGGCTGAGGTGAAGCTGCTAAAGCTCCCACCGGCGCCCCCACCCATGGCAGTGGTGCCTCCCCCTCCGCTTGGAGCACCTGAGCTGGGCCCTGCTTTAAGAGCCAAGGTGGCGCAGTGGTTAAATGCAGCACTGCAGGCTACTGCTAGATCAGCAGGTCAGCGGTTCAAATCTCACCGGCTCAGGGTTGACTCAGCCTTCCATCCTTCCGAGGTGGGTAAAATGAGGACCCAGATTGTTGGGGGCAATATGCTGACTCTCTGTAAACCGCTTAGAGAGGCCTGAAAGCGGTATATAAGTCTACTGCTATTGCTATAAGTCTACTGCTATTTACCCCTGCCCCCACCTCCTCCACCATGCTTTTGAGGAGCCATGATGCCTTTTTTTTCCTTCAGGGCAGGAGCTGGACAGCAGGTGCAGACCGACTGCGGGAGGGGAAAATGGGAACAGATGTTAAAACTGGAACGCTGGCAAAGGTGAGGTGGTGAGGAGTAGCCCGATGGCAGTGCCATCGTGGGAGCCAGTAGGACGGTGTTGGAGGGGGGCAGGAGCAGGAAAAAAAGGCCCCATGGCTTCTCAAAAGCACAGCGGAGGAGAAGGGGGCAGGGGTAATGCGGTGCCCAGCTCAGTTGCTCCGAGTGGAGGGGGAGGTGCCGCTGCCACTGCCACGGGTGGGGGCGCCAGCGGGAGCTTTGGTCGCTTCACCTCAGCCACAGCGCCGGGCGGCAAATGCTGTGGTGCTGTTGGAGGAGGAGGAGGCGGCAGCAGTTATTCTGGTGGCGGCAGGGGTTTGTCGGCATCTTCAACGGCGGCCCTGCCCCAGTGAAAAAAAAATGAAGATGGAGCAGATCCAGGGTGATGACGTCGCTGCAGCTGCCAGGTCCGGACGGAGGTAGCCAGAGCGGCGCTGAGGCGAAAGAGCAACATGACTGGAGGAGGAATTCTGGGAGTTGAAGTCCACAAGTCTTAAAGCTGGGTTAGGGGTGCAAGGATCTTGTAACTTGACAGCTTTAAGACTTGCATGTTTCAAATGCCAGAGTTCCTGAGCCAACATGACTGGAGGAGGAATTTTGGGAGTTGAAGTCCACAAGTCTTAAAGCTGTCAAGTTTGAACACCCCTGGGTTTTCCCCCCCTAAATGTTTAGGGCTGCAAGAGTCTTATAACTTGACAGCTTTAAGACTTGCGTGCTTCAAATGCCAGAGTTTCTGAGTCAACATTTTGGTTGCTAAGCAAGAGTGTTGTTAAGTAATACTGATATTATATAGCACCTTTAATTAAGTGGGTACTTTGAATAAACATAACTTTGAGTATCAAATAATACTGATTTCGTTGTTGTCTTAGGTGACATCTATGAAAATAATTCAGGTGCTCAGGCATGAAAATGTGCCGCTCAAACACTATACTTTTCTGCTCGCACTGAAAAAAAATTAGAGGGAACATTGGTTGCAGGAGGCCATTGCGGCTGAAAACAGAGCTTGCAAGGGCTGTGTGTGCTCCCCCGAGTTCTGTTTTCGCTGGTAGAGGGTTGCAGAAGGCCATCATAGCCAAAAATGGAGCACGGGAGCCCATTTTCACTAGCAGAGCGCTCAGTCCACCATAGGCACCTTGACACAAGTGATGTCAAACTAGCCATGCCCACCCTGGCCACGCCCACTTGGGTCCTCAAGGTCAAAAACAACCCTGATGCAGCCCTCAATGAAATCGAGTTTGATACCCCTGTCCTAGACTAACAGGGTCTCAGATATTTGAAGCTGGGTGGAGGGTGCATATTCACAGGATGGCTGCAGAACAGTGAAGGTGAGGTTCCCGAGCCTTGCTCGATAACTTCCAAGAAATAATTGGAGCATGCTAACTTTGCCCGTTGATGGGTGAGAAGCAGAAACAATGTAGCAATAGCACTTAGACTTATATATTGTTCCATAGTGCTTTACAGCACACTCTGGGCAGTTTGTAATGTAAACATATTGCTTACAACAATCTGACTTCTCATTTTACCACCCTCTAATGGATGGAAGACTGAATCAACCTTGAACCCCATCAGGATCAAACTCCAGGCAGAGTTTGCCTGCACCACCAGGGTTCCTAGGGTGATAACTAGGACATCAGATGGCACTTGGAAGTCATTTCAGCTTTCAAAGCGGTGTTGCTATATGGATTTACCATGGTGCACTTGATACTTGCACATGGTGCTTCATTTCATTATTTTAATATATATGGTGTAATTTATTTCTCTGTGGAATCCTTAGTGCTCTCTGAACTTGTTCATTGTTTACAGATGTTTAGGTACCAGTTTAGTGGTTAGAATGCAGTGTTGCAGGCTACTTCTGCTGACTGCCGGCTGCCAGAGGTTTAGCAGATCGAATCTCACCAGGCTCAAGGTTGATTCAACCTTCCATCCTTCTGAGCTGGGTAAAATGAGGAGCCAGATTGTTGGGGGCTGTATGCTGACTCTGTAAACCGCTTAGAGAGGGCTGTAAAGCACTGTGAAGCAGTACAGTAGATAAGTCTAATTGCTATTAGGAGTGGGTATGCTCTCTGTTTATATAGAGTAGCTTGTCCTGTTAATATTGATAATTTATCACTCTAAAAGTACTGAACATATACAAAGCCTTACAATAAATACTATTCAAGCATTGCATCAGGACGTTGTTGGCAATTCAAGATTATTAAGACGATGACATTATAAAATGATGTATGGGGATTTATGTATCCTGCCCCTAGAATGCAATTTTAGGGAGATAATTGAACTTCAAAAAAGTCCTATCTTTGCCTTAAAAAACATTCTTTTGGCCTTTACAGTTAAAAGCAGGTGGAGAACTACTACTCAATTTTCATAAGACCAGGGGTGCTGACAGACGTGTCTGCAGGGTGAGAAAAAACACGATGGCAAACACAATGTTATGAGCAAAATTCTGTTTTTTTTTTAATGTGCTTCATTAGGGTAGCTCTAGATAGCCACTTCTTTTCTTAATGTCATCCTTCTCTAAAGGAAGTGTAGCACAGTGCTTCTCAATCTCAGCAGTTTTAAGATGTGTGGATTTCCACTCCCAGAATTACCTGGCTAGCATGCTGACTGGAGAATTCTGGAAGTTGAAGTCCACGCATTGTAATGTTGCTGAGGATGAAAAACACTGCAGTGTGGCAATATCATTGCTCCGTGTTGTTCAGTCAAGGAAGCTGATATTTCATAATAGAAGAATTCTGAACATTTAAGCAGTATTATACAAACCTCCTTTCCTCAACCTGTTTTCAAATCAGCTTTCAAGTTACAAGATCCCATTTTCGAGAAAGGGCATTGTGAATAACACGGTTGGTAGAGACAAAAGGAAAGAAAGAAAAATTCTGTAAGCTTTTTCATGCTGCTCTTTTTAACCTTGAAGCAGACTTCACATGTTTTCTTCCATGCTCTCTTCAGCTTGACTGCATTTTCTTTGTTTAGAAAAAGACCTGCCACAGCAAAGAACAGAGACCCAGTTTATACAGTCTTGTTTGACTTATAACACACAGTTGAAAGTGCCTGAAACCACATGGAAACCGGTGGTGGCTCCTGAGTGTGTGGAAGTGTGGCAGAAGGTGCTCCGCAAGGAGAAGTGAATTATGAGGCTGGGCATTTGTTTACTTGTTCTTATTTGCTTTGGATCAACACTTGCGATTTTTCCCTTGATATCTCATGCAGAATCTAATAATTGTGTCCTCCAACTTACCTCCAACTGATTTTGGTGCGTCAATTGATCAAACAGCAAGATTGCTATGGGTGTTGCAAAATGAGCTGTGAGATCATTGAGCTGTCAGAACCAGGCAGATAAATAAACTCTACCTAAGGATAAGAGCCGAGGTGGCGCAGTGGTTAGGGTGCAGTACTGCAGCCACTTCAGCTGACTGCTAGTTCGGCAGTTCAAATCTCACCGGCTCAGGGTTGACTCAGCCTTCCATCCTTCCGAGGTGGGTAAAATGAGGACCCGGATTGTTGGGGGCAATATGCTGACTCTGTAAACTGCTTAGAGAGGGCTGAAAGCCCTATGAAGCAGTATATAAGTCTAACTGCTATTGCTATTGCTATAAGATTGAGGCTTCTGCAGATTTACTGTTATTTAGGAACAAGTCCCATGACTTTGAGTAAAGAATCATAGTATTGGAGTAAGCTTTAAGGCAGGGATCCCCAACCTTAGTCTATGGACCAGCACCAATCTGCAACATGCAGGGATGCAGGTAGCATGCAAAACCAGGCTCTCTCTGGTCCGCAGAAAAACATTTCTCCATGGAACCAGACCCTGGTGCCAAAAAGGTTGGGGTCCACTGCTTTAAGTTATGCCACAGAGGTTTTGCTTTAAATAAAAGGCCATGTCGAGTCCTCCTTAGGGCTGCTGTCAGACTTCCAGAAAGCAAAGAAAGAAATCTTAAGAAATAACGGGATAATTCACCGTAATCTGATAATCAACAAATATGTGTCTAATATAAGCTAGAATGACTATATGGGTGATTTGTTTTAACATCCAAAATGTTTTAATATCCAAACCATATTCTAAGTTCAAAAGGTGCACTGAATCGTACATTAAAAAACAAACACTTTTATGAACCCAACAATCGTGGCTTCTTCATCAAGCCATGATTTAACAAGAAATGATGAAGCACTGGGTGTGAACTCGGCTACAGCTAGAGTTCAGCTGAAAATCAGTAGGGAAATGTTGCAAGATTACAGTTTGTTTATACAATGTGCTACTTGCCCTAGATCAGCTTAAACATTAAAGATAGGGAGCCAATATTGTTATCAGTAAGCTTTCTAGAAGTGCCCAAATAGAGATAGTTTAAAAGTGCTAATCTTGTGCTTGCTGCAGTCTGCTTATGTTCCCTTCCCAGGAAAAATTGCTTTCTGACCTCATATTTGATCATCCTGATTAGCTCATGGAGACGGTGGAATGAATAATTCATTGGGTATAAGATGACTTAAATGAATAACGGCAACAAATAATTTATCCATTGAAGGAAAACACCTGGTTCTTGTGATATGTAGCTAAACATAGGGCTGTAGTTCCAATCCTTTTCATCCATTCTCAAACAACCTTGTACCTTAAATCATCCAGTTATCTCTTATTGAAGAATTTGTGGCACCTCTTAAGTTGTCTGCTTCATGCCCCCTCCCTCTCAGAACAGAACATGATTTAGATGGCTATAAACAATCCTAAGGGACTTAGGTTTAATCCTGCACTTAATCATGAAAACAAAGAACAGTTAAGAGACAAAGACAGGCCTGGTTTTAACCTGAACTTCTAAAAATAAATTTTCTAACCAAAATTCTTTATAGATGGACCTATATCATTTATATAAAGCAATTTTGCTTTGCCTTTCAGCCATAATTCAGAGATACTTCATATAATATAGATTAAACCTGCAACATATAGTAGGGTAAAATATAAAAGATTAAAATATATTAGTTTCCTTTGAGTCCAACACAACTCCTGATAACTTCATGGACAGATTTGTGTAATTTTTTTAGGCACAAATATGAAAGTGGTTTGCCATTCTCTTTTGAAGGGCTAGTTTGGAAGTTTTCAGCACTTTCTTATGTAGAATGTATTATACTGTACTTACTTGAATATTATCAGGACCCAAATGATATACCTGGGTTTCATAAATCCCCTTCCCCAGAAAGATAGCTTGCTAAGGGTGCCAAAAACCTTGAACAATGATGTCAAACATCATCCTTATCAAATTACAGGTACTGTAGTCCTTGACTTACAACTACAATTGTGCCCAACATTTCTGTTGCTCAGTGAGACATTTGTTGAATGAATTTTGCCCCAGTTTATGACCTTTATTGCCACAGTTTTTAAATGAAACATTGCAATCAATGTTAGTGTCCCGGTTGTTAAGTGAATCTGGTTTGCCCAGTGACTTTGCTTGTCAGAAGGTGACAAAAGGGGATCGCATGACGTTGGGACACAGCAACGGTCATAAAATATGAGTTGGTTGCCAAGCATCTGAATGATGATCACATGATCATGGGGATGCTACAAAGATCATACTTTCGAAAAATGGTCGTGTCACACTTTGTAGTGCAGTTGTAACTTTGAAAGGTCACTGAACGGCAAACTGTCGAGAACAATCTGTATTACAAATAGAAATTGCAAAAAATAAATTCATCGCCCCATTTTTCTTTTCCCTATCTTTTCCTTTTGTTTCATTTTGACTGTACATTTCAGTGGTGGGTTGCAGGCAGTATGCCCCGGTACAATGAACCAGTGCCCGCCCAGAGCACCGGGTACAGTGTCCATCTGCCCGCCCGAGCTCCTTACCTGTATTTGTACTCTTCGGCGCTTCTGTGCATACGCACAGAGCACACAGCACCTGCGTGATACTATGCCTAGCAGCTGGAGCATCGCAGCGGCTCACGGAGGTATCTCAAGAGGTAAGGATGCATCCGTGCGCTGCGCATATTCATGTGGTGAACACTGGGCCCCGTTGCAACCATACTGGTTACAATGGGATCCGGAACCCACCACT
Organism: Thamnophis sirtalis; assembly: GCF_051295495.1. Taxonomy (NCBI): domain Eukaryota; kingdom Metazoa; phylum Chordata; class Lepidosauria; order Squamata; family Natricidae; genus Thamnophis; species Thamnophis sirtalis. Next base: position 115,145,157 of record NW_028261386.1, on the reverse strand, counting down.
GGTACATTTTTATTAAGAAACCATTTAATTTGCAAAGTTTCACAAATGCAGTGATAAAAATAACGATAGCATCACCTTAAAACGGACTTTGTCAGGACTTAAGTATCACCACTTAGGCATACATTAAATGCATGTATGTGGTTTTGAAAATAATTACTGTAATTAAAATAGAAATAACAACACATTGCACCAGAGAGTGAGAGCAGCATTCAGAAATAAGATAAGTGCCTGCTCCATCTGTTCTCTCAACTACAACTTCTGCCAGCCAAGTTCAAGACCTCTGCTTTCCATCACTCTCAGTTTTTTAATATTTAAACTGGATTCGGATAGATTGTCCTGCTCTGTTGATAGAGGAAGGCCAACTCTATGGGAAGATACATGATTGTCCTTACTGGTAACAACAACAACAAAAAAAAAGCCCGTGAGTTTCAATGAAGACCACATTGTTTATGGTTATCGCATTGTTCAGATGCATTTAGATAATCATTCTATCATTTTATAAGCAGGTAAAATGAAACAGCAGAACTGAAAAAAAAAATATGCTCATCGCAGAAAATGTGTCTTATCTACAGACTTTAAAATTCAAAATGTTACTTTGAATAAATACACTCACTAGAAAAAAGAGAAGAAAAATGAACCAGGAATTCAAACACCAAAGACAAAGAAAACTCCCATCAGTTCCGTGGAAAAGCTATGTGATCAGATCTACAACTCTCTCCATACTTAGCAATATTCCAAATTGGTTCCGAATTGGTCCTTTTGCTAGTTCAAGTGCAAAATAGTTAGCTAAGGTGGTGGGAGTCTGGAACGTATACATTTTTGATTTGTGGGAGCCCTAGTGTTTTTCAAGCAACATAAGCCTCCTGCATGTAAGGTTTTAAAAAAAAATCAACTACAGTAACACCTCCTTAGTACATCATAGTGACTTTGATGAATTTCAGATTTATAACCTCAATAATAACCCCAAACCAGGCCTTTCTGCAGTGCTCTTCCTGGTGTGCTCATTTCCTGCACTTAGGGCAATTTTATGTGAGAGAGTGGGATCATTAAAAACATACAGTACATACACAGATTCTATCCTGAGGTACAAACCAGAATCATCCTCTTAAGGCCATTATTCCACATATTACCACTCTCTTCAGTATCTCACTAAAGGGTTCTGAGTTGTAAAGTAAAGGTAAAGGTTTCCCCTGTCCAGTCATGTCCGACTCTAAGGAATGGCACTCACCTCTGTTTTTTAACTGAGGGAGCCAGCATTGTCTGAAAATGTTTCCATGATCATGTGGCCAGTATGATTCTATACTGAACGCTGTTACCTTCCTACCGAAGTGGTACCTGTTTATCTACTCGCATTTGCATGCTTTTGAACTGCTAGGTGGGCAAGTAACAGGAACTCACCCCGTCACATAGTACTCAGGTCTCAAATCTGAGCTGTCAGCTTTCCAGTTGACAAGCTCAATGTTTTCATCCACCCCCTAGTTACTCCTTACTAAAAACACTCTTCATAGAGATGGGGGGAAAGGCTGCTTCTTTCTTTGACATTGCTAGATTTCTTAAGAGTCTATGAGCTTCACAAATCTCTGATTAAACAAGCAGCAAAGTTTCCAGTCCTCTCCTCCTAGCCCACAGTCTTGCAATTGAAAAAATACAAACCATTAGTAGTACCATTGTATCCACCTCCATCACTACTATCTTCATTTCCTATCTTCAAGGTAACCGGAAAGCTGCATGAAGGAATGGAGAGAGAAAGGATAATTTACAAATGAATCCATAGAACCATAATGATGTGATATCCTGCCAAGGAGTCTATTAAAGAGAAATAATGTTCTGGAATTGTAAGACCCATAATTACTGGATTTTAAACCCAGTAATAATGTGCTTCTGTTTCTGGTTAGAGGTGGCTATGTTTGTTTTTATTGCACTGGGCTTATTTGTTCCCAGTCCCAGATCCTTCAGCCTAATCCAAATGTCAGGCTAACAATTAATGATCATTGCTGGAAAACAGATTGCTGGCGTAATAAATATTTTAAAACTCTTGAGAAAGCAGTGCCTTTTTATTTAAGAGGCAGCCTACACATGTCATATTGAGGGCATACTGGTAAAATTCAGTCTTGGGATTCTGGCAGTCATGAATCAATTTCATGAGCAAAGAAAGTCCAATAGAACAGGGGTCACCAATCCCTGGTCCATGGTCTAGCATCAGTCTGTGGTACTCTAGGAACTTGGCTACACAAGCGAGTGAAGTCCCATCCATGCATGTGTAGGATCCAAGCAGCATGTGAAACCACCCGTCCATGGAAAAACTCCCTCCCAACTAATCTTGGGTACCCAAAATGTTAGGGGGTGCTGCAACAGAATGTCCAGAGAACTAGAGCTCCAAATGTTAAAATGCACTGAAAAAAGTGATTTATGACTAGTTCTCACACGCAGGACCATTGCAGTATCCCCATGGTCACATGATCATAATTCAGGTACTTGGCAACTGGCATGTATATATGATGATTGCAGCACCCCACGGTCATGTGATCCTCATCTGTAACCTTCCAGCTGGCTTCCAACAAGCAAAGTCAATGGGATAAGCCAGATTCACTTAATAACTGCATGATTCTCTTAACAATTGTGGGAAAAGGGTCATAAAATGGGGCAAACTGTCTTGATTAGCAATGGAAATTTTGGACTATATTGTGGTCATAAGTCGAGAACCTGTACTCTCAAGACCCCTTGTAGGAAGATCTAATGAAAATTCAGATAGAACAGAGTGAAGCTAGAGTCACTTGGGCTTAACAGAGCAGACATTCAACTCTTCATCCCCATACCGCTCAGGTAATCTGGCAAAGTTTCAAAGAACAGGTAGGATGAGCACCAAAGATCCTTCAGGATGGCTCCTGAATCCAATGACTTATTGCAAAGGCTCAAGCTTCTAATGCAAAGACAGCCTCTTTTTCCTGGGAAGTTTGCCAAATTATCTCAGGTGTAGCCAGACCGCAATAATTTGGCTAGCTTTTAAAGTTCCCTTTGAGATGTGAAGGATAGTAAGATCACACTTGGAAAACTGCACCCAGTTTTGGTTACCACGATATGAAAAAGATGTTGAGACTCTAGAAAGAGTGCAGAGAAGAGCAACAAAGATGATTAGGGCACTGGAAGTTAAACATACGGAGAACAGTTGCAGGAACTGGGTATGTCCAGTTTAATGAAAAGAAGGACGAGGGGTGACATGATAGAAGTGTTCCAATATTCTGTAATTCTGTTGATTTGATTTGATTTGTTTTGTTTTGTTTATTATTTATAGGCCGCCCTTTTCCCTGAGGGGACTCAGGGCGGCTTACAATTTATAGGGAGGGGGATACAAGACAATAAAACAATAAACATGAAAACAGTGCAAGTAAAAGTAAAACACAACATTCCTCATTCGGGTGGGGACAGATTACACTCTTTATCCCCAGGCCTGACGGGATAGCCAGGTCTTGAGGGCTGTGCGGAAGGTCTGGAGGGTGGTGAGGGTACGAATCTCCACGGGGAGATCATTTGTGAGTTCAACCAAGATGTAGAAAAATTGGTGAGTTCTTCCTTCTCCTTGGTACGTTGCTAAGATAAATGAGAAGATGGTCTCTATACTTATAGCATTGTTCTCATTATGCTGTAATGAAGAAGGTTAGATGGATAGCATCCAAAAGTGATTTCCTCACTCTTTTATAGAGAAGCAAGTGCAGATGAATGAATGGATAATAGATAGATAGATAGATAGATAGATAGATAGATAGATGATAGATACATGGATGGATGGATGGATGGATGGATGGATGGATGGATGGATATATAAGGTGTGGGTAGTAGAGAGGGAGAAATTGCCAGAATCATCTATAACACGGGTGTTAAACTCGCGATGTCACATTATGTGATGTATTGTGATGTTTCTCCCTTTTGTGAAGCTAGGGTGGGTGTAGCCTGTGGTTGATGTATCCAGCCCACGGGCCGCCAGTTTGACACCCCTGATCCATAACATAGCATTGTTCTGTTCTTTAAACAAGAACCCTAGAAATACCGGAAATTGAAATATGATCTTGTAAAGGGACAGGCAAAGCACGTTTACAAGATCCTTCTTAAGTAAGCAGAGCAATTTTAGGCCTCACACCAAAACTGTAGACAAATCAATGCCATGTGTGCAAAATCACACACTGTGACGATGATGGGAACCATGTTAAGAGCTTAAATTGTTAGACAACCAGATGGCATTACTTACAGATTGGAACCACAGCCCTGCCGACGAAGTTATTTCTGTTTCACAGCCTGCTTCTGATTATTCTTGCCGCAAAAGCTTCACAGAGGTCTTTGGGCTTCATTTTTTAATTAGCAGCACTTCAGGGATACTGATTGCCGGTGGATTCAATGTAACAAACAGGGTAACACTTTCCCCACGTGATTCCGGTGCAGACACTCAAAATAGGATGAGGCAGAATGTGAAGCTTTTCGATCTTTGCTGAAAGGTGCTACAAACATATGCATAACACACCTATCTTCTCTAACAGAACATCGTTTGGTTTGCCAGGAGCTATAATTTTTTTCCTTATTAGTAAAAAATAAAATGTTGTGGCTTCTCTCTGCTAGGATGTTTTCTTTTGTAGAAGGAAGGCTGCCTTCAATTTAAAGGAACAGAATGGAAATCTTTTCTTCTAAGGATTTTCTATGGCTGTTTACTCCATGGCATCTTTTCCTAATAATGATAATTTGCTGATGCCTTGGTTCTTAATTACTTTTTGAAATGATTATTGGAAAGCGTTCTGGGGACCTGTATGTGCAAAACTACGTCCTGTAGAATCAATATTTAAGTAATTATCTTTAAATTAACCATCAAAGCACTATCCCCCCACTGTGATTGTATATTTTAACTATCCAGATTTGACTCATAAATGTCAGATTGAGTTTTGGGCTGACTCCACAAGAACTATTCTTATTAAGTTATTCATATTTCAGTATGCTTTCGTAGCATATCATTAAGAGGTAGTTTGCGCTAAGGCACCAGGTTAGAAAGTGGGAGATTGTGAATTCAACTACTGCCTTAGCCATGAAAGCCAGCTGGGTGACTTTGGGTCAGTCGCTGTCTCTCATCCTAACCCACCTCATAGGGTTGTTGTGAGGAAAATAGGAGGAGGGAGAGGTGTATTGGAATGCTCATTGTTTTAGAGTTACTTGTAAAAATAATAGCAATATCACTTAGACTTATATACCACTTTACACTTTACCACTTGGTTTACGGAGTCAGCAAATTGCCCCCAACAATCTGGGTCCTCATTTTACCCACCTCGGAAGGATGGGTCAACCTTGAGCCTGGTGAGATTTGAACTGCCAAATTGCAGGCACCCGGCAGTCAGCAGAAATAGCCTGCAGTCCTGCACTCTAACCACTGTGCCATCACAGCTCAGTGAGGTGAATAAATAAATAAATAAATAAATAAATAAATAAATAAATGAATATAAATATCAACAGTCATATTTCATTCATTTCATTTATTGAATTTCTATGCCGCCCAATCCCGGAGGACTCTGGGCGGCTTACAGAAATGAAAAAAAAATTAAAAAGAATTATTAAAAACAATGGGACACAACAAAGTTAAAAAGGAACACAACAGACACCCAATCAGAAGGGGCTGGACCTCAATCAAGGGGTCAACAGCCCCAAGCCTGCCGGAAAAGCCAGGTTTTAATGGCTTTGCGAAAGGCCATGAGAGTGGGCAGGGCCTGGATCTCTGGGGGCAGCTCATTCCATAGGGCCGGAGCGGCAACAGAGAAGGCCCTACTCCTAGGCGTCGCTAGCCAGCATTGTCCCGCTGAAGGCACCCGGACAAGGCCCATCCTGTGCGATCTTATTGGTCTGAGGAAGGTATGTGGCAGAAGACGGTCTCGCAGATACCCATAAATATCGCACTTACTAGAAATTCAAATAATTTTCCGTACCTGATTCTTTTGATAAACAGACTGTTCAAAATTACAGTGGTGTTAAAAAAAAAAAGCTTTATGAGTAGTCCTTACATTTCCAAGCACTGCAGTGTCCCTCAGTCATGTGATCACCATTTTTGTGTTTTGTGACTGGCTTGTGACAAGAAAATTTAATAGAGAAGATGGGGGGGGGGACTATTAAGTCACGGTCACGTGATTTTTCAAATATATGACTGTGGTGATTCTTTAAAAACTGAAAGGAAAGTAATGACATAAACTCCTCTGCAGACGTGATATTTCCTTTAGAGGCTCTGGCATTTAGTGATGGGATTGCCTGTCTCAACTGCAGTCATTAAGTGAGGACTACCTGTACCAACATGATTACTAATGTACGGCTCTTATAAAATGAAATATCTTGAAATGTTAAAGTGGATTTCATCTGTTACTTTCCTCTATTAGTCTTGACAATTCTTTTGTTTTATATTTGAATGCAGTATTGAAGGCTAATTCTCCTCATAGCCTGGAGTTTGATCCTGATGGGGTTCAAGATTGACTTAGACAAAAATCCTTCTGAGGTTGGTAAAATGAGGATCCAGATTGTTGGGGTCAATATACTGATATTGTAAACCACCCATAGACTGTTCTAAGGCACTATGGGGTAATATATAAGTCTAAGTGCTATAGCTATAAGGCCTATAGTTTAGCAGATTGAAAAATTGTCAGCAATGACAGAAAAGGATCAATAGCTTTAGGTCAGAGGTTCTCTCTTGGGATTAGGATCCACTTTAGAATGGATCATATTTCTTGTCAATGACAGTTAGACAGTGTATACATACCATTATTATGATCATTGTTACCCAGAAATTCTTTCTGTCTGGTTGCATATTTGGACTGGGGTTTCTTTTGCAAATAAACATCTGGTTTATTTTTTTCATCATCCTCATTTTGTTTGCTGTTTGATCCTCCTTCAGTAACTTTTTTTTTAATCCAGTGCTTTTCTTTCCTGCCCCATCCTTTCTTTTCTCAATACTGTAGGTCCCATTCCCTTATTTTGTTTTAAATGCCGTCATTGTTCATTAGTACTTTTTAAAATTCTTCCCTTTGTTCATTCGTTTGCCTAGACCTTCCAACTCATTTCAAATGACATCATTTTCTGCATTTTTTTAAAAAAACTGTGTAAACTGTTTTGTGTCTTTTCCCTGTTCTTTGTTTTCCTAAATTCTTCTCATTCCCTTTTGGCTGACCTAATAGGTGTATTTGTATATTAAGCCAATTGAAAACAGGCAGTGGGACAGGTCCCAAGCTATGTTGAAAAGTGATTATTGGGATTACTGCAGAAGTCATTTGAGCAAGCAGTTTCTATAGTTGAAATGGCATGTAACTTACAAACTGCTATATTGATTTCCATATAATTTAGAATGCATACTTTATTCGCCTCTAATGGTCGGGCTTTCCAGTAAGTTGTATTAGAAACAAACAGTTATGGGCATTTCAATAACCAAGAGAATAAAAGAGGATAACTCAACTCTGCTTGATTAATTTCAATAACATTTGACAGAATCCATCCCAGACTGCCCGTCTTACTTTTCTGCAAATTCCATTTATGATTTTCCCAAGCTGGGTAATGAGAGGATGGAACTTTGATCCAGATGCAGAAAGTTGTTGGGACAAACAGCACTTTGGAACAATGAGAAAGGTTAGCTAGCCTGCTTTCTCAGATGAGCATCCCAGATGTTCTTGCACAATCCTGCAGTTAAGGAATATTTAAAAAAAAATTTATTTTATTTTTATTACATAGACAACACATACACACAACAATAAAAGAAACACATAAAAAAACCCATCATCACATACAGCATGTCGTTTGGTTACAGGTGTTTTAACATTTATCATTCTTATACATTTATTATTTCATTTAATAAGTTATAATATACAGTTTGGGTTGCTTTGTTTACCATCACTTCCTCCTGTTGTAACACCACCTTATTTTCCCTTTCTTTTCTCCCTCCCTCCCTTCTCTACTTTCTTCCTTCCTCCTCTCCTTTCCCTTCCTTCTTCCTATACCTTTCTCCTACTCCTACTCTTCCTCTTCCCCTTCCTACCCTCTCCCCTACTCTTTCTCTCCTTTCCATCCTCCTCTCCTTACCTCTTTCTTTCCACCCTCTCTCCCTTCTCTACTTCCTTCCTTTCTCCTCTCCTTCCCCTTCCTTCTTCCCGTACCTTTCTCCTACTCCTGCTCTTCCTCTTCCCCTTCCTACCCTCTCTCCTCCTCTTTCTCTCCTTTCCATCCTCTTCTCCTGACCTCTTTCTTCTTTCCCCCGTCTTCCTTTGATTCTCTCCTCCTCTCTCCCTTTCTTTTTCTATTGTTGTTGGTGTGTCTATTTTAAATCTCAGTTTATGTTTCCTTGGGATGGTATTTCCGCCAACCCAAACATAATTTAGTAACATTTCTTATTCCCTTACCTATGCTAATCTATCCTAACTATATCTCCCCCCCCCACACACACACTTTGTATCTCTCTGTTGTATATATACTTATATATTTAATACACACAACAGTTAAGGAATATTGAGATCTTATGAAAGCCAGTTGACTCTCCCTCAGATTTCTGAGGAATATAGAGTTAGACCAGGGGTGAAATTCAACCAGTTCTATCCGGTTTGGGTGAACCGGTACCGCCGGTGGTGGGAGACTCTGTCCACCCACCCGGATGTCATCGCGTCCTGTTTTTGAAACTCTGCACATACGCGGAAGGTCCTGTGCATGTGTGGAGTGGCACATGCGCTCACATTTGCGAACTGGCAGCGAAGGTAAATTGATTTTACCCCTCAGCTAGGCTATGGTATACAGGTAACAAAAATGCTGACAATTCTTGATAGCAACAAAAATATAGAATGCCTTCTGCATCCAATATTGGCCTGATCAGCTAGATCTATTATAGCAATAGAACTTAGACTTATATACTGCTCCATAGAGCTTTACAGCCATCTCTAAGCAATTTACAGTCAGCTCTAAGCAATTTACAGTCAGCACATTGCCCCCCCACCAACAATCTGGGTCCTCATTTTATAGATCTCAGAAGGATGGAAGGCTGAGTCAACCTGGAGCTGGTGAGAATCGAACTACTGGCAGTGAGCAGTGAGTTGAGTTGCAATACTGCATTCTAACCATTGCACCACCATGACTCATTATAGTTAAACTGCTAAAAAATCCTTGGGGGTTCGGGGGGCTAAAGCAAGGAGGAGTTCCTTCTCTGTAGTACTGCTGGTGGTACACAACAGGGTCCCTCTGAAAATAAGGCTGGGCCCTTTGTTGCTAAGTTTTTGAAAACTTCTGAAAATAAAATTGATAAAGAGAATATTTGTAGGTTCAGGGTTGAACCGTGGGGTCTTCAGTGCTCTGTGAGCTTGGTGGTTTTCTTGCAGATGTTTCATTACCAAACTAGGTAACATCATCAGTGCTAGCCTACAAAGCAAGATCTGCAAGAAAACCACCATGCTCGCAGAGCACTGAAAATGAAATTGCTTGAGATAGATTTCTCCTGATTTAGCTGTGCCCTTTTTATTTATAACTTATTTATATATCTATTCATCACATTTTTATACTGCCCATCTCATGTAAGTGACTTTGGGTGGCCTTTAATGTGTCATTTATATTGTTCATAAATAAGAACAATGTTGAGTCTTTGGATTGGACTGTGATTGATTTAACAAGGCAAGCTGCCCAGGGCCTTTTTTCTTTTTTTAATTATGGGTGGGTGGACAGAAATAAGTTTATTAAATTTTTAAAAAATGATGACTGAAAGGTAGAGTTGATGAGTCGTAAAAGAAAGTGTATAAATGCTTAGCTATTATATTTTCTTATCTGTTTCTAAACCTAAGGCAAAAAAAGTGTTTAGAAATCTTTTCGAATGATACCTGAGCTTTCTTGAGCGAATAAGGTGAGTCATCCGAGCAAATTGGCCATGAGAGAGACTATAATCTGATGCATAAACAGTTACAAGCTGCATAACCCTTCTTTCCTTTTGACTAAGCTTTGAAAAGCCACCCAAGGCCAAGGATCAAAGCAATGAAACTGCAGAAAGCATTTTGCTGAAACAATAACAAACTCAACTTCCTCAGACGTCAATGGGGCAAGTTTATAGAACGGATATATTTATTATCATTATTAATTTGAAGCTGTTGAAGGGGAACTCATAATCACCTGACCTGCAGACTGAAAGCTGAACTGGAATGTCACTCAGTCTTATCACCATAGTCATGCACAATATGATTACAAGGGTCACTAGAAAAATGTCAGAGGCAGAACAGGATTAAGGTGGCAGCGAGTACAGCTCATAAATGAATAGCTATTTAAGGCTTATCAGAGGCAATAAAAATTGGAAGCTTGTTGTGTTTTGATTTCAAGATATCTGGGGTTGAATTCTGTTTCTGCTTCTGCTCATATACAAGGAAATTCTCTACCTCTTCTTTTCTTTCAGCCTCTGTTTTAAGACAGAAATCACATATTGCTAAGTCTTGTTTTAGTCGTGGTTTAGTCAATACAATTCAATTGGCTGGATTCTCATCAATCTGTTAGGCTCCAAGTCAGGGTTTGCAGACCGTGATGGATTGGGTTTGGAAAAAAATGTAAACCTAGTAAGCCAAACAATTGTTTGGCTGAAACTCCAGAACATAGCTGAAACCTGAGATGTTTTTTTTTACATTTGGTAACTTCTGCAATCCAGCTAAATCTTCTTTTCTGCTTGTTACTTGAACATTAAAATCTGTGGAATGAAAACATATATTTTTAAACCCTGCTTCTTAAAGGAAAAGCCCTCACCATCCCATAATGTATTAACTTCAACTTCAAAATAAGTGAAGTTGAAGTTAATGTAACTTCTTATCCAACTTCTTGTCCAACTAAGCATAGTACACAAAATTTTCTGCTACAATGTCCTACCTTTCAACGACTACTTCAACTTCAACCTCAATAATTCACAGGCAAACAATAGATACAAACTCAAGGTAAACCGTTCCAAACTCGATTGCAGAAAATACAACTTCCGCAACAGAGTGGTCAACACCTGGAATGATCTACCTGACTCTGTTGTTATATCCTCAAACCCCCACAGCTTCAACCTTAAACTGTCTACCGTGGACCTCACCTGATTCCTAAGAGGTCCATGAAGGGGGCGTGCATAAGCACACCAGAGTGTCCACCATCCCTGTCCTATTGTCCCCATTTATTTGTACTCATTTCCTTTGTTCATGTCCATGTTTATACTTATACTATTATCTTGCACATGTTTGACAAACTAAATAAATAAAATACAAATAAACTCTCTAGGGAAGAGACTAGAAGAAACAAGTTGGGATCCAAAATCTCCAGCAGCGTCAGCAAAACCTGACCAATGCTTGTATATTGGAAGAACCAAACCACAATAATAAGCTAACCAGAGGAAGAACATCAGAAGTACAATCAGGGCCAGACCATCCTAACTCAATACAGGTACAACTCCCATTGAGCCCAAAATGTCTGTTTGCTAAGTGAGACATTTGCTAAGTGAATTTTGCCCCATTTTAAGACCTTGCTTGTCATGGTTGTTAGTTTAATCATTACAGTTCTTAAATTAGTAACTCCGTTGTTAAGTGAATCTGGCTTCCTCATTGACTTGGCTTGTCAGAAGGTCACAGAAGGTGAGCATGTGACCCCCCCAGGACACTCATAAAATATGAGTCAGTTGCCAAGTGTCCTAACTTTGATCATGTGACCATAGAGAGGCTCCAATGGTTGTAAGCATGAAAAACAGTCATAAGTCTCTTTTTTCAATACTATTGCAATTTTTGAAAGTTACTAAGTGAACTGTTGTAAGTCAAGGACTACCTGTATATCAAACTAAAGAGAGAGAGAGAGAGAGCTGAAAAGGCAAAAGTTTCTCCTCACCATCATCTCAATTTAAAATACATCAAACTAAGCATAACCTCAGAAAGGCACCATGAACCCATCACACACAAGCTCTGTTTGCTCCTTGATAGCATTTATCAAAGTCAGGTATTATTATTATTTTGCTTCTGTCAAATCTTGAGATCCAGAAGCTGGCTGTAGCTTGCAAGTACATTAATAATTTCATAAATCTGCTCCCTCTATGAATACCGCCACTGTTTTACACTGAGCCACTTTCCCCCTTTTTCCTGAGATAAGCATTAAAATGTCACATATTTCTTTCAGAAACAGCGACTGGAGCAAGACAATGAAGGTGGAGTGAATTGAATTTTCTTAATATAAGCCAAAACTAGGCTTACATCAGAATTGCAAGCACTGTCCTATGTATCTGTCAGGCCTAGGATGGAACTGAATTTCTCTTTCACAGTTATCGATTGAATACAATATTAACTTAACATTACCTCATGGATAATTTTGCTGTTATTATCCAGTTGTTTTTATCTCTTCACAGGAATTGAACCATTCAACTTAAAAAAGCAGAACATAAGACAAATATTTCCATATTTTGCTCTTCTCTATTCTATTTCTCTGTTATAATTCTCCCTCCTGTTATAATTACAATTCAGTATTTCATAAACTTGTAAAAACTTCCCACTCCTCATACAGGTAATTCTCGACTTATTCATTTAATGACAATCTGAAGTTATAATGGCACTGGAAAAACTGACTTCTGACCATTTTTACACACTTACAACTGTTGCAGCATCTCCATGGTCATGGAAGCTTGGCAACTGACATGTATTTATGATAATTGCAGTGTCCTGGGGTCATGTGATCACCTTTTGTGACCCCCTGACAAGCAAAGTCAATAGGGAAGCCAGATTCACTTAACATCTCTGGCAAGAAAAATAGGAAAAAATGGAGCAAAATTCATTTAACAACTGTCCTGCTTTGGCATCAGAAATTTTGGGCTCAGCTGTGATCATAAGTTCATGACTACCTGTATTTACTTCTTCCATTCAATTTACTGCATGGCGGCAAGCTTTGTTTTCTAATGTTATATCTAACTCATTCATTTTGCTGTACTGTAGTTGCTTGGAGTTTATCCCAGAAGATTACCCTTTCTTGAGGGCGGAGAGAAAGAGACAGAGGAGGAAAATGGTTCTCTCTGGGACAGGAAAGAATATAAAACTCAATTGCTGTAAAAATGTCAGCAGTAGTTTTTATGGAGGGAGGGAGGGAGAGAGAGAGGGAGGGAGGGAGAGAGAGCCTAGAAATCAGAACCCTGCGAGTTCTAATCCTGCCTTAGGCTTGCAAGTATGCTGGATACTTTTGGACCAGTCATTTTCTGTCAGCCTAACCCACCTCACAGAATGATAGAGGAAAATAGGAGATGGAAGGAGTATTAGACGTGTTTGCTGCTACTTATCAAGGAATTAAGATGGGATTAAGAAACAAATAAATAAGTATAAATAAATAAAACCCCAAATGGGGTTTCTGATGTCTTCATACAGTTAATGCATGATTTAGTGTGCTGTGTGAATTAGTCTTTTATATGTGGAAAGCTAGAAAATCTACGCTTAAATTTGAGGTCAACTGAAGCGTGCAAATAGTAAAAGAAATATGAAAAGTAGTGCGTAGCAATGCAACATACTGTGTTTCTAAATTAAGAAACTAACTTAAAAGAAGAATCTTTTCTATCATGTCCTCCTCAACTAGTGCTGTTGCTATAGCCACAGATTTTGAGGGCAAATTGCATGATACACAATTACTTATATTATTATTTCACATATATTATTTTTAATCAGCACAATTCTATTGATTAAAAATCCTTCATATTGTGGACTTTATTTCTGTTTATTTATACTTGTCTTTTTTCATTAAAAGTGTTTTAAGTAGTGAAATGAATGCCTTAATTCTTGTAATCTAGCCTATACACTGTAAAGTAATCAAGAGTTCTTTTTCTTCTTTGCCACCTGGTCCTGCCCAATTATTTTAATGAACAGTTAGGACTTGAAGAATTAGAAATTATTTACATGGGAGAGAGAGATGGGGGAGAGGGAGGGAGGAGGAGGCTGGCTTTCATTAGAACTCAGCACTGACTTGAAGGCATAATAAGAAGCATGGGAAACAAAACATGAATATAAAAATGAACAGAATGATAACAAGGAAAAGCATTACATGGTTGCTTTCTACAAAAGAGCAAGGGAAAAGTAAATGAAGATAAAATCTGGGAATGGTTTGAACTGGTACATTAAAAAAAGCAACTGAAGGCTTGATTTGGCTGCTTAAGACTGAGCTTTTTGAGCGAATGCAAACAAGGACAGAACTGAAAAATCATCAAATGATTTGAAGTGCAGCTTGTGCAAAAAAGCAGAAGAAATAGTCAATCGTACTCAGCTCATGCAAGAAGGTTGCACAAATTACAAACAATGATATAACACAGTTGCCAAAATGTCTGACTAGAATGTGTATAAAACTGATCATTTGCCATTACCAAAAAAATGGGTGGGGACATATAGTTGAAAAAGTAATAAAAAGTAAGCATGTTAAAATATTGTGGGATTTAAAAAAATACAAATTGATAAATTCTTGGCACATAACACATCAAACGTTTGAAAAGAATAAA